>NC_080858.1:22127682-22427682 GCF_030435755.1 Ochotona princeps
GCTCCACATGCGCCCCGCCCTAGAAGGGTGGGATTGGTTCTCCCGGCTGTCAATTGCAGCATGGGCGATTTTCATTGGCCTTCAGTCAAGAGCAGGCTGGGGGCGGAGCGCTAGTAGGCTCCGTCCAACCGCCCTGCTCGCGCGTCCTCCCTTCCGCGCATGTGCCCGAGGAGTAGCGCTGATTGGCCAGGGGCGAACAGGGGGCGGGGGCCCGGGGAGTGGTGGGAGCTGCTGTGTGTGGACGAGCTGCTGCCGGTGTCATGGCGGAGCTGAGTGAGGAGGCGCTGCTGTCAGTATTACCGACGATCCGGGTCCCTAAGGCTGGAGACCGGGTCCACAAAGACGAGTGCGCTTTCTCCTTCGACACACCGGTAAGCCCATTCCCCACGCCCGCAGCGAGCACGACTTCCTTCCATCTCCCTGGTCATTCTGCCGGGGCCTGCAAGGCTTGGGCGACCGCCTCCATGCGGTGCATCATGGGACTTGTAGTTCCCCACGATCCTCTGTGTCGTTATCTTCCATCAGCCGAGGCTTGTAGTGCGACTACTATTCCCGTAAACCGTCGCGCTCGCCGGGCATGCCGTCTGGTTCCTGGAGCACTGTGGGCCTTGTAGTCTCTCACCGCTGTCTTTCCCGTTCTAAGTCAGGGACTCAGTCGGACGGTCGGACTACATCCCTCAGGGGCACGCCTGCCAAAGCTGGGAGTCGGCCTCGCCCGCCGCGCGCTCTGCTCTCCGGGTTTTGTAGTCTCGTGTGGGAGGAATGGGGGGCGACTCCCCACTGTTCTGGGTCGGGCTTGGGGTCGGCAGTGCGTGAGGACTGCAGTTCTCTGGCGGCTATAATCCTCTGGAAATGCGCTATGAAGAAGACTGATTCTGAGAAAGTCCGAGTTAGGGAGCCTGCACCCGTGGTTCATGTGGACAGGGGGCGGAGAGGGAGGTTGTTGGTGGTAGAGAGGCGAGGAAAGCTCTCGTCGTTTCTCCTTGGACGTGAACCATGGCCGCGGTCCCATTCCTACTCCTCCCCCCGACCCCCACGAAGTATTCCTGTAGGAGATGATTTGTTGGAGGATGCCGAGGTCCCGCTGCCATCCACTCCCACTTGACTAGGTAGACAAAGCGGTCACCCGCACCGCACTCCGCCTTTTGTGGTTCCCACCTGGTACCTCCCTTCTTGGAGTTCTGCCTTCCTATGTCATCCTGGCAGGACAGAATAACCTCTCTGGTCTGAAGGGAGAGGGCTAGCCGCCTGCTCAGGATCCGCCCCTGGAGCCCTAGCGAGCCCTGCCCAGGGTGCTCGGCCCAGACCAGCCCATGGCCTGAAAACTGCAAGTCAGAATGGAAAGACTAGGCGTATGGCATCCCGATGCCAAGTGTCCTGGCAGGTCCCGCTTCAGGACCTGTGACTTCTGGTTTGCCGGGCTTTAATCCCAGCCCCAGACTATGTGGTGCCTCTTGGAGATCTGGCTTTGGCAGAGGTAAAAGAGGACTGCCCGGGCACAGTCCTGGGGGCCCAAGCTCCACCTGGAATCAGCGTCCTTTTATTTACAGGAAAAAACAATATAGGAGAGCAAGGTTTTTCTCACAAGTCTGAGGGTCTCTGCTTACCCATTTTTTTTTCTCTTTAAAGATTTACTTATTTATTGGAAAGTCAGAGTTAGGAGAGAGAGAGAGAGAGAGATCTTCCATCCACTGATTCACTCCCCAGATAGCTACAGCAGCTGGGTCTGGAGCCAAGGGGCCAGGACTTCTTCCAGGTCTGTCACGCAGGTGCAGGAGCCCAAGCCGTTGAACCTTCCTCCGCTGCTTCCCCAGGCGCCACAGCAGGGAGCTGGATGGGAGGTGGAGCAGCCAGGACTCGAATCATGGCGTTGCACCATAGTGCCAGTCCTTTTCTTTATACTTTCATTCACTCCCTTCCCTGTCTCTCCTCAGGAACGACTTTGAATAACGCAGAAGGGCTTTTGTAATTTCCTGACAATTCCCCTCTTTCATTCCCGTGTGGCTGTTACCTTTGCTAACCACCTTCAGGTGCACTTGATTCCCAGTTGGGCTCCGGGTGGAGCTGAGCCGACCTCGCTGTGAGCAGCGCTACATTTGTGGAGGAGCACTGCAGTCCCTGTTTGCCTAGGGCCGAGCCAGGGCCTGCCCTATTTCCCACACTGCAGCAGAGGAGTGTCTAAGGCCAATGAGGTTTTTTTGTTCTGGAAAGAGGACGCCTTCAAAGTCCTGGTCCAGTTCCCTCCCTCCCTCCGCAGCACCAGCACTGCCTCGTCTGATATGCTCAGCTGTGACGCAGAGTGGCCTCCACCTGGCCCTGCTCTGATTGCACTAGGTATCCCAGCTGTCTCAACAAGTGTCGCTGAATTGTTCTAAGAAAGGGAGATTGCAGGTTGACAGGACAACAAGCGAAGAGAAGGTGATGGTTAGGGGCTGCAGGCTGCCCGCCGGCCTGGGTCCAGCTTTAGCTGGGAGTCCTAAGCAAGACATTGTTCCCCTGCAATAAAACTCACTCAGCAGGAGAGAAGGGAGCAGGCTTGTGGTGTGGCCCCGGGTGGGCTGCCTGGCAGAGGGTAGTAAAGGAAGGGCCTGGGCTGGGAAGCTTTTGTGAATCCTGAAGATGAGGTGGGGTATGTCTGAGATGCTGTGGGTTTGGGTCCAGTGCCTGACTTGCAGCTCTTTCCTCCCCAGAAATGTCATCGCTGGCACCCATAGTCTGTAATTTGATCTGTTTACTATTTTTTAAAGATTTATTTATTTTTATTGGAAAGGCAGATATACAGAGAGGAGGAGAGACAGAGAGGAAGATCTTCCATCCGATGACTCCCTGCCCAAGTGACCGCAACAGCCGGTGCTGCGCCAATCCAAAGCCAGGAGCCTGGAACTTCCTCCAGGTCTCCCACGTGGGTGCAGGGTCCCAAGGCTTTGGGACGTCCTTGACTGCTTTCCCAGGCCACAAGCAGGGAGCTGGATGGGAAGTGGAGCCGCCAGGATTAGAACTGGCGCCCATCTGGGATCCTGGCGCGTTCAAAGTGAGGACTTTAGCCGCTAGGCCACCGCGCCAGGCCCTACTATTTTTATTTTTTTAAAAGATTTATTTGTTTTTATTGGAAAGGCAGAGGAGGAGAGACAGAAGGAAAGATTTTCTATCCGCTGGTTCACGCCCCAAGTGGATGCAACAGCCAGAACTGAACCCATCCGAAGCCAGGAGCCAGAAACCTCTGGGTCTCCCACACGTGGGTGCAGGGTTCCAAGACTTTGGGCCATCCTCTATTGCTTTCCCAGGCCACAGGCAGGGAGCTGGATGGGAATTGGAGCTGCCGGGACATGAAGCGGCTCCCATATGGGATGTTGGCACAAGCAAAGCAAGGACTTTAGCCAGTAGGCCACCGTGCCGGGCCTGATTCGTTTACTCTTGGCCAGGGAAGAGCTGAAGGGGGTTTTTCTGAGATTGATTGGAAGGTAGGAAATCCTGAGAAAAGAGCAAGGGTGAAGGTAGATGGTTGTTGCTGGGGGTTGCTCAGTGCCAGGGTCCTTGTTGGCTTTTGTCAGAGCCAAGGAAGGAAATGGTGTGTGCCTGGTTCTGTAAGGCAGGAGGCGGGCATTTGGTGCAGTGGTTAAGATGTCATTCTGAGGACTGACATGAGGTACAGCAGGTAAAGCTGCCACCTGCGACGCCAGTGTCCCAAATGGGTGCCCATTCCAGTCCCGGCTGTTCCATGTCTGATCCAGCACCCTGCTGGTGGCCTGGAGAAGCAGCTTGAGCCCCTGTACCCATGTAAGAGACCTAGAAGAAACTCCTGGCCCCTAACTTGGCCTGGCCCAGCCCTGGCCGTTGCAGCTTTGGGAGCGGACCAGTGGATAGACAATCTGGCTCTCCCTGTTTCTGAAACCCTTTCATATAAATGTTTTTGAGATGCCACTTGGGGTGCCTGCATTGCAGTCCCACCCAGCTCCACTTCCAGTTCAGTTTCATGCCAGTATGCGCCCTGAGAAGCAGCAGATGGTAGCTCAAGCACTGAGGCACCTTGTGGGGGAGACCTGGAGTGAGTTCCGGGCTCCTGGTTTAGACCTGACCTGGTCCCAGCTGTTGATGAACCAGCAGATGGAAACTGTCCACTGGTTGGCCTGTCTGCACTTCCAGTTTAAAATCAGCCAGAGGGCTAGAGAAGTCAGCACGAGGCACACGGTTTTGGACGTAAGCTCTTTAATTTCTTGTCTGGCAGGAGTCCGAGGGCGGCCTGTATATCTGCATGAACACGTTCCTGGGCTTCGGGAAGCAGTATGTGGAAAGGCACTTCAATAAGACTGGCCAGAGGGTTTACCTGCACCTGCGGCGAACCCGGCGTCCGGTAGGGCTGGGGCTGGGGTGTGGGGCACACCCTGGGTGCCCCCATGGGATCTCTGGGGGCTGCTCTACTGCCCACCTCTGCCTATTTGTACTTGTGTCATTAAATGTGGCTTCCTTCTGTTCCCCGACATCCCTCCGCTCCCTTCCTGGTGCTCTTGGCAGAAAGAAGAGGACAGTGCTTCAGGCACTGGAGACCCACCCCGCAAGAAGCCCACCCGGCTGGCCATTGGTGAGCCCCACTGGACCTCTGTTCTCCCCCAAGGACAGGACTGATGGGCAGCCCCACAGCTGGAGGGGCCGGGGCACTATGCCACAGTGGAGGAGCGACATGGACCCTGCGTGGCTGCCCTCCCACTCATACTTGTACCCTCTGCCCCAGGGATGGAAGGCGGCTTTGACCTCACCGAGGACAAGTTTGAATATGATGAGGATGTGAAGATTGTCATTTTGCCAGATTACCTGGAGATTGCCCGGGATGGCTTGGGGGGCCTGCCTGACATCGTCAGAGACCGGGTACGAGTGCCTTGCCCCCTGCCCAGGAGCCTGGGACAAGACGGCTGGTGGTGTCTGGGCCAAGTGCTAACATCGCTGAAGACCAAAGGCAGAGGGATGCGTGGGCAGGAAGCTGAGTGGTGTGCGGGTCTGCTTCCCCAGGTGAGCAGCGCGGTAGAGGCCCTGCTGGCAGCCGACTCGGCCTCCCGCAAGCAGGAGGTGCAGGCCTGGGACGGGGAGGTCCGGCAGGTCTCTAAGCACGCCTTCAACCTCAAGCAGCTGGACAACCCTGCACGCATCCCCCCCTGGTGAGGCCCGGCCCCGCTCTGCCACAGACACAGCTCCCAGAGCCGGGCCAAGGAGGCGGGACCAGGGAGCAGGCCTGGGGGACATGAAGCAAGTGTGGGAAGAGAGAAGTGGTCCCCCTTCCCTGGCATTCCCATTCCCTCGTGCCCACCCCTGCTCCCTACACCCACTTTTGCTGTTTGTCTCTCCCTGGGTTAGTGGCTGGAAATGCTCTAAATGTGACATGAGAGAGAACCTGTGGCTGAACCTGACAGACGGCTCCATCCTCTGCGGCCGGCGCTACTTCGACGGCAGCGGGGGCAATAACCATGCCGTGGAGCACTACAGGGAGACGGGCTACCCACTAGCAGTCAAGCTGGGCACCATCACGCCTGATGGGGCTGGTACTCTCTACCCCCAGCCCTTGCCCCAAGCCTCTCCCCCCGCCTTGCACCATTAGTTATTATTATTATTATTATTTTTAATTTCTTTATTTGAAAGGCCAAGTTAGAGATTTTCCATCTGCTGGTTTACCCCACCAGATGCCCACAACAGCCAAGGCTTGGTCAGGCAGGATCCAGGAGCTCCACCTAGGTCACCCACATGGCCCAGTACTTGCGCCGTCACCTGCCATCTCCCAGGCGCAGTGGCAGGAAGCTGGATCGGAAGGGCAGAGCAGCCAGCATGTGACCTGGGTGTGGTTTAACCTGCACTGTCGCAATGGCAGGTTTCCCCAACCTCCAAACGTATGTTTCTATCTGCTTATAAATCAGAGTTACAGCGGGTCGGACGGGGAGTCAGTTTTGATACTAGACATGAGTAGTACTAAAACATATTTTCTTGAAGAAAAATGAGAATGCTGCGGTTAAATCTTTGGTTGTTCTCCCTGCCCCTGCATCCAGTCCCTGTGAAGGCCACTGTCATGATCTGTTTCGTGAGTCCCGACAGCCATTCCCAGAACGACACGTGACCTCAGGGCCCAGGAGGTGACCCTTACAGACTGCCCTGTCCCCGCCAAGGGCCAGGCCAGTGCTGAGCCTGCCTGCCTCCTGCCCTAGATGTGTACTCGTACGATGAGGACGACATGGTGCTGGACCCCAGCCTGCCTGAGCACCTGGCACACTTTGGCATTGACATGCTGAAGATGCAGAAGGTGAGGCCCGGCCTCCTTACCCCGCCTGCGTCCCAGTGCCCGACACGTGGGCTTCCTCACACAACTCTGGGGGATCGTGTCTTCGTGCAGAGTGCCGAGTAAGGCAGCAGGCAGAGATGAGTGAGTGCCAGGCGTGACGAGCGCTGGGAGAGAAGGGAGGCCTGGCCTAACCCCGGGGAAGGTTCAACCACCAAGTTCAAGCTGGGAAAAGCGCTACAGTCCTTCATCCACATTGTGGCCTGCCGGCCCCCAGGCCTTTAGTGGCTGCTCAGGCTGGGGGGCGCCTCGGCCTCTCCCCCATGTACACGTTCCCAAGCACAGCTACAGCTGTGTAGCATCATGAATCTCTAAGGGAGATGAGCATAGAGAGCCCCGCGCTGAGCTGAGCACCCCGCCTGAAGCGCCACTTCCCATGCAGACAGACAAGACCATGACCGAACTGGAGATAGACATGAACCAGCGGATTGGCGAGTGGGAGCTGATCCAGGAGTCGGGGGTACCACTGAAGCCGCTCTTCGGGCCCGGCTACACCGGCATCCAGAACCTGGGCAACAGCTGCTACCTCAACTCCGTGGTCCAGGTGCTCTTCAGCATCCCTGACTTCCAGAGGAAGTGAGTGCAGCCCGCGCCCCACCGCCAGCCTCTCTCTGGGACCCTGCCTACCATGGCCAGCTACGCTCCAGGCACCCTAGCGTCTGATCTCAGTCACTCGGTCCTGTGGCGCTGGTGGGTGTGCCCTGCAGGAACAGCTCACAGGCCTGCACAGCCATTACCCCAGACATAGCACACTGGCTGAGCAGCATACCAAGCCCTTGGCCCCATGCCTTCGGACAGCCGCAGGCTAGCAGCTGCTCTATTCCAGGCCAGTGAGGTCAGGAGAGCACCTATAGTATGGATGTGCGGTGCTCCCTGAGGGGAGGGGAGGGCCTGGGCCTGGAAGGCGTGTCCCCAGCATCCCCAAAGCTGCCTGGGAGTTAGCTGGAATGTGAGAGCATAGAATGTGCCACAGGGTACAATGGGGTGTGAACTACTTACCCTGATCCCAGGCCACCTCTGGGTTAGGGAGGAGGCAGGAAGGCTTGCCTTCAGGCCCATGGCACCTGACACAGCAGGTCACCTGAGGGTTTGCATTGCAGTAGCTGCATGTCCTGGGGCCAGCTCTTCAGTTAGATGATGGCTCCCTTTGCTTGGCGCTCAGGCCAAAGCCCCTTCCTTCTGCTTCCCTTGCCTCAGGTATGTGGACAAGCTGGAGAAGATCTTCCAGAATGCCCCAACAGACCCCACCCAGGACTTCAGCACCCAGGTGTAAGGAGCCAGGTCCCATGTGCGCCGTGAGCCCACACACCACCTTCCTCCCTTTGCCCACCTGGCGTGGGCAGCTGTTCTACCCCTGGCTGGTCACACACTTACGGGTGACAGAATGCCCTCTGGAGCCAGCATCTCTCTTGGGCTGGGATCCTGGGGACCTGAGGTTTTCACACCTCAAAGCCTCATCTGTGGGCGGGGCGGCAGGAGAAAGGAAAAGACACAGGCAGATGCAGGGTTCGTTAGAAACTGAAGCTAAACCACCTTCTTGGCTGTGACGCAGGGCCAAGCTGGGCCATGGCCTCCTCTCGGGGGAGTATTCCAAGCCAGCCCCAGAGTCAGGTGACGGGGAGCAGGCCCCAGAACAAAAGGTGAGTCTGCGACCCTGTCTCCCAACCAGGGCCAGGAATTGGGGGGAGAAAGTGTTCAGGGGCTACCTGGTGAGCCACAGCGGAGTCCCCAACCTGTCTCTGCCTAGGAGGTCCAGGATGGCATTGCCCCTCGGATGTTCAAGGCCCTCATTGGCAAGGGCCATCCCGAGTTCTCCACCAACCGGCAGCAGGATGCCCAGGAGTTCTTCCTTCATCTCATCAACATGGTGGAGGTATTGGCTGGGGAGGGCGCACCTGCATACTGCATCCACCCTCAGACCCCTGCCTGTCCCTGCCCCAGCCCAGTGCCAGCCCTGCGAGCCAGTGGTCTGCACAGCCTGAGCATTCCTGTGATGAGCATGCGCACCTGGGGAGGACAGTCAGCACGAGCCGGGGTCCCAACCCACAGGCAGTGATAGAACACGCACTGTTCAGAAAGATAATACAGTCCCACGGTGCATGTGGTGGAGCGAGAACCAGGGAGAGCTGCTTCTCTTGCTTGCATCCCTGTGCCCTCCCCTCCCCACGCCCAACTCCCCGGTGCACCTCTGGGAGGCCTGCACTTCACCCCCCAACTGCCAGGCCTCCCTACCCTGCCTCTTTCCCATAGAGGAATTGCCGGAGCTCTGAAAACCCCAATGAAGTGTTCCGCTTCTTGGTGGAGGAGAAGATCAAGTGCCTGGCCACGGAGAAGGTGAAGTACACGCAGCGCGTGGACTACATCATGCAGCTGCCTGTGCCCATGGACGCAGCCCTCAACAAAGGTGAGCGGGCCGCCGTCCTGGAGAGGCCCAAGTGCAATTGGAGGCCCATGGGGTGGGGCCTGTGTATCACATGGCTTTGCGGGGGCCTGGGCCCCAGAGCTGGCAGAGGGGTGAGGAAGACCCAGCGGGCGATGTTCTTGGCAGAGGAGCTCATGGAGTACGAGGAGAAGAAGCGGCAGGCCGAGGAGGAGAAGCTGCCCCCGCCAGAGCTGGTCCGAGCCCAGGTGCCCTTCAGCTCCTGCCTGGAAGCCTATGGGGCGCCCGAGCAGGTGGACGACTTCTGGAGCACGGCGCTGCAGGCCAAGTCAGTGGCCATCAAGTGAGTGTACTGGCTCTGGGCCCCCCAAGGTCTGCAGGCAGTTATCCTGCTGTGGGTAGATTTCAGCGTAGGTAATCCAGCCCTGAGGGGCCTGGGACGGGCCTGGGCAAGTGATTCCTTGTGTCCATCTTACCTGACAGCCTAATCTTGTGTGTCTCCAGATGGTGCTAGGATGGCCTCCGCACCTGCTGCCTGGCTGGTGGCGGGTGCAGGACAGCGCAGCTGAGGCCACTGTCTGCCTGGCTTCCAGTACCCAGCATGGGGGCTGCCTGAGGGGGCCTCGGGCTCTGGGGTTTCCACCTCGGAGCTGATGCCTTCCTGGGGGAGGGAAGACAGTTTGGGGATCTGTCCTTAGAAGCAGAGCCGCAAGGTTGGGGGTTCAGGAGAGGAGAGCTCCCAGGCCCCTCGGTTCTAGGACCTTTTCTCCTCTCAGGACTACACGGTTTGCCTCATTCCCCGACTACCTGGTTATCCAGATCAAGAAGTTCACCTTCGGCCTGGACTGGGTGCCCAAGAAGCTGGGTACGGTGTATGGCAGCTGGGCTGGGGAGGCTGAGCGGAGGGTGCACAGCAAGAGAAGAGCCTGTCTTTAACACACGCAAACTCAACGTGTCTCACACTGCTTCCCCCAGGAGTAGACAGTACCTGAAGGTCCACCTGGGCCTTGCTTGAAGAGCCCTGACCAAAAACATCAGAAGGCGCCTTTGATTTTTTTTTTAAGATTTATTTATTTTTATTACAAAGTCAGATGTACAGAGAGGAAAGACAGAGAGGAAGATCTCCTGTCCGCTGATTCACTCCCCAAGTGAACGCAACGGCCAGTGCTGTGCCGATCTGAAGCAGGGAACCAGGAACCTCTTCTGGGTCTCCCACGTGGGTGCAGGGTCCCAAGGCTTTGGGACGTCCTCGACTGCTTTCCCAGGCCACAAGCAGGGAGCTGGATGGGAAGTGGAGCTGCCGGGATTAGAACCAGTGCCCATCTGGGATCCCAGGACATTCAAGGCGAGGACTTTAGCCGCTAGGCCACGCTGCCGGGCCCTGGCGGCTTTGATTTTTAGTTAGGGTTCACAGCCAGCGCTGATGTTTCCGGTTTTAATTTTGAAATTGGCAGTGTTTTCAGATTGGCCATCTTGAAACAACTGGGTCTCCTTCTAGGTCTGGCAGGTCCTGGGCTGTACCTTGAGAGCTGCTGGTTTCCCTGGAAAGCCAGGGCCCCTGAGCCAGAGCAGCTCATCCTGTGTCACAGTGGGGACAGCGCCTGGCCTAGCCCTGGCACCTGCTTGCTTCATACCCTTTGGGCAGATCCTTGGTACAGCCCAGGCTAGGGGGCAGGGCCTGGACAGGCCTGCAGAGCCCTCCCCGCAGGCCCTGGGATGCCGCCCATGTGACCACTTCCCTGCTGTTCCACCTGCAGATGTGTCCATTGAGATGCCAGAGGAGCTGGACATCTCCCAGCTGCGGGGTGCTGGGCTGCAGCCAGGAGAGGAGGAGCTGCCTGACATTGCCCCACCCCTGGTGACCCCAGATGAGCCCAAAGGTAGCCTTGGTTTCTATGGCAACGAAGACGAAGACTCCTTCTGCTCCCCTCACCTCTCCTCTCCGACATGTTAGTGACGCTTCCTGCCTGTCTCTTTCCTTGCCCATGGGGGGCCTCTCTGCCTTGCTCCCCATTCCTGTCCTTTGTGTTTCTCCTCTCCTCCCTTTCAACTTCCCTCTGCCTGTGAGACTGATTGGAGCACTCGTAGCCACACCCACCGTGGGGCTGGGAGTTGCACCAGCTCCTTATTTCCCACCCAAAGGACCCCCTCAGTTGGGGTTAGGGGGGGCAGCATGCTCCAGAAAAAGGCCCATTCCTGGAAGATGGCCAGGGGCTCCACAGGCTTTGGGGTCACAGGCTGTGATGTTGTGTGGTCACTTTAGCCCTGGGATCGGTGCTAGTGCACAGAACAGTGCATGGGGTGGGTGACGGTGGGAGGGCAAGGGGGCTGGCCTGCGGGGAGTGGGCGAGGAAGAGCAGAGTGGCCATGGCAGACGGTGCACTGAGGCACGGTCTCCCCCGCAGCACCCATGCTCGATGAGTCGGTCGTCATCCAGCTGGTGGAAATGGGCTTCCCCATGGATGCCTGCCGCAAGGCCGTCTACTACACGGGCAACAGTGGGGCTGAGGCTGCCATGAACTGGGTCATGTCGCATATGGATGATCCAGGTAGGCGGGCAGGAGTGGTAGGGTGGGCCAGGGCCTGCATCTTCCACCCAGGCCCTTTAACCCATGCGCACCCACAGATTTTGCAAACCCCCTCATCCTGCCGGGCTCCAGCGGGCCTGGCTCAACCAGCACAGCGGCCGAGCCCCCACCCGAGGACTGCGTGACCACCATCGTTTCCATGGGCTTCTCCCGGGACCAGGCTCTGAAAGCCCTGAGGGCCACGGTAGGACTGCCCTGGCTGCAGAGGTGGGGCCTGAGGGTAGAGGGCTGCCCGGGAACAGAACAAAGGCCTGGGTGGGCTCAGCTCCAGGCAGGGAGCCCTGCCTCTGGGGGCTCTCCTGGCAGCGTAACCTGGCCTGGAGCTTGCTAGAAGGAGTAACAGCTCCCTCCTCTCCAAGAATAATAGCTTAGAGCGGGCTGTGGACTGGATCTTCAGCCACATCGACGACCTGGATGCAGAGGCAGCCATGGACATCTCCGAGGGCCGCTCAGCCGCCGACTCCATCTCTGAATCTGTGCCAGTGGGACCCAAAGTCCGGGACGGGCCCGGAAGTGAGTGTCCCTGGGAAGCAGGATGGGCCTGGTGGACTAAACACTCGTTCCAGGGCAGCAGCGCCTTCCCACCAACGTGACTGCTGAGGGTGGGTTCTAAAGGGCCAGGATGGCCTTGGGCCCTGGACCTGCCCCACCGTCCCTGAGCGCACGTGCTGCGTGTGAGCCCTTGTCTTGGGACCATCACTCAGGGAGCCCTCCGCTGTTCTCCACCCCCATCTCTCCCCCAGAGTATCAGCTCTTTGCCTTCATTAGTCACATGGGCACCTCTACCATGTGTGGTCACTACGTCTGCCACATCAAGAAGGAGGGCAGGTGAGGGCTGGCGGCATGAGGTAGGGCTGAGGAGGGTGCTGTTTGTCATGGGGACACAGGTGCCCCTTGGGAGCGTGGGAGCACTTCGTGGACAGCAGGGACTGGCAGAGTGCTGCCAAGGCCTGAACCTGGCCACCAGGAAACAGCCATCCTGCCTTGCTTGTGTGTGGACTGGGCATTTTCATGCCTGCAGCTCCTTAGACCTTGGCCCTCCACATGAAGTTCTCTGGGCCCAAGCCTCCCGGAATAGATGGGGGGTGGGGGCAAAGACCCTGGGACCTGAGGACACCAGTTAGGGGCAGTGACCCTGGTGAGATGTGTCACTCCCTGAGACAGAGCCACCTGCCAACAGACTGGGGGCTTGGGGCTCACAATGCAGGAACCGAGTTGGGGAGATGTGGATAGCTGTCCCACTGGTTCATCCCTTTATGTCCCTCCGGCTGTACTCCAGGTGGGTGATCTACAACGACCAGAAAGTGTGTGCCTCCGAGAAGCCGCCCAAGGACCTGGGCTACATCTATTTCTACCAGAGAGTGGCCAGCTAAGAGCCTGCCCTCACCCCTTAGCCGAGGGCAGGGCACCAGCCCCTGGCCTGAGGGATGGACTTGAGACCCCCTGTCCTGCCCTGTACCCTTTTTCTGTTTGTCCCCAGCAGCAGGGAAGAAGCTGGAGGCTGAGGGTGGATGGCCGGGCCAACAGGAGGGGCACTCTGCAGGCAGGCTTCCGGTGGGGGCAGGCCAGGTACTGCCCGCCTGGCTGCCCGCAGCCTTCACTTCCCTGGCCCTTGGGGCCAGTCCTCTGCTTGTGTGTGTCGTTCCGCCCCACCTCTGGTGTGGTGCGGAGGGCCTCACGTATGTGTGAGTGAGCGTGGATGTGGGGCTGGGTATAGCTTTGTGCACCCCGTTCCAGGGCAAGGGGGCCTGTGGCTCCCCTGCCCTTTGTGTTTGTCCCCGGGTGGTTGGGCAAGGAGGGACAGGAGGGATGTGGGATACCTCACCCCTCCTCCTGCCCTCCTGCCTCAGCCCTCCATCCTGTCTCTTCCCTGTCCTTTTCTGGAAAATGCCAAAACACACGATGTGAATAAAAGTACAGTGGCTGAATTGTGTCCGGGTCTGATCGCTTGGTGGGGGGGGGGCTCGGCCTTCCTGGGGAAGGCAGCTGGCAGGAAGCTGCCCCAGCCAGCACCTAGTCCTGCCATGCCCTGCAGCAGCACCGCTCCCGCTTCTCGCCAGCCAGAGCTCTTGAAAACATGGGGAGCCATGGGGAATGGGCTGGGGTCTCGTTGCCAGAGCACTAAGCCAAAAAAGAAGGGTACTCTGCAGTATCCCCCAAACGTCCCCCAGGGTGAGCGTACCCTCAGATCGTGCCCGGCCGGCTGGGGCTCTGGGGAGGCAGGCCGGAGGGTTCCCGCAGCTCCGGAACCCCCTCCTAGCTGCACGGTTCACACCAACAGGAGCTAAACACGAGCGGCTCTGATGGGGGCCAGGGGTCTCCTTCCCAGAGCCAGATGTGCGCATTCCGCGTTTTCCCAGCCCTTGTGGACGGAAACGATCAACGATGGACCCTTGGGGCTGAAGTCTTTAGTAGGTTACGCTGCGCGCCTAGGGTCCCGGTTCCGCCGCCTCCGGGTCGTCAGGCAATTGCTGTAGAGGCGACTCTGCAAGCCGGACGCGTTGCTAGGAGAAAGGGGAAACGTCAGAGCCCTGCGCCAGCCGGGCGGCAGGAGGGAGGAAAGAGGGCGGGCGGAGAGGCAGGGGCGGACCCACCATGGCTGGGTCCGGGCAAGGGGCGGAGTTTCACTTCTCCGCGCTCTATATAAGCCAGAAGGGCCCGCGAAAGACCGCTGCTAGTGACCTTCAGTGCGTGAAGCCTAACGCCATGGCGCCTTCCAGGAAGTTCTTCGTTGGGGGTAACTGGAAGATGAACGGGAGGAAGAAGAACCTGGGGGAGCTCATCACCACCTTGAACGCAGCCAAGGTGCCAGCCGACACCGGTGAGGCCTGGCAGAAGGGCTCGGGCAGTTCGGCGTCCGCGTGGATCTGGGCGCAAGGCTGGGGGGCGAGGGCGGTTAGGTGTCCAGGCGTTTGGCCCCCTCATGTGCAGTAACCCGCCCCCGCAGCTGTGACGCCAGGGTCGTGTGGAGGGGGAGGAGAAACGAGGCATTTTATGGACATCACGGGCCGTAGAGTCCCAAAAGACTTATTGGTTCTCTGGGAGGAAGATGGCCCTTGATCGTGGACCGGGGCTGCACCCGTCATGCTGGGGGTGGGGATGTGGGGGCTAGGAGCGGACCTGAGGCTAGGTGGGCGGTAGGGAGAAGCAGGCTGCAGCCCCCGCGCGGAGGTCGTGGTCGGGCTTGCTGGGGGCCCCAGCCCCCTGCGCCTGGGCGCCGGCAGCGTGCGCCGCTGCACGTAGCCCGAGACTCCTCCCCGCCCCCCGCCCGGCCTCAGCCCTGGCGCTCCCATCCCTTCCCCTTTGCAGCCGGAGCCACCTACACGAGAGGAACTGAGCAGGTTGCAAATGGGCTGAGCCGTTTGGGAGTGAGGAGCTGGCTTGCGGCCTTCCCCAGCTTGCAACGGGGAAATCTCAGTGAGCTCATCAGCTCCTCCGCACCCAGGGGCATGGCCCAAACCTCCATCCTTGCTCTCCCTCCCGCTCACCCACCCGGGTCACACAACCACGGGTCGCATCCAAGAAACATCCTTTTCTCGTTTATTTTAACCACCCCCCCCCCAAAAAAAAACACGGAAGAAACCTGAAGAGTAGGGCCCTTCTCCTTTTGCTAAAAATCCTTTCCTTGCTGGAGAAAGTAGGGGTGGGCTCTTAGAAGAGAGGCAGGCCTGACCCCAGAGAATGCTGAGTCTGGGAGGTGCCCATTCCCAGAATAGCCTTGAAGAAACCGGAGCCACAGCTGTTAAAAGAGCAGAGGGCAGGGTGAGGCCCTGGCCTGCGGGGGGCATCTGGACAGCTCGCAGGAGTTGGGCGCAGGCCTAGCTGCCTGGGAAATGGACAAAGGTCATCGCTCTGCGGGGGAGGGGCGGCGGAGAGCCCAGCCAAGACCCAGTGGGAGGGCCTCTTCCCTCTGACCCTCTGGCCCCCGTCCCCAGAGGTGGTGTGCGCAGCCCCCACTGCCTACATCGACTTCGCCCGCCAGAAGCTGGATGCCAAGATCGCTGTGGCCGCCCAGAATTGCTACAAAGTGGCTAATGGGGCCTTCACTGGGGAGATTAGGTGAGGTGGCAGTGGAGAGGGGGGTGCTGGGGACAGCCGTTGGGGGGTTCCCTGCTGAAGCTCTCAGGCTTTCACCCTCCTGTGTGCCCATTAGCCCTGGCATGATCAAGGACTGCGGAGCCACGTGGGTGATCCTGGGCCACTCGGAGAGAAGGCATGTCTTCGGGGAGTCAGACGAGGTGAGTGACGAGGAGGAAGGAGGAATGGCAGGAGAGGTCTCCTCCTGCCAGGCAGGCCTCACCAGGTGTTTGTCGTCAACAGTTGATTGGGCAGAAGGTGGCCCATGCCCTGGCAGAGGGGCTTGGTGTGATCGCCTGCATCGGCGAGAAGCTGGATGAGAGGGAAGCTGGCATCACCGAGAAGGTCGTTTTTGAGCAGACCAAGGTCATCGCAGGTACTTCTGGAGAGCCCAGCGAGGGGGTGCGGTGAGGTGCTCGATCCCCAGGCAGTGCTCAGGAAGGCGAAAGAGGACAAGCACGCTTCGCCAGGTCCTCCCGCAGAGGTCTAGGTGCAGCCTGGAGAGCCTCAGGGAACAGTAGGTCTCATCACTCTCGGCTAGCTGCTTCCCATCCGCCCTGCCCTGTATCTATCTCTGCTCTCTGGCCTGCAGATAACGTGAAGGACTGGAGCAAAGTCGTCCTGGCCTATGAGCCCGTGTGGGCCATCGGAACCGGCAAGACGGCAACGCCCCAACAGGTAATTCCGCCCTGTTGGCCACACCCACTGGCAGGTCAAGGGAGGCCGCCTGGTCCCAGGGCCCTGACCTGGAAAGCACACTAACACTCTGCTGAGCTTTCTTCCTTTGGGGTAAGGAGCATTGAGAATGGGTGTTGCTCAACCTGGTTTCCCGTGCCAGGCCCAGGAAGTACACGAGAAGCTCCGAGGATGGCTCAAGTCTAATGTGTCGGACGCAGTAGCCCAGAGCACCCGCATCATTTATGGAGGTGAGTGGGTCCAGTTCCGGCCTTGAGCGGGGTGGGCTCAGAGCTGGCCTGCCGCCTGCTGGGATGCCAGCCTCACTGTGCATGTGCCCCCCTCCCAGGGTCCGTGACTGGAGCAACCTGCAAGGAGCTGGCCAGCCAGGCAGATGTGGACGGCTTCCTCGTGGGAGGCGCCTCCCTCAAGCCTGAGTTCGTGGACATCATCAATGCCAAGCAATAGGCCCAGCCCCCACCCCTTGCCCTCGCTGCTAAGCCAGCGCCTACTAGGACAGCCCAGAAGAAGCCCAGCCATGGCCCCTCTGCACGCGCTTCCAGTGGTGTCCCAATCTTCCCTCGCCGTTCACATCTCCCCTTCGTCGTGGTCGGGACCAGGCCAAACACTTGTCCACTTACCGGAATGGTTAGAACTCAGCATGTCACCCAGCCGGCTCCTCAGTTGAGGGGCAGGAGGGGGCACTTGCTCCTTGATCCCCAGCAGCCCCAGCGAGGGCAGGATGCCACCCACCCCTACGGTGCCGACTGTCTGTGTGTGTTTTGAGCCACCCGGCTTGTGGGTGAGGGAAATAAAACAGCCAGCAGAGAGCCTGGTGGCCTCCTTCACTGTGCTCGCTCACACAACCGGTCCCCTTGCTGAAGCAGCCACGGGCTTTATCCCTTTGCGAAAAAGATCAGCAGTTTTGTGTAACAACACAGTCTGTACTTTCTTTACTTGAAGTGCCTTGCCCACCAGGCTGCCCCAGGCCTGACTGCTGGCTTAGCAGAGGGGTCCTGCCTCACCTCCCCCAGCCACAGCAGCTGTAGGCCCCTCCCCTCAGTCCTGGGTGTTGAGGTGGTGCCCCGACTCCTTCAGTCTGTGTAGTCTTGGAGGGTCACTGGTAGAGCAGGTAGCGCTTCATGGCTGGGGGCAAGGGCAGAGCAGCTACCTGGCCCAGCCCTGCATGCCCCAGGGTGTGGCGCACACGCCGGCGGCTCAGGTGCAACAGGGAGTGTGGCTCGGCTAGGGGAGAGAGGGAAGGGAGGGTAAGTGGAGTAGGGGTGCAGCTGGCAGCCAGACCCTCCCAACTACAGAGACCATTGAGGCTCCCCCACCACCTGCCTGCCCCACTGTGGCTACTGGGGTGGGGACCTAAGTCCCCCTGTTAAGATCTCATACACCCCCCATCGCAGCTGGGAGACTCCCCAGTTAAACTGGTAGGGAAGAAAGAGAAGCAGTCACAGCTACACACACCCCTAGTTCCCAGGAAGCCCCTGTGGCTCCATCCTGGCGTTTGAGGCAAATATGTGGCAGAGAGGCCACAGCCCAAGGAATCTGCTCCACCCTGGGGTGCCTGGTAACCCTCATCCTCTGGGACCAGCACACCCAGTAACCCTTTGTACCCTAGGAGCGTCTGCTACTAACTGGCTAGTGGACTAGAGCAAGGTGCCATTCCGAGCCTAGGCTACAGCCGTTCAGACCGGACCACCTTCAGCTGCTCCCTGGCAGGTCCCCCAACCATCCCACCACCAAGTAACAGCCTGCAGCCCCACACCTGCCCCAGGCCTCACCTCTCCTTTCGCCCAGGTAGCGGATGCGGACCTGGCACTGGCCCCAGACAGCGGTTACTGCCGGGTACAGGGTCCTGCCCTTCAGACCATGGAAGGCTGGCCCCAGGTA
This sequence comes from Ochotona princeps, assembly GCF_030435755.1. NCBI lineage: Eukaryota > Metazoa > Chordata > Mammalia > Lagomorpha > Ochotonidae > Ochotona > Ochotona princeps. The sequence continues at coordinate 22,145,621 of NC_080858.1, forward strand.
GGTGCCCCCGATAGCGTAGCCCAGCGTCCCCTCCTCCATGTCCAGCACCACCAGGAGCCTCTCAGGCACCTCCAGCTGCTCCCCCTGGGGTCCCGCGGGGTACTTGGGGGCCCCGGGCCCCTTGCTCTGATGGTACAGCTTTCCCCGTCCCAGGTCCCAGCCCCACGACTCGCTATTGCTGCCCAGCAGCGCCGCGTAGTGGTCAGCCTGCAGCGGGGCCCGGGCCGTGGCTACGCCCACCACGGCGTGGGTGCCCCTCTGCTCGCGGGGCCAGCTGATCTCCCAGGCGTGCAGGCCCCGCGAGTAGCCCCTCTTCCCCCGGGCCCCGTCGGTGCTCTGGGCCACCGGCCGCCGCTCAAAGCACAAGCCCCCTTCCTTGACCACGATGTTCTCCGAGCAGTCCTCGGGGTTCCAGCCATGGCGCCGCTGGGCCCCCAGGTCAGGAGGCGGAGCCGCCAGCAGCTCCTCCAGGCCGTCGGGGTACGGGACCTGCGGGGTGGGCGTGCTGCTGCTGCCCCCGGCCAGGGCCGTCTGGCCCATGGAGGTGAGGAACGGGGCACCTCCTCAGGGTCTTGCAAGCTGGGAGGAGGCAGGCTCCTCTCTTTGGAAAGTTGAACTCCACTTCGGGACTGACCTGGAAAAGGAGTGGGCGGAAAAGGCAAGTGTGAAGCACGGAATAATGGAGGGTGGGGGAGCCCTCAGACGGGTACCCCATCCTCTGCCCGCCGGCCCCCCGCTGTCCCGAAGCTTCTAGGTCCGCCCCCCTGCCTTCACCACCTCCAGGCCCGGGTCGCCCCCTTCCAGCCTCACCCCGGAGCCGCCCCCTGCTTAAGTCCGTCGGACCTCCACGCCGCCTCGGAACCTCTCTAGCCCTCGTCGCCCTGGGGGTGGCCGACTCTCAGGAAGGGCCCTGGCCGAGAGCAGCCGGGGTGCGCCGGCCGCTTCCGCCTCCAGCCCCGCCCCCAGCCAGGCCCCGCCCCTCGCCCCTCCCCCACCGCCCCAGGATGGTTAACCCTCTGGTCGCCGCCCGGTCCAGCCGGCCTGGCCCTGAGCCCCGAGCGCCCCAGAACCCCACTGCACCTGCACCACCTCCCGGTGAACTCTCCTCCTCCCGGGCGCGCCGGGTGGAGAAGGGAGGGTTTAGGGGACCACCCCGAGGCCCTGCCCCACACGCAGCCCCAGCTCTGAATTAGCCCTGTGATGGCATCTTTGAGGCCCCCTGAGAGGAAGGAGGCGTGATGCGACCCTCACTTCCCTGTCACGGTCTCCGGGCAGGTCTGTCTCTCCCTGGTTCAGGAGTCTCCTCTCGGTTTTGGCCTCAGTTTCCCCACTCCAGGCTGCGAGTGATGCCCATTTGGCAGATTGGCCCGTGACTCCTCCTGGGCAGCAACGGGAGCATTGATGTGCCTCTGAGGTTGTGGGGGCGGGCGGGGGCTTGCCTACATTCTGGTGAGGCACCAAATGCAGAGCCACGTCGTTCAGGTGCCACAGGCAAGGGCCAAACACGGGGAGCCATTGCCATCTCTTTGACCCTGGCTGAGTAGGGACAGTGAAGTGACAGACGCCAAACCATGTTTCCAGGAGGCCTGGACACCAGTTGTTGCCACAGAATTTTGAGCTGCTCAAACATTTGCTGATAATAGTTTTAGAATGTTACAACTAATTTTGACTATACTTTTTTTTTCAAATCAAGATGTGACGTATATAAAGTACGCTACACTTGCTTAGTGAATCTTATCCTAGGTATACATCTGTATGTCTACAACCACCACCAGAAAGATCAAGAACTTTCCAGCATTCCAGCAGGCGCCTGCTTGTTCAAGATTAATTTTATTTTTATTGGAAAGGCAGATATACAGAGAGGAGGAGTGACAGAGAAATATCTTCCATCTGATGATTCACTCCCCAAGTGAGCACAACGGCCAGTGCTGCTCCGAAGCCAGGAGCCAGGAGCTCTTCCGGATCTCCCACGTGGGTGCAGGATCCCAAGGCTTTGAGCCATCCTCAACTGCTATCCCAAGCCATAAGCTGGGAGCTGGATAGGAAGCAGGGCTGCCGGGATTAGAACTGGCGCCCATATGGAATCCCAGCACATTCAAGGCAAGGACTTTAGCCGCTAGGCCACAGTACCGGGCCTGAGACTATTGCCTCCAATCTTTTTTTCTTCCTATATGTGAGAGAGGGGAGAGGGCCACTCCCAACATCAACTACATCAGTACCTGGGAATTGGGGACAGCTACCAGGTGTCATCCCTAATACGGAGCATGTTCTGAGCGTACCGCTTAAGTGGTTTTGATAGTTCTGAGATGCTATTGATTTCCTTCCTCCAAGGGTGGGAAATCCTTCCAAGGTCCATTGGCTGACACAGTCTACCTTAGAGTCACACCTCGCTCAGATTCTCGCCGTCAAAGTTTGATTGAGTTGTCCGTTTTGTTCTGCCCTCCATGGTACTAGACAGGCCTCAATGAACTGGTTGTCATGTATCCCATGTGCGTCTGGGCGTGCCTTCTACTGCGTAGGCTTCAGCAAGCAAGGAGGCCCAGTTCCAACACACGCATTCCAGGGTCAGACCACAGATCCTGTGATTTTCCCCGTGGTTGGAGTTTTTGAGTCCAGTGACCCAGTTGGGGGTATCCCCAAAGAAAGTTTGCCAGAGGTGACCTCAGACCTGACTCCTGTGCGTGCCAGCCAGTATGGGGTGTGGCTCAGTCTGTCACCGCATCAGCCTACACACAAACTAGTGGTTGCAGTCGTCCAGTCAGTTTTGCCCCAGCTCCATCTCATACACACACCAATGGATGCTGAAGCCCAGCCCAACCCTGCTCACTACACACCCAGCCTCCCACACACCAGTGAGAACTGAGTCTTAGCCAGAGCGACCTCCGATAACCCCCTCAGGCCCAACCCCAGCCCTGGTTCCTGTATGTGCACTCGCTGCTCCATTTTCTATCCAGCTCTTTTGTAATAGACTGGGAAAAGCAGCAGAAAAGGGCCCCAAGTGTTTGGGTCCCTGTGACCCCTATGGGAGACCAGGGGGAGGCTCCTTGCTTCAACCTGGCTCAGTTCTGGCCATTACAGCCATCTGGGAAATGAAACAACAGATAGATCACTCTGCCTAACTCCAGGCTTCAAAATGAATCCATACATTTAAACACACACACAACACGTATATTCCTTTCAACATGCCTTGACTGTCAGACTTGGTTGCTTCCACTGATTGTCTCACACAAGTGGGGCAACTGGCAACACGGAGATACTTCCATCTTATTACCCCATTATTGGGGTTGGGCGCCAAGGCAGCTGCTCTCAGGGTGCCAGCATTGTGCTGCAGCTGAAGCCCCCACTCGTGACACTGGCATCCCATGGCTGAGGGCCTGTTTGAATTCCAGCTGCGCCTCTCCTTCCCATTCGGAAGACAGTCCAGTGCAGAGGGCCCTGCCCTGCATGTGGGAGGCCCAGATCAAGTTCCTGGCTGGTCCGGTCCTGCCACTGCAGCTATGGGGAGTGAACCAGTGGGTGGAAGATCTGTCATTCTGCCTAACAAATCTATCTGAAAAGGCAGACTCTCAGCCTTGCCCGTGTGAAACATTAGGAAGCAGCAGAGTGATGGAGGGGCTCGTGTTGGGCAGGAAAACTTCTCCCAAAACCTTTACAAGCATAGTCCTAAAGTATGTGGTAGCTCCTTGACTTCTAGAATGAAGGGCTTTGCCATCAGGGACAGCACTGCAGCCAGTCAGGACGTGGCATGTCTCGTGGCCAGAGCCCAGGCAGATTCCCAGCCCCACCTCTGGGCACCAAGATTCGGAGTGCTGGAAGAGCTCCACTGTCACTGTGTGGGGGTAGAGTGGGTAGGAAATGCACTGGCAAGGTCACTGGCCTTCCCCTCCCCTCTACACATGCCCTTTCCCTGGCTCCTCCCACCCCACAACCCTGGGAAGATATCAGCAACATTATGATCTGCAAGACAGCGCCTCCCCCCTCCCCGGTCATTCTGGGAGCTCTGGGTGGGTTTTGCTGCCAATTCCTCCACAGATGTGGTCTCCCCAGTAATTTTCACATTGTTGAGGCTGAAGTGGCTTCTAAAATGCTTGCGTGGCCCTTGGCTTTTTTTAAATTAGATTTACAGAGAGGAGAGACAGATCTTCTATCTGCTGGTTGACTGCTGATCCAAAGCCAGGAGCTTCTCCCATGTGGGTACAGGGTCCCAAGGCTTTGGGCCGTCCTCTACTTTTTCCCGGCCCGCAAGCGGAGAGCTGGATGGGAAGTAGAGCAGTGGGGACAGAAATGGGTATCCACAGGGGATGCTCGCACCTGCAGGCAGAGGATTAGCTAGTTAAGCCATCATGTCTGCCCCTTGCTGCTTCTCTCCTGCCCCTCAGCCCCTTGGCCAGTGAGGTGGCACTAAGAGGCACTGAACTGCAATCAGGGAACTTCTGCTCTGTTTAATCTGTGCATCCTGGAGTTCATGGGCCTCTGTGGTCAAACTCCATTATTTCCTTTAGTCCTTACAACCTACTCTCATTTACATTTTTAAAAGGATTTATTTGAAAGCTAGTTAGGGAGAGACATCTCTGTTCACACTCCTACCGTCTGCAAGGGCCAGGGCCAGGACCAAGCCCGACTGAAGCAAGAAACTCCATCCTGGTCTTTCATATGGGTGACAGTCCATCCTCCTCTGCCTTCACACGCACATCAGTGTAGGGAGCTGGACCGCACAGCCCGAGCAGGCAGGCCTGCACATACACGACACGCATGTGCCAGCTAGCAGCTTTGTGGTACCACAACTCCAGTCCCAACACTGAAATTTTTAACTCTGTAAGCCAAAGCTCAAAGAAAGGTTACTTAATAGCACAGGGCTGCCACATGGCAGCGCCAATGAAACCCAGATCGCCTCGCTCCCAGATCCCCGGGATGCGAGGAAATGGCGACTGAGACAACAACGTTTCAAAATTTCGGATTCCAAGCAGCCGGCCGCTCCCGCCCAGCGCCGCAGCCCCGAGGAGCCGGTTACGTAACCGCGCAGCTATGACTGCGCAGGCGCGGCGGGGCGGCCTGGTGGCCCCCTGCTGGGCCGCGCGCGCCCCCCGGCGGCCGCTCGCGCGCCGCCGCCGCCGCCGGACTCTCCCAAGCGCGTTCCCCTGGCCGGCCCGCCCTCTGCCAATCCGCTCCCGCCCTCGGGTGCTGACGTCCGTGTCTGGAATGTTCTGCCCTGGCACAAAGGCCTCTGGGCGAAAACGAGGCGCGCGGCCGGCCGGCTGTGGAGGCGAGGACTGGCCAGGCGGCTGGTCGGTGGCTGCGGTCGGTTACCTGAAACCAGAGGGCGTCGGAAGAACCGGACGGTTTGTGAACATAGGCTAGGGGGAGGCTAACGTCTGGCTGGAGTTCTTGTTCAGAATCAGAAATCCACAGATTAGGGCTTAGCTTAAAACAAGCTTTGCAGTTAACAGTGCCCACCGCTCCCGGAATCTCCCATTCTCTCCGCATTTTGAATGACTACGCTCTACAGTAACCCCCCCAAATAGTTTCCCTACCTCCCCGTGTGTTTGGGGTTTTAATGCAGGGGTCCTGCAGGGGGAGGGCTGTCAGGGTAGGAGCAGTCCCAAGGGCACACAGACCCTGCTGCCTGCCGGAGAGCCGGCCATCTGTGAAAACCCTGGCGCTTTGCCTTGTCCTCTTTGGATTCAGAAATGCTCACTCCACGTTTTCTAAGCTTCCTGCCACCTCTGGCACCTGCCAGGGCCTCTGTTTCCCGCAATTCCTAGTGATTTCCTAACTCTGCCTTTCAAGGAACTATCGGGAACTGTGAAGGAGGGTCCTAGTTCAGATAAGAAGGGAGGAGAAGATAGATTTATTTTCTCAAAGGCCAGGTGTCTAGGGAGGGACAGACACAAAACTGGAGATCTTGCACCCATTGGCTCGTGCCCCAAATGGCCACAGGAGGAAGGTGGGGAAGGTGGTGGGTGACGGAGCAGGGAGGGCGGCGGGAACTCCATGGCAGTGGGTGGGCAGGGGCTCAAGCCGTTGCCTTCTCAGGCCTGTTGGCTGGCTGGTAAGTGCGGGGACTGAGGGTGCTCTAATGTGGAAGACTGGCGTTGGTGACATCCCTGAGGAACAACACAGACTCACGTGGTGTTGCACATGCATTTCTGTAATGTGTCCTCTTCGTTTTGATTAGGCATTCTGCTGCGGTTGGAGCGTGATCTGGACCAGCCAGCCAGTGCGGGAGGGCAACTGAGGGCTTTGGAGGCATCTGTCATACATGCTAAATTCAGGCCTGGCCAACCGACGCAAAGTCCAACCTTCCATGCTCCCCACTGCCTTCAGGATGTAACCCACATTCATCGGGGGACCCAGCTCTGTTTCCAGTTTCTGCCTCATTCCCCCAGCCCCCACCCCACCACACAGCAAGGCCGCCTGCCCTCCTTACACAGGCTTGGCCCTTTTCTCTCCTAGCTTCATTCCAGGTACTTCTCTGTCTGGACGCTCTGCCCCCAACAGGCGCTATTAGTGCATCTCTATGTTAGGAAATTATTCCCTGATGCTTTTTAAAAGCTCTGTAGGGCCTGGTGTAATGGTTCAATCAGTTAATCTTCCACCTTCAAATACCAGAATCCCATATGGGCATGAGTTCATGTCGCAGCTGCTCTACTTCCCACCCAGCTCCCGGCCCATGGCCTGGGAAAACAGTAGAGGAAGATGGCCCAAAGCCTTGGGACCCTGCACCCACATGGGAGATCTGCAAGAAGCTCCTGGCTTCGGACCACCTCACCTCTGGCCATTGTGGCCACTTGGGGAATGAACCAGCAGAGTATCTTTCTCTCTGTCCTTTTCTCAGTGTATCTGCCTTTTCAATAAAAATAAATGTCTTTTTTTTTTTTTTTTAAAGATTTATTGTTATTGGAAAGCTGGATATACAGAAAGGAGGAGAGACAGAGAGGAAGATCTTCCATCCGATGTTTCACTCCCCAAGTGAGCCGCAACGGGCCGGTGCGTGCCGATCCGAAGCCGGGAACCAGGAACCTCTTCCAGGTCTCCCACGTGGGTGCAGGGTCCCAAAGCCTTGGGCCGTCCTCGACTGCTTTCCCAGGCCATAGGCAGGGAGCTGGATGGGAAGCACAGCAGCAAGGATCAGAACAAGGGCCCATATGGGATCCTGGTGCGTGCAAGGCGAGGATTTAGCCACTAGGCTATTGTGTCAGGCCCAACAGACGCTTTCTTGATTCCTTACACTACGGGCTTTTATTTTTATTAAAAGACATTTATGGGCCTGGCGGCGTGGCCTAGCAGCTAAAGTCCTCGCCTTGAAAGCCCCGGGATCCCATATGGGCGCCGGTTCTAATCCCGGCAGCTCCACTTCCCATCCAGCTCCCTGCTTGTGGCCTGGGAAAGCAGTCGAGGATGGCTCAAAGCCTTGGGACCCTGCACCCACGTGGGAGACCCAGAAGAGGTTTTTGCTCCTGGCTTTGGATTGTAACAGCTCCAGCAGTTGCAGCTGCTTGGGGAGTGAACCAATGGACAGAAGATCTTTCTATATCCTTCTCTCTGTATATTTGCCTTTCCAATAAAAATAAATTTTTTTAAAAAAAGCCATCTGTCTTAATGGATTGGATTGCCTGGTTTTTAAGAATTTATTTATTTGGAAGAATTACATAGAGAAGGACACACAAAGATGTCTTCTATCTGCTGCTTCAATCCTCAGATAGCTGTAGCAGCCGGGACTGGGCCGAGATGGAGAGAGCAGCCCGGAACTTCATCCAGACCTCCCACATGGATGGCAGGGGCCCCAGTACTTGAGCCATCTTCTGCTGCTTTCTCTAGGCGATTAGCAGGGAGCTAGATTGGAAGTGGGGCAGCCAGGACTCAAGCTTGTGCCCATGTGAGATGTTTTCCTGTTATGATGCCAGCCCGTGTCGTTCCTTGATATCTTCCCCCTCACTGGTCTGTGAGTGCTTTGAGGAAGGGACCTGTGCTGGCCTCAGCACCTGCCACTGGCTCAGAGCAAAGCCCCATCAGGATGGTAAAGGGCACCTCTGGCTGCTCCATTTCCCATCCATCCATTGTGGCCATCTGGGGAGTGAACCAGCAGGTGGAAGATCTTCCTGTTTCTCCTCCTCTTTGTAAATCTGTCTTTCTAATAAAAATAAATCTTGGGCTTGGCAGGGTAGCCTAGCAACAAAAGTCCTCACCTTGCATGCATCAGGATCCCATATGGGCGCTGGTTCTAATACTGGCAGCCCTGCTTCCCATCCAGCTCCCTGACTGTGGCCTGGGAGAGAAGTTGAGGATGACCCGAAGACTTGGGACCCTGTACCCGTGTGGGAGACCTGGAAGAGGCTCCTAACTCCTGGCTTTGCACTGGCTCTGTTCCAGCTGCTTCGGCCATTTTGGGAGTGAGTCAGTGGGTGGAAGATCTCTCCTCTCTGCATATTTGATTTTCCGATAAAATTAAATAAACCTTTAAATAGGGCCCGGCAGCGTGGCCTAGCGGCTGGGGTCCTCACCTTGAGCGCGCCGGGATCCCATATGGACACCAGTTCTAATCCCCATGGCTCCACTTCCCATCCAGCTCCCTGCTTGTGGCCTGGGAAAGCAGTCGAGGACAGCCTAAAGCCTTGGGACTCTGCACCTGTGTGGGAGATCTGGAGGAAATTCCTGGATCCTGGCTTTGGATCAGCATGGCATCAGCCGTTGCGGCTCACTTGGGGAGTGAATCATCGGGCGGAAGATCTTTCTCTCTGTCTCTCCTCCTCTCTGTGTATCTGACTTTCCAATAATACTTTTAATATTTTTTAAAATGCATCTTTAAATAAGTAAAAATATATTTTAACTTTTTTAAAAGATTTGTTTACTTTTATTGGAAAGTCAGATATACAGAGAGGAAGCTCTGTTGGATGATTGACTCACCAAGCAGCCGCAAAGGCCAGAGCTGCCCGATCCAAAGCCGGGAGCCTTTTCCGAGTCTCCCACGGGGTACAGAGTCCCAAGGCCTTGGGCTCTCCTGAGCTGCTTTCCCAGGCTACAAGCAGGGAGCTGGATGGGAAATGGAGCTGCCGGGATTAGAACCGGCCCCCATATGGGATCCCAGGCATGCAAAGCGAGGACCTTAACCACTATGCTATCACACCGGGCCCTAATCATATTTATTTTGATGATAGTTGCTTAGGGTGATAATGGCCAAGGGCTACAGGAAGAGGGGTGAGATCACTATTTCCACATTCTCTCTCTCCTTTTTTTTTTTCTTCCTTTACCTGGAGGAAGAGGGAACAAGTAGAGAAGCCGCACCCAGCCTTCCAAATGCCCCTGCACCCTGGGATGGAGGACAGCCACCTGATGCCACCCCGGGGTCTCCAATTTGGGTCATGCTCCAAGGGTCCTGCTCAAGAGGTTTCAATAGTTGAACAGTTCCAAATTACTACCAGTCTGGCCATTCCAAGCATGATGAAATCACTCCAGAATCCACTGGCTGACACAGTTCACCTTAGAGTCTCCATTTGCCCAGATATTCACTGCCAACACATGGCTGGAGTAGTTGATCAATTTGTTCTGTCCTCTGTTATGGTACCAGGTGTCCTCTGCAGGTTCCAGTGTACCGCCATATCCCCATGTGCACCTGGATATGCTGTCCACTGCTCTAAGCCACTGAGGAGGCCCAGCTCTGACACAAGCACTCCACGGCTAAACCATGGAACCTGCAATTCTTTCCATGGTTGGGGTTCTGAGTCCAGCAATTCAATTGGGTGATCCCCAAGAAACTTCCTCTGAGGTGATCCCAGTCCTGATTCTTGTGTGTGCAAGCCAATGCAGGGTCTGGCACAGTTCTTCGCCCAGATCAGCTTATGCACATACTGGTGGTTGCAATTACTGGTTCAGTTCTGCCTTCAGGCCTGTCTGCTACACAAACCAGTGGGTGTTGGAACCCAGCCCGATCCTGGGCAGGCATCTTAAGACACGTTGGAACACCAGCAAGCAGTTCAAGTCCTAACTCCAATTCTGGATCCCCACTTCCTGCTAATGCACACCCTGGAAGGTAGCAGGTGACAGCTGAAGTAGCTGGATGCTTCCCACCCATGTGGGAGGGCCCCGGACTCCTGGCTTAGCTTGGCCCGATCTTGGCTGTTGCGGCCTTTAGGGAAATCAAAGGCCTAGTCTCTGCCTTTCTTCACTCTTATTTTCTGTCTTCCCCCTCCTTCATTCCCACCCACCCTCTCTTCCATTCTCTTCACAAAAGTTTATCATGTCTGTCAAGTAAAAATACATTTAAATATTGAAGAAATTTTGATCCAGTGCAATGGTCCAGTGGCTAAATCTTTTTTTGAAAGATTTATTCATTTTTATTGCAAAGTCAGATTTATATATAGACAGGAGGAGAGACAGAGAGAGAAATAACTTCGGTCTGATGATTCACTCCTCAAGTGACCGCAGTGGCTGGTGCTGTGCCGATCCAAAGCCAGGAGCCAGGAGCACTTCCAGGTCTCCCACACAGATGCAGGGTCCCAAGGCTTTGGGCCATCCTGCTTCCCAGGCCAGAAGCAGGGAGCTGGATGGGAAGCAGGGCTGCCAGGGTTAGAACCAGGGCCCATATGGGATTAGAACCAGTTCCCATATTGGGATCCTGGTGCATTCAAGGCAAGGACTTTAGCCACTAGGTTAGGCGGTGGCGCCGGGCCCCCCAGTGGCTACATCTTTACATTGCACATGCTGGGACCCCCACATGGGCGCCAGTTTGTGTCCCAGCTGCTCCACTTCCCACCCAGCTCCCTGCTGTGACCTGGGAAACCAATAGAAGATGGTCCAAATCCTCGGAACCCTGTACTCGCGAGGCAGACCCAGAGGAAGCTCCTGGCTTCGAATCGGCTCAGCTTTGGCCGTTGCAGCCGCTTGGGAAGTAATTCAGCAGAGAGAAGATCTTTCTCCTCCCTGTATATGTGCTTTTTCACTAAAAAAAAATAAAGATTTTAAAAAATTTGTGCAAAAATATTTTTAAGCCCATTCATAGTTTTTTCATAATATTTGTTTTCTGTGAAATTTTTCATGTCTCCTCTATGTGTGAATTTAAACTTACTATTTTTTTTAAGACTATCCCAAGATGGCTGCAACAGCCAGCACTAGGCCAGGTTGGAGACACGAGACGTGAGCCAGGAACCCTATCTGCATCTCCCACGGGGCCATCTCCTGCTGCTTTTCTCAAGCTGTTAGGAATATGAATTGGAAGTAGGGCAGGTGGGACACCAACCCGTGCCCATATGGTACACTGATATTGCAGGCAATGGCTTTACCCACTATGCCAGAACACCAACCCCTAAACTAAAAAAAATAAATAAATAAATTTGAAAGACAGTGATGGTGAAAGTGGAAGATGTAGAGATCTTCCACCTGCTGGTTCCTTCCCCCGATGCCCTCAATAGTGGGGTAGGCCAGGAAAAGCTAAGAGGTAGAAGAAACTCTATTGGGGTCTCCCGTGACGGGGGTGGAAACCCAAGTCCTTGGGGGCATTATTTGGTGCCTCCCAGGCAGACAAACAGGAAGTCCTATCTGAAAGGCAGAGTGGCTGAGACTCAAACTGGCATCCTGTTTTGGGGTATGGGTGTCCCCACCAGGAGATGTGAGCCCATTGTGTCACAATGCCTGCCCCTACTTGACTTGTAATCCCGTTTCCTCAAGTAACCTTGGTAAAATCTAATGTAGAATTACCTTATCTGATTATTTACCTTACACAAGATTGCTAATATTCTCCTTTCCCAAGGCTAAAATGACTCTATAACTATCAATTTCCATGGCCTTCAGTTTCTTCTTCTTCTGAGATGTCCCAGGATGGTTAGATGAGATGGTCACTGGGAGGGGCGCAGTGCCCATCACTTCCCAGACACGCGTTCCAGCTTCAGGACTGTCGCTGGGTGCTTGGGCCTAACCCTATCAGTCCTTAGCGAGAGAATAACGTTGGACTAGGAGTATTTTAAATGGCAGTTGCTGGATTCTCCTTCTTCCTAACCCCCCCAAATGCTCCATCCAACTAGTCCAGGACAACTCATACTGGATTCCTGTCGGCTATTAACAGTTCTTGCACAGAGGAGAAGACTTTTGTTAAGTTGCTCATGGACAGACCTGCCAAGACCACAACTCGGGTCCTAAAGGGCTAATCTTTCACCTTTGTCAGCGTCCCACATGGGCAGCAGCATATGTCCCAGCTGCTCCTCTTCCCCTCCAGCTCTCTGGTATAGCCTGGGAAAGCAGCAGAGGATGGTCCTAAGCCCTGGGACCCTGCACCCACGTGGGACCGCCGAATGCAGCTCCTGGGTCCTGATTGGCTCAGTTCCTGCTCTTGCAGCAATTTGGGGAATGAACCAGGGATGAAATATCTTTTCCTCTAGGTAAATCTGCCTTTTCAATTAAAAAAAAAAAAATCCCATATGGGATCCCAGCACATGCAAGGTGAGGATTTAGGCACGAGGCTACCGTGCCGGGCCCATAAATAAATCTTCAATAAACAAAATGAAAAATTTTAACAAAAGAAAAAAACAAACAAAAATATCTTGGGCTTGGATTCCTTCTGCTACCTTCCAAAGGTTTATTGGAAAATAACTACTGGCTGAGGCCTACGGGAGTGGAGCGGGGAGAAAGAGGATCTTTCTCCTTATCCTAGCGTTCCCCTCGCCTCCTTTTGCTTGCAAGCATGGAGGGTGATTTTTTCTGAATTCACATTTTTGCAAGCAGGGTGTTCGGTTTCACGTCTCCAGGGACACAGGGGTGACACCTCTCCTCCCTGTCCACCTGCGCTCCTGTGAGATCCGCCCACGGACAGCCTTGGCCCTCTCCGAGAGCCCCATCTGGGTTCCCCGTTGGGAAGTTGGCTCCGTAACCAGGCAACCACTGACCACCCCTTCCGGGGCTGGCTGGAAGTTCAGTTGGTCCCCGCGCTCTAGGGGCTGCTGGAGGCTGCAGGACCCCACCCCGTTTGCCATAGCAACGGCAGGTGCACAATCCGTCCTCCAGTCTTAAAAAACTTAGTCCTTGCCTCTGAGAACCCAGACCCTCTGCAGCAGAACCTGCGCCCCTTTGCGACAAGATTGTACGTCAGGGGCCAGAGGAACCAGGGAAATGGCGCTGAGGCAACAGTTCGGAAGCATTGCACGGGTTGGGGCTAGGGATGGAAGGCAACGATGAGGGGAGTGGGAGGAAAGGGAGGGTTTGGTTAAGGCTTGAAGGAGAATGGGCTTAAGGAGAAGGGGGAAGACCTGGAGGGAAGTTCTAGAAACCAGACAGGGTCACCACCAGCGCAGCTGGCGCTTGCTGCCAGGGTAGGACGAGTCAGGTCTGGCAAAGGCATCGTGAAGGGAGCAGGGTCCACAGTAGACGTGTCAGTGGGTCAAACGCGCTGTTGGAGCAGATGAGGAACGCAGCACGGTTGGGAGGCAAGGGTGGTAGGCAGGGTACCCGTCCTTGGACGTGACCTTTTTCCTCAGGTCGGGGAGCTGGATCTGACTGCGGAGTCCGCAGGTGGAAGGAGCGATGTCAGACGAAGATGATCTGGAAGACTTTGAGCCAGATCAGGAGGACTTCGAAAAAGATGATGATGAGAAGGAGACAGAGGAATGGGAGGACTACAGGAAAGAGGGGGAAGAACTCTCCGAGGACGTGAGCACTCATGGCGGGGGCGGTCCTAGAGCCGGGGGCTGTGGTGGGGCCGCAGAGGGACCCCTCGCTGCATCTCGGCTTCCTCCCACAGTGGGCTCCCACGCCCCTCACGGAGTACGTGATGAAGGAAGGGCTTTCCTTACTCTGTAAGACGGGCAGTGGCCTGGCTCATGCTTACGTCAAGCTGGAGATTAAAGAGAGGTGCGTTTATGGGTGTGGGGTGGGGGCTGCAGATGAGGCCTTGGCCCACTGTAGGGCCTCATCTTTCCCACACGCTTCATGATGTTTGGGCTAATTCTGTCTGTCTTGTCCTGGATTAGCGGGGAGGGAAGCAGAGAATTTGCTTTTCAGCAGCTCTGAGACTCCTGGGAAACTGGAGACTGAGGTTATGTCGGGGGTTCTTGCTGACTCCTTCATCTGCCCTTCAGAGTGAGGGTTCTCTGTCCTTCACAGACCTAAGATTTCCGCTCACTGCCAAGAACCTGCCTCCGGTGGTGGTGGCGGTGGTGGTGGTGGAAGTGACTCAGCATTGTGGCACAGTGAGTTAGGACATTGGCATTTTGGCATCCCAGCATGCTCTTCTGAGGTTTGTTCTTTTTTCTGCTTTCCATCCAGCTTCTTACTAATGCAGCTGGGGAGGCAGAAGCTGATGGTCCCTTCCACCCCGTGGGAGAGCAGCTTGGAGCTCCTGGCTCCTGGCTCTAGCCTGACCCAGACCTGGCTGCCGGAGTCCAGCTCCAGCCGAGAGTTCGGAGCTCTGGAAGGGTGCGTGAGATAGGTGTAGAAAGAAGAAGAGAGAAAGAAAGGAGAGACAGACCACTAGGATTCCTTGATGATTGTGGACCTTGCGAGAAAGCTGTCCACTTTATTTATACAAAAGCAATACAAGGTTTTCTTTTAGGGGCATTTTGACATAGCCTCAGGGGGGCACAATTTACAGCTTCCTGAGAGATGATTGAGGAAGGATCCCACATTCCTTGCTTATCTTGGTTTGCCAGTCTTCATCCGCTCTCCTCAGGTCTGGGCTCTAACCTTGGCGCCACCTGTGACAACCAGGCCCCTACCTTGAATTATGTATGGGTTAGTAAGTCCGGGGTCTTGGTCTATGGGGATTACGGGCCATTGGCACTAAAGGCCATTAGGTCAGCAAGCTCACACAGTTTGTTAACTGAACAAGTAAAGCAAGAGTTATAACGGCGGAAAGAATTGTAATTAGCAATGAGCCAAGTTTACTCCATTTAAGTTTCAATTCTGCAATGGACAAGTGAGTGTTTCCAAAGACAATTCTGCAAATTGTTTCACCTCAAGACAGGGCATTATCCATTCCAACGTTGCAGCCAAGAATTTCTCAGTAGACAACACATCTTATTCAGTAATACACTCTTGCTACAATTCTTATTCTACAACTTATCCATCACTTAATGAGAGAAATACATCAAAAGAGAAAAAACAAAGATCTAAGACAAAAGGTTCCAAACATTAAGTTCCTCTACAACTGCAGGTTCTACAACCTCATAAGTGATCAAATAATAATCAAAAGTATATCTTTGTGATGTTAGTGAAATCAGCCTATATTTCCTCTAGTTAGAAATTATGAAAGCAGCTAAAGCAACTACATTTTCTATGCTCTGAAGAGTTGCAAGGACAGGCTAACCCTTAAGGTCACAGTAACTGTATTTTTTTTGCCTTAGCAGGATAGCCTTTAGGGTCCCAGTAACACGATAGCCTTTAGGGTCACAGTAACAAGATAACTTTTAGGGTCCCAGTAACAAGATAGCTTTTAGGGTCCCAGTAGCTATATTTTTTGTCCTGACAGTTTTAACCCATACTCCTATCATTCCCATTAGTTTGTAAAATTCTTATCAAGCCATTTCCCAGAAAGCATGCTAAATGTCCTGGCCAGATTTTATGGCAATGGGTAGGTACACAATAAGGTGTCTGGAAATAGCATGGGTGATTGTACTCCTGTGTGCAGTTAAAGGCCCACTCACCAGGACATTATCAGTAACATTAACTCTTAAGCTCATGTTGGTTGTAAAAGCCATCTCACAGGGGCAGACAATGCCTCAATACAAAATTCTTAGTGGGGTGGTTGAGTGCCCATGCGAAAGGGGGTGAAAACTGCGTCAAGGTGGTCAGAGATGAATCCGCTAGGCCCTGCCAAGTAGCTGGAAGCTCCCTGGGCCCTGCCAATCAGGGAGCTGTTCTCTTCACACCTTTGTGTTATTCACACCTACTGCACGGACCCCTGCACCTGGCTGTTGTAGACATTCGGGAGTGAGTTCTTCCTCCTCCCTTCCTGCCCCCTTGCCTACATTTTGTCCCCAACCACACTTGTTACCCTTCTTTTCTCCATTGTAAGCCCTCTGCATACTGCCCTCTGCTTCGGCACCTCTTCCAGTCTGCTGGATTCGTAACCCTCCCTCTGGTTCTTCCTCCATCTCTTCTCATCTCTTAGAGACCTAACAGACATCTCCTTGCTACGATCCTACATTCATCTGCGCTACGTGGATATTTCTGACAATCACGTGACGGACCTGTCCCCACTCAATTACCTCACGCATTTGCTCTGGCTCAAGGCTGACAATAATCGGCTGCACAGTGCCCAGCTCAATGAACTGCCCTACCTGCAGATGGCCAGTTTTGCCTATAACCAGATCACGGACACGGAAGGCATTGCTCATCCTCGTCTAGCCAGCCTGGATCTCAAAGGTGGGTCCGTAGTCGGGGCGGCCTGAGAGCCTTGCCTCTCTAGTCCCGGGCCAGCGGAAGTAGGCACTGCAGTCCTTGCCTATGCATCATTGATGGAGATACTCAGTTATGACTCATAATGTCATTGTGACTGTTCTCCATGTTGGAGGTACAGCAATTAACAGAGCAAGGAAAAATCCCTATTTTCATATAGATGACATTCTAGCTGGGAGAGATAATGAGCAAGGAACATGATATGTAAGTCAACTAATATAGTATGTTAAAAAAGACTTAAGTGTTATGGAAAAAAATAGATCAGAGTAAGAACTAGGTGCATCAGTGGCCGTTACTAATAGGTTGTCAGGACAAGCATCATGAGTTGTTGAAATCTGAGCAAAGATTTGAGGGAGAAGGAGGGAGACATGCTGACTTCTGGGGCCTCCCTCAATAGGTTAAGCCACAGCCTACACCACTGGCATCCCCGTATGAACACTGGCATCAATCCCAGCTGCTCCATTTCCAATCATGCTCCCTGCCAATGTACTTAGGAAATCAGTGGAAGATGGTCCAAGTGTGTGTGCCCCTGCCACCCACATGAGACCAGGATGGAATTCCAGATTCCTGGCTTTGGCTTAGCCAAGCCCTAAGTTGTTTTGCCTCGTAGACGGGAGGTCTTTTTCTGTCTTTCTCCCTCTCTATTACTGGCTTTCAACTAAATCTTAACGGTCAGTACAGTATGCAGAGTTTAATCCCCTGGCCTGTAGTGCCAGCATCCTACATGGGTGCCGGTTCAAGTCACGGCTGCCCTCTTTCCAATACAGTTCTCTTTAATGCCTGGGAAAGCAGCAGAGGATACCCAAAGCCTTGAGCCCCTGCACCCATGTGGGAGATAGAAAAGTATTCGTGGCTGCTAGCTTTGGATTAGATCACCTTTGACCATTGTGGCCATTTGGGGAGTGAACCAGCAAATGGAGGCTCTCTCTGTCTTTCCTCTCTCTGTAAAATCTGCCTTTCAAATATAAATAAATTTATTTTTCAAATACATCTTAAAAAATAAAAGATTTGCAGATTGCTAAGATGCACTGGTCATTCCTCAGAGGCTAGGGTGAACATGTATGTGTCCCTCCGATCCTTAGACTCCCAGGCCACTTGTCCCAGGGCCCAGGAGGTGGGAAGCTGGGGCCATTTCTCTCCGCTGTCCACCTAGATTAGAAAAGCCATTGGTCTGCAGTCCTGAGGCTGGACATCCATGTCACCCTTTGAGTCTTCAATGCTTTCTTCCTCCTTAGGCAATCGTATCCAGATGGTGACAGGACTGGACCCCCAAAAGCTGAGCAGCCTGCACACATTGGAGCTGCGTGGAAACCAGCTGAAAAGCACCATGGGCATTAACCTACCCAAGCTGAAAAACCTCTACCTGGTGGCTGCCTGGGGCATTGTGGGGAGGTGGGGGCAAGGAAGAGGGCTCCTTTCTGGAAGTTAGGATATGAACTCGGCTGCCCACTCCCTCATCCCTGTAATGACTGGGGTCACTGCTGAGCCCTTCCAGATACTGGGGCAGGCTCAGCAGCAAAGGCACGCCCCATGTAGCAGGGCTACTTACACTCCTGCGTGGATTAGACAGGTGTGAAAATGGGCCATGACTGAGGTGCATCCTTCAGGCTAAGGAAGGAGGCCACTTAGTCTCCCGGACTGCTTTATTCTCGGGTGGCCCTCCAGCCATCTCAGGGGAGGGGTTGGGGTGGGCGGAAGGGTCTCTTCCTTCACCCGAAGTGGCTCTGGTGGGACCTTCTGCAGGGTGGTCAGCTCCGCTGTCTGCCCTCACTCCTCTCCACCTGTTGGGTTTTATCTCTTACTTTCCTGTTCCCGCTCCCTTTCTCCTGTGTCCTGGGAATCTAGGCCCAGAACATGCTGAAGAAGGTGGAAGGCTTGGAGAACCTGAGCAGTCTCACTACCTTGCATCTTCGAGACAACCAGATTGAAACGTTGAGTGGCTTCTCCAAGGAGATGAAGTCCTTGCAGTACCTCAACCTAAGGTATGTGCCCATTCGTGCCCCTCGGTACTCCCATCCTTGCCTTGCATGCCCGGGATCCCAGTGGGCACTGGTTCGTATCCCAGCTACTCCACTTCCCTTCCAGCTCCCTGCTTGTGACCTGGGAAAGCAGTCGAGGATGGCACAAAGCCTTGGGATC
This sequence comes from Ochotona princeps, assembly GCF_030435755.1. NCBI lineage: Eukaryota > Metazoa > Chordata > Mammalia > Lagomorpha > Ochotonidae > Ochotona > Ochotona princeps. The sequence goes on from NC_080858.1 coordinate 22,164,137, forward strand.
CTGCACCCACATGGGAGACTCGAAAGAAGCTGCTGTCTCCTGGCTTCAGATCAGCTAAGCTCTGTCTGTTGAGGCCGCTTGAGAAGTGCAACTGCTTGGCGAGTTTCCAATAGAAATAAACAATTTTTTTTAATATTTATTTATTTTTATTGGAAAGACAGATTCACAGAGATTTGGAGAGACAGAATCTTCCATCTGCTGGCTCACTCCCCAAGTGGCTGCAATGGCTGGAGCTGAGCCAATCTGAAGCGAGGAGCCAGGAACCTCCTCTAGGTCTCCCACACAGGTGCAAGATCCCAAGGCTTTGGGCTGTCCTCGACTGCTTTCCCAGGCCACAAGCAGGGAGCTGGAAGGGAAGTGGAGTAGCAGGGACACAAACTGTCACCTATGTGGGATCCTGGCGCATGTAAGGCGAGGACTTTAGCTACTAGGCTACCTGCCAGACCCAGGAAGTGGCTGTTTTTTTGAGTCTTAGCTACTCTGCTTCCACTTTCTTCATCTTGGATCAGAAGATGAAAGATCTCCCTCCATCTCCGTCATTCTGCCTTCCAAATGAATAGATAGCTGTTAAGACAGTTTAAAAGTCATATTTTAATTTTATTTCAAAGGTAGTGAGCGAGCTTGTGCCTGTTGGATCACTCTCCAAATGTCTGCCAAAGACAGGACCGACTCAGGTCCAAACTAGGAGCCAGAAATCCGCTGCAGGACTCCCACCATGGCGGTTAGAACCCAAGCTCTTGGGCTGTCACCTGCTGCCCAGGTGCATTACCAGGAAGCTGGGTTGAAAACAGAACTGTGACTTGAACCAAGGTCTCTGGTACAGGGGAAGTGGGTATCCCGAGTGGCAAATTAACTACCGTATCAAATGCCTCTGTTTATATAAGTTTAACAAGAATTTTTTTTTTTTTTTTTTTTTTTTTTTGCAAGGGAGGTTTGCTGGTTCCTCACCAGCTACAAGAAGGATGGGAAGCCTAGCCTTCCTGCTCCAAGGGGGTACAGAGAACATATCACGGAGGAAAATATGACACCTGGGAAGTCCTTGAAAGACAAAAGTAGGACAGGAGTGGGATTGGACAGCCCCTGTGCTGCAAATATGGCAATACCATATAATACGGTCAGCCAATCCTAACAGTGTTTCTAGGAAAACTGGAACCCAATGGGAGGTGCCCCCAGAAACCCCATTCCTAGTAGCTGGCTGCCAATCAAAGCCCATCATTCCTGGGTGGACCCTTCTTGATCCCGTTGGCAGAGGCAACATGGTGGCTGACCTGTCGGAGCTGGCCAAGCTCCGGGACCTGCCCAAGCTGCGAGCTTTGGTGCTGCTGGATAACCCGTGTGCGGATGAGACTGACTACCGTCAGGAGGCCCTGGTGCAGATCGCACACCTCGAACGCCTGGACAAGGACTTCTTTGAGGAGGAGGAGCAGGCTGAGGCTGAGGAAATCCGCCAGCGGCTGAAGGAGGAGCAGGAGCAGGAGCAGGAGGCTGAGCAGGGGCAGAACCCGGATCAGGACCCTGCGCTGCAGTAGCAGCTGTTCTCACGGCCTCTGTGGACGCTGCGGGAGGTGGCAGGGAGGCCAAGGGCTGGGCAGGCAGGGGGAGTGAAGGGGCTGAAGGAGCAGGTGTGTCGGGCAAGGGTGGGGAGGAAGGATTAGGGTCAGGAGAAGACCAGAGTCCTGAGAGTGAGAACTGCAGAGGGGGTGGTGCTGGGAGGCCGGGGACAGGCAGGTGGGGGAGTGGGCAGCTACGGCTGACAATGGAGTGACCACCTGGGAAAGGCCAAGTGGGGCAAGTGCCCGGCTGGGGGTTGTCAGCTGGAGGTTGGTGGTGGTACATGAAGCATCAGAGGGGCCTAAGAGAGAAGGCACAAGAGGAAGATCCTGTGCTAACAGTAGGAACACGGGGCTAGGGGACTAGGCGGGTAGTCAGGAAGGCAGTGAGGCAGGAAGCCGCTGAGCCCTGGAAAGCTGTGGAGCGCGAATGGGGCACAGGCCCTACTCCTGGGTCTCTTCCTCCAGACACCTGGTACCCCCTCACCCCACATCTAAGATGCCTCCCCGCGACCCAGAGCTGGAAATTCCTCACGGCCTCTGGGGTGTTCACCTGGGCAGGGCTGGAGGGCAGAAGGAAGCAAGCGGGTGGCTGTGGCTGCAGCAGTGCGGGGGTTTTCCAATAAAGACACATTTGGATGCGTTTCTGACAGGTTTTAAGATTGGAGTCTGTCGCAGGCTTCGCCGGCATGGTGGGCCTCGGCTCAACGTGTGGTGGACTTGTCATTTGCTAGAGGGGCAGCCGTGGGTATGGGCAGGCAGGTAACGGGGCGGCGGGGGCAGGTCATGGGGTGTCCCAGTCGCTCCCCCATCTCTTCCCTCAAGCCTTCCCCCACCCCGCTATCTCCCTCCACGTACGTGCGCTTCCACCGGCAGCTCCTGACTCATCGGGGGCTCCGGGTCACATGCGCCCGTCTGGCCCTATAGGCGCCGCCCCCCGCCCGCCGCCGCCGCCGCCGCTGCCACCGCCACCGCCACTCCTGCTGCCGCCACTCCCGCCGCCGCTGCCACCAGCTGAGTCTGCAGCCCCGAGGTGAAGCCCTGGCCACCCAGCGCCCCTGCGGCCCCCCGCCTCCCTTTTGCTGTGCCCCCAGCCTCCTCTCCCCGCCTCCGCGCATCTTTCGCCCCGCGGTGCTGCGCACCTGCCCCACCACCCGCGCCTCCCGGGCTCGCGCCTCGTCCGCCAGCTCCTGTCTCACCCCCTCCTCATTCAGGTGCCAGGCCCTGCGCACCTGTTTCTGGCTGCGTCTTCCCCACCCGTGCCTGCCTCTTTCCGCTTGCCGGTCCTGGCCTCCGTTTCTATCGGTTGGTCGGTTGGTCGGTTGGTCGCTTAAGTTAGTCCAGCGCGGCTTTCTGCTTTGCATTTGGGGAAATGTCATTGCTCACCTTCCTTAGCGTCCCCAGACTTCCTCGATTCCCGCTTTCCTGCGCCGCCTTGCCGCCCCCTCCTCCCACATTCCCTTCCCTCAGCTGCCTAGGGAGACGCGGAAGGTGGGGGGGATCGTAGGGGGTGGCGGAGAGCCCGGGGCCCGCAGAGGGTCTGGAATCCTGTTCCTTCCCCCGTACTATCCCCAGGGACCGGAGGGCCTTTCCTAAAACCGTATCCCCAGCCTCCTGTACCGCACATCCCTTGGGAGGGAGGCCGAGCCCTTGCGGTGGGGCAGGGTGTCAGCAGGCTGGGCTGCTAAGTTGGGAAGGGGTCGGGGCTGTGGAGGAGAGGCACTGAAGGCCAGACAGCCCATCCTCTTGCTGGCTCCCAGGAAAAATGTAAGCCCGGCAGCCATTTAGACACGGGGTGCCACCCTCTACCCGCCTCCCACCTCCCCCCTTGGTCGTGGGAACCACTGCCCTCCCGAACCCCTCCCATCTTCTCCTTTGATGGCACCCCACCCCCCACTGCAGTGACCTTCGCTTCTTCCCACTGGGCGGGGGAGGGGGATCCCGACCGCAGTCCTGCTCTCCCCACCCCCCACCCATTGCAGTAACCTCTTTCCCATCCCTCCCAGCCTTTGGCCCCGCCCCATCTACAGGCTCCACCTCTGTAAGCTTCTTACCTTTCTTTTTCCATCCCTTTCCACCCCACGAGATCCCAGCCATCATGTCCATAGAGAAGATCTGGGCCCGGGAGATTCTGGACTCCCGAGGGAACCCCACGGTGGAGGTGGATCTCTACACTGCCAAAGGTATCTTGGGGTCGGGTCAGCCTTCCTGTTGCCCTAACTTTGGGACTGGCTCGGGTTGGAGGGGAATGAGGTGCTGGGTCCAGCTCAGAAGGCTGGATTGTGGGGTTGCAGGATCCTTTTGTGGGGGAGCCAGGACATGTGTCCTGTGTTCTGCTTGAGTCTACGAGATGTGCCTGTACTCCGCCTGTGTGCCTGTACACCTGTGTGTGCCTAGGTGTACTGCCAGCAATGGCTGCCTTGTTGTGCGCTCCCACTGTGGGTGAGGCCACTGCTTGTGCATCTGGCTCTGTGTGTGTGTGTCTGAGGGAGTAGTGGTGAGGGCGGGCTGGTGGGGCAGCAATTTAGGACTGGAGGGCTGAAGGATCCTCTGTCCCTAGAGTGTCCTCCTTCCCCCTCCTCATTGCCTGGTCCTTTGCCAGGTCTCTTCCGGGCTGCAGTGCCCAGTGGTGCTTCCACTGGCATCTATGAGGCCCTAGAGCTGAGAGATGGGGACAAACAGCGTTACTTGGGCAAAGGTGAGGCCTTATCTCTCTTCCAAGCTTTGCCACCCCTCAGTCTTGTACCCCTACCTCATACAAGTGCCCAGCTGTCTATGGCACACCTGCCCCTGCCACACTGGTCCTCCCTTCCTCTCCTCAGGGGTCCTGAAGGCAGTGGACCACGTCAACAGCACCATCGCGCCAGCCCTCGTCAGCTCGGTGAGGCCTGCTCTTAGTTCAGGAAGGGCAGGTGTAGAGTCATGGAGAGACTCTTGGGGTGGGGAGGGGGTAGACCCTCTCACTGCCCCCCTGCTTCCAGAGGGGTTCAAATCCCTTATTGCAGGTGGGTGGCCCTTTGGCCAGGAGTGTGCCAGCTGTGTGTGCGTGGGGGAGGCCTCCGTCCAGGCCCTGGGTGATGGGGGCTCTGCCCACAGGGTATCTCCGTGGTGGAACAAGAGAGGCTGGACAACCTGATGCTGGAGTTGGACGGGACTGAGAACAAGTGTAAGCAGGGCAGGGGAGGGAGCGGCGTGGGCAAGTGCCAGGGGACGGATGGAGAGAGGAAGGAGCCCCTGCTGGGGGTGGGGCTTCCTGGGGGAATGAGAGTCCTAGGGCTCATCCAGGGTCCTCCCAAACTCAGACAGTGGCAGACTGTGACATTGGACAGGAGGAACTTGCTTGTGGCATTAGGAAGAGGGAGCTGTGTGGGATTTTCTGGGGTCTTCAGAAGGGCAGATCCATGTGCTATTCCTCTCAACTCACCCTTCTCAGCTGCAGATTGCCAGATAAAATGGAGTGGGGTGGTCAGAAAGGAGGGGTTCCCCTCTCCTGGCTGTTTTTTGGAGAGTATTGGTGGAGGCAGGGGCTGGAGGGGAGGGGGACCTATCTGGCTCAATGCCTTCCTCTGTACTCTCCTAGCTAAGTTTGGCGCCAATGCCATCCTGGGTGTGTCCCTGGCTGTGTGCAAGGCCGGGGCAGCTGAGCGGGAGTTGCCTCTGTACCGCCACATTGCTCAGCTAGCTGGGAACTCAGACCTCATCCTGCCTGTGCCGGTGAGCGCCACCTGGGTCAGGCCTGGGCTGCCCCGGGTGTGTGGGAGGCAGCCTGAAATCTTGCGATGGGAGGGAAGTAAAGTATTAACAGCTACTGAGAAAGCTTGGGGGCCAAGAGGCTTCACGCTTCTGAGTGGGGAGGTCGGGGCTCTTGGACATCACTGTGGTTCCCCAGGCCTTCAACGTGATCAACGGTGGCTCTCACGCTGGGAACAAGCTGGCCATGCAGGAGTTCATGATCCTGCCAGTGGGCGCCGAGAGCTTCCGGGACGCCATGCGACTTGGAGCAGAAGTCTACCACACACTCAAGGGAGTTATCAAGGACAAGTATGGCAAAGATGCCACCAACGTGGGGGACGAGGGGGGCTTTGCGCCCAACATCCTGGAGAACAGTGAAGGTGAGGCTGGGAACCCCACTCCAGGCTTGAATAACTCCCAGGGTAACTAGGAGGGGTCACACTCCAACTAGGCCTGAGCAGTGTAGGGGCAGTGTCCTTGGAAATTCTGGAAACTCCAATAGGGACCAGCTCTGAGGATGGGCTCATCCATGGGACCTCTCATGGGAGCCCCTAGAATTCTGGGTGATGATCTAGGTGAGCTGTGGGGGCCACCCCATCCTTTAATGCCACAGGAGCCATGATTTAATGATTTGGTGAGCTGTGCCATGCTCCAGAAAATCCATTCCAAGTCATGTTCCCTTTCTGCCCTCATGTTGAGGCCACTCTGTGATCCCTCATTGTTCTCTGGCCTGGGAGAAACAGCATCGTGAAGGGAAGCGATACAGCTAGTGGTTGAGAGTTAAGGCTCTGGGGCCAAATTGGCTGAGTGTACTTGAATGTTGGCTTGAGGAACTACTATCTGGTGATCTTTGATATTTCTGTCTGCTGGATTTCTCTCTCCTTTTTAAAGATTTAATTTTTAAATGGAAATCTGCTTTTCCAGGCAGATTTACAGAGACAGGGAAAGACAAAGAGAAAAAAGATCTTCTATCTGCTGGTTCACTCCCTAAATGGCTGCAATGGCTAGAACTGAGCTAATCTAAAGCCAGAAGCCAGGAGTTTCTTCCTGGTCTCCCACACGGGCGCAGGGCCCCAATGCTTTGGGTTGTCCTCCACTGCCTTTCCAGGCCACAAGCAGGGAGATGGATGGGAAATAGAGCAGCTGGGATACAAACCAGTGCCCATATGGAATCCCCGGGTGTGTAAGGCGAGGACTGTAGCCACTGAGACCACCCTGATCAACCTTTTTTGTAATGATAATCTTGCTGTGTCTCCTCACTGTCGCCCGCCCCAGCCTTGGAGTTGGTAAAGGAAGCCATTGACAAGGCTGGCTACACGGAAAAGATTGTCATTGGCATGGATGTTGCTGCCTCAGAGTTTCATCGTGATGGCAAATATGACTTGGACTTCAAGTCTCCTGCGGATCCTTCCCGATACATCACCGGAGACCAGCTGGGGGCCCTGTATCAAGACTTTGTCAGGAACTATCCTGGTGAGAGCGAGGGCTGTGTGAGGGAGAGCAGGGCAGGGGGACAGGGGTCTGGGCTGTGTGGTGTAGGCTCCACAGTGCTCCCTGCCGACACTGGGCTTACTCTGCAAAGACTGGGGCAGAATGGAATTAAAAGTGTGTTTCCATCCAAAGAGTTTTGAAATCCATGCACAGTTTTCTCTACATGCTTTTTTTTGTGTGTGGACTTTTTGAAGACTCTTCATCTACAATATAAATTGGATGAATCAGTTCCATCTGCTTCAGATCCAGATCAAAGTCATTGCTTCTGGGATCTGGGGGAGGGAGGGGACATGAGCATATTTCAGTATCGTGGGTGCACTGCAGATGCTGCGTGGAGTGGGGACTGCTGTGTGGATTGAGGGGGAGGCTGGGGAAGAACCGAATGACCCTTGCCGAGGCTTCTTGAGGCCTTTTCCCCCAGGATGGGACGTCCAGCTGCCATGATAAGAGAAAACAGACAAAATTTGCAGAATGAAGCCCTGAGACTAGTGATGGCGAAGGGATAGGATAGGCAAATGCAGCATTAGGTTGGGAGAGAGGCTCGGAAATCCAGTTATTGGCAAATCTTATGGTATAATCAGGATAAGGACCTGTCAGGGCAGGCTTACATAGGGAGTACATGGAGGAGCCAGTTTAATTACACTCCAGGGACTCAAAGAGGGGGCTTTTCCTGCCTGGCATTGAGACCCAAAGAGGACACACAATCCCCTTACTCTTCCCTCTGCAGTGGTCTCCATTGAGGATCCATTTGACCAGGATGACTGGGCCGCCTGGTCCAAATTCACAGCCAATGGGGGGATCCAGATCGTGGGTGATGACCTGACAGTGACCAACCCAAAGCGCATTGAGCGGGCTGTGGAGGAAAAGGCCTGCAACTGTCTGCTGCTCAAGGTCAACCAGATCGGCTCAGTCACGGAGGCCATCCAAGCGTGAGTGACCCTGCCTGGCCCTGGTCCTGCAGGAGCCCTCTAAGAAGTGAGGATGCTGAAGAGAGCAGGGAGCCCACAGGAGGTGTCGCTAGCCCCGTTTCTCTGCCACCCACCCAGATAGCTTCCCTCCTGTGTTTCTTGACTTGGGCCTGTTGGGGCTTGGAAGGAAGTGCCTGGTGTGTGGGCTGGGGGATCAGTTCTGATGTGTGGATGCAGGTGCAAGCTGGCCCAGGAGAACGGCTGGGGAGTCATGGTGAGTCACCGCTCGGGAGAGACCGAGGACACGTTCATCGCTGACCTGGTGGTGGGGCTGTGCACAGGCCAGGTGGGTGAGAAGAGGGAGCACTCCTCTGCTCTGGCGACTCCCTCTTCCTGGGTGGTTGGAGGGTGTTGGGGAAGTTTCCAGAGGAGTAGTTTCCTTTCATGGGGAGCAGGTCTTGAGTTGCCTAACTTCTGGAATGTTTCAGATCAAGACTGGCGCCCCGTGCCGTTCTGAGCGTCTGGCCAAATACAACCAGCTCATGAGGTGAGGGTAGCCGAGGCTTCCGTCTCCCACACCCGGGCCTGTTGGTAGATGTCCAGATGGGCGACTGAGGTTCAGCCTGGCAGGACATCGGGAGGCTGGGAATGCTTGCCCATGGGACAAGACTCAAGAGCTGGGGTGTGAGGGCAGATGGCAGCTGGGGGCTACTTGGGAGGGGATGCTGGGCCCTTACACTCCTCCAACTGCTTCTCCTCTGGTTTGCTTCTCAGAATTGAAGAAGAGCTGGGGGATGAGGCCCGCTTCGCCGGACACAACTTCCGCAATCCCAGTGTGCTGTGATTGGCTCCACTTGCCTGAGATTTGGTTTCTCTGTCCCCTCCTCCCAGAACCTCCTCCTGCTGTCCTGGTGACCTGTGATAGCTCACCCCCAGGGCCTGGGTGCCCACCGCTTCCCTGGTCTGCCTGCTCCGGCTGCTCCTTGGCTTACTGGCACCTTGCCCCAGCTCTGCTCCCCTCCTCCTGGCCTGCTCTTTGGGGGCTCCACACTCTCCACTTCCCCTTCCTTTCTATGCTCTCATCCTTCAAACACTGGCCATGGGAACGAGGGTGATGTGGGGTCCCATGGGAGAAAGCAGAGTGTGCGTGACCAAGCATTGGCACTGACGTGTGGGTATTGAGAGAGGCCTGCGTGTCATTGCTTGTGCCTTGTTCTGTTCCCTGTGCTTCCAGGTTGCACATGAGCCATGAACGGTGTGCCTGGTGCCTGGGGGGAGGGCAGGGCTGGGCAGGGCTGGGTGTGCAGCCATGCCTGCCCAAGGCCTTAGTGTATTTATTTATTTATTTTTCATGCACCCTGTTAATGAATCATTCCTTTGTAACCCAAGGGCTTGCATGTGGTCTGAGCTGAGGGGACTATGCCTCTGGATCTCATGTGGCTGTGGGTCCAAAGATGGCCTGAGTGGCCAGATCTCGTTAGAACGGAAACAGTTAACAGAATAAGTTCTGTGTGTGCACTAATGGAAGCCTAACTCAGCCCAGAGTGGGGGCTGTGAACCTAGGGGACTCTTCCCTACCACCCTCCCTACCCCCCAACCTTGGGTTCCCTGCTCCCTCCAGCTGTGCCACAGCACCCTGTGCCGTGTTCCACTGTCGCCACCGCCCCCGTGGCGTTGAAAAGAGCACCGCCATTAAAGTCTGACTCACCATGCATCACTGAGTCTGAGTACTGCTACTGTAGTCTTTATGAGGGGCAGAAGATGGGGGGATGTGGGTGCTGGAGAGCAGAGCTAGGTGGGGGGATCTTGCACAGAAAGAGGAAGACCAGTGTGGCCAATGGGGGAAGGAGACACTGCCCACCCCCTCCCAGCCAGGTGGTGCTCATGCTCCCAGGTAAATTGGGAGTGTGGGCTCAGGGTTGAAAATGTGCTTCAGGTTAAGCTGTGGGCCTCTGCCTGTGAAATCCTGGCTAGTTCTGGGACTCCCTGGAGGATGGGGAGTGGGTGGGAGGTTACAGGGGAGGGCCTGAGGCAACCCAGTGCCCATGCCTGCGGTACTGGGCAGAGGGCAGGTGGCTTAGTGGACTCCTGCGATCCATCAGCCATTCAAAGATGCTCAGCTTGGGGCAGGGACATCCTAGCGGGACCCCCCCCCCCAGCAGCACAGTGGAGTCCTCCGGTGGGTGTCATCTGATAGGGTGTGCACCCGGGGAGCCTTGGCCACTAGGGGGAGTCACGATTCTGCAGGACGCAGACTGGAAGGCGAGGTGGGGGAGGGATTTAAGGTTGTCCCTTCTGCGGGCCTCATTTCAGTCGGGTTCTGCTTCTGCTACTCTCTGAGTTCCGGTCCTGGGCTCCTTCCGCCATCCTGCGCGGCTCCAGGGCTGCCAGAGAATCCCAACCTATCGCTCGGCTCCTTCTTGAGTCCCTGCCGCCCCAGCCACTCCCAGGTCCAGGAGCCACTTGCCCCCCTCCAAAACAGTGCCTCTGAATTCCCAGGTGGCCATCTCAGGTTTCCCCTCTCTGTCAGTGCCCCGTTTCAGGCTCCCCGCACCTTTCTGGGCCTCACCGCGGTCTGATACCCATCTTTGCTCAGTAACTGCTGGCCTGAGCCACCTCTCCCCTGTATTCTTTCTGCCCTCCTCCCTCTCCCTAGGTCACTTTCTCTGACAGCCGGCCTCCCCCCACCCACACATACAGGTAGTAGGTCGGATTGGATTACAGCCTGGGCCTCCACTGTCCCTCTCTCCTTTGTGCTGTTGCTTGGAGACCCGCGGGGTGGGGTGGGGGCTGGGGCCAGGAGAGGGAGCTGGATTGAGGGACAAGGTGTGTGTGTGTGTGTGTGTGTGTAATGTCCCCTGCGGCTGGCCCTCAGGTAGATATACAGGAAATGAGCCCGGACCTGGTTTGTCTTTTGACTTTTCCCCATCTGCATCACTACCTTGGCCCACCATTTCCTTTTAGGCTGGGACAAGTTAACCAATCCCTAGTGATTATAAAACAAGAGGGAAGGGCACAGCTTGTGAGCGGTGGGGATAGCTTGGGCCAGGGCCCAGGAGCCGACTGAGCTGGGCAGTGCAGAAAGAGAGGAGGTGCAGAGGGGAGGATGTGAGGCCGAAGGAGGAGCCTTGGCCCAAAGTGGGGTGGGGAGGGAGAGGCAGGGGCCCTCAAGGAGCATTCAAGGAGTCTGGGAAAAGTGGGGCAAAGCTGGAGGGCACGGGGTGGCAAGTGAGCCTGGGCAACTTAAGGAACCTGGTGATTCACTCCTGGGCCAAGGAAGCTTCCAGTTTTAGGTCCCTGCTCCCGGTGTGGGGGAGGGGCAGAGCTGGTATCTGCTGAGAGCTTTTGGGTTTCAGAATTTGGCTAAGTCGGCCCCAGGAATTAGGGGGCATACTGCCAACCTCCTTCCAGAAGGTAGGGGGGAGCCTTGCCAATTCAGGGCCCACCCTTGGCCTCTAACTGGACTGGCACTTACAGGCACCACCCTCTGCCCACCCCAAAACCAGAAGAGTGCTCCCCAGGGCTCCCAATCCAAACTCCAGCTCCAGCTCTTCGTTTACCAGCTAGCCTCTCTCTTCCAGTCTTCCCCCAAATCACCCCCCCGACTGCTGTCCTTTGTCCTGGGAGATGTTGCTGAGTGTGGGGCCAGGAGGGAGCCCAGACAGAGTGGGTGGTGAACTGGCAGGGGTGATGGAGGAGGGGCAGTGGGCTGGAGGGTCTTCTGGGAATGGCGAACCAGTGCACCTAGGGATTTGAGCCCACTCTGAGCCTAATCCCCACCTGACCCCTTCTCTAGGCCCTTTAGTATGATTACAGAACACTTCCAATGGACTTGGGAGGGCAAAGGGGGGAAGTTACTGGAGGGAAGAGAGGGCCCTTCACTACTCCCTGCCTGTCCATCCGCACTCCAGCCTTTCCCCAGCACAGGCCTTCCCTCTACAGATCCCTTCCTCACCTTCCACTGCTTTCAGTCTTTTTTTAAACCCCTTTACCTCCATTCTGTCTGCCAAAGGAAGCTACCCTCAGCTGCACCAGAAGCCCTTGCTCTCTGGACCCTTCCCCCCCCCCAGCACTCCAGTCTCTCCTAGATTAATGTCTCTGGTCGCACCTTCCCCCCTTTTTGCTCTCCTCACGACATCCCTTCGGTCTCTCACTGGCTCTCCATCACCCCCGGATTCGTCTCACTGTTCCCAGCACCAACCACCCCTCCCCAAATTCTAGTTTTCCAGAAACTCCATCCCCCTATGTCTTCATCTGACCCCACGTTTATACCCATAGATAACTACACCCCCTCCCACGCTGCTTTTTTGCCTCACCCACCCCCTTCACGGACCCTACCCGGTCGCCCCCAAACTTCTCCGGCCTTCCCGACGTCTGCCCTAGCACTCACAGCCCCTCCCGGCCCGCCCTCTCCCGCGCCGGGCCCGCGGGCTCCCCACCTTGCCAAGCGCGCGCCCCGGGCCCCTCGGCTTGGGCCAAGTGGCGCGGCGCCTCCCCCCGCCGCAGCCTGCTTGGCGCTCCCTCCCTCGCGTCTCCCTCCTGGCCCCTCTCTCCTCCGTTCCTCCGCGCTCCCTCCTTCTCCCTCTTCCTCCCTTCTCCCATCCCCCCCAGCTCCCTCCCTCCGCCGTCCGCTTTTCCTGTGCGAGTCGCCGGACGCGCCGCCCAGCCCGCCCGCAGCCCAGCGCCGGGCCGGGACCCGCTGAGGGGGCACCGCGGGCCTCGGGGAGGGGCGAGCGAGCGAGCCGCCCGGGAAGGGCGGGGGCCGCGGATCGCGCGGCTGCGGGCTGCGCGCGGCGGCGCGGGCGGCGGCGGCTCGGAGCGGCGCCGAAGGCCGGCCGGGCGCGAGCTAGCGGCGCGGCGGGGGCGGGCGGCGCGGCCGGGGCGTTCCGGGCAGCCGGAGAGGCGGCGGGCCGGGGCTGGGGGGCAGGGCGCGGGCAGCGCGAGAGCGCGGATCGGGATTTGCTCCGGGGGCCGGCGGACGGTCGGGGCCCGGTGGGGGGAGAAAGGGGGATGGGGGCCGCTCTCGGAGGGGGTCGGGGCCGCCGCCGCCGGCGTCGCGGCGGCGACTGAAGCCAGGAAGAAGAGCGGGGGGCGGGGGAGCGGCCGCCGCCGCCCCCCGGACGCATCGGAGCCAGCCAGCCGTCCCGAGCTCCGACCAGGTAAGATCGGCCGCCACCCAGGTCCCGGCCCGAAACCGCCCCGGTCCGGGCCTGCGGCTCCCCGCCCCCACCCCTCCCAGTTCCCCCTCCTGCCGCCGCCTCCATTTGTGATTTTTTTTTTTAAACAATCCCGTTCCTCCACTACTGCGGGCATGGCCTGGCCTGAGGCTGGGGACCTGGACCGCCCCTGGAGAAGGAATGGGGGGCGAGCACCCCAAGAATCGAGTGGGTGGGTGAAGAAGGAGAGTCCCAGGAGAAGGGTCGAGGGGGCCGGAAGGTGGCCCGGAGCCGGGAACTGAAAGAGGAGGAACGCCGAGGCGGAGGGTGGGGGAGGAGAGCCCGCGGAAGCTGTGAGTGGGGTTGGGGCGAAAGCAGAATGGATGGGGAGATGGCAGCGAGGTGGGGCGTGAAAGCTCCAGGAAGAACCCCCACGGGCCTAGAACCCGCGGCTTCGGATCCCAGAGGGGTCGGGTGTTCAGAATAGAAGGGAAAGGGGTGTGGTAGGTGGGAGGGGGGTGCGGATTGTGGCTGATGAGCGAGGGAAATCCAACCTGGGGAGACGCGTCAGGGCCCGCGAGAGGTCCACCCTTGAGGAGAACGTGAGGCTGCCCGAGCCGGGGGCGGGAAGGCCGTGTCTTTGTGACCCACTCCTGATGGCCTCTGACCCTGGTTTTTCCCCAATCCAGCCCTCCTTAGTTCTTCGAGAGGGAGGCACCGTGGCCGGGTGGGTCGTGTGGTTCTCCTCAGATTGCTGAGGAGCAAAGCACTGGAGGAAGGAAGAGTTGGAAGAAAGGGTGGAGAAGAGAATTAAGAGGTACTTGTAACAAGTTGTGGCCTCTGCCTTCATCCCAGGTCCCTCCAGCTCTGATCTCCAAGGAGGGGGGATGGTGGACCTTGGTCACAGCTTCCAGATTAAAAACAAAAAACAAAAAATCTCCCTTTGTGCCAGGACTCTGACTACCTGGGTAGACACCCTTCAGCTTCCTTCCCGGAAGAGTATGGAGGAGGGAAGAGTGGCTTTAGCAACTGGGTGGTGGTGGCCACCAGATGGACCCCTGGGAAGCTCTCCTCTGGGGCAGAGCTGGGCATTCTGTTGCCATGACAACAACCCAGTGGGCTGTCAGGTGGGTGGGGGTTCAGTCTGTTGGCCTGGGCTGTGTCCTTGGAACTGCTGGCTGGGCTCAGGAGGGTGCGTGCCTGTGGTGCTGTTGGAGCGGGCCCAGTGGCAGGGTGACATGCTCTTGTAGATGCTGGCCCGTCTCTTGGCCAGTTCTGGCTTCTGCCCTCCCTGAAGGATGTGTGGTCCACAGTGGTCCTTTTGGCTTCGTTACTCTGATCGTCTTCCGTTTTCTTCCAGTTGATTTCCCAGGTCTCCTGTCTTCCCCACAGTGACTCCTTCCCTCCACTCACCTCACAGGAATGGCTGGGCCTCCAGGGGAGGGTGGCTCAGGAGAGAGGGCCGGGTGGCAGCTTAGTGCAGCGTTGGCATGGGAGCCAGGAGTCTTGGATCTGGTCCTTGCAGCCCCTCTGTGACCTTGGAAAAGTCCCTTGGCAGTGAGCTGTAGTGGTCCTAAGGAGGTATAGGTGGGTTGCTGCTGTCAGCCAACGTGGGCTGCCCGTGTGGGCTGTGGTGTTCATCTGGTCGGATTACAGGTTGGGGGCTGGATCCTGAAGTTGACCCTTGCACACTCTGTGACCCCACTGTATTCCCTTCTGACATCTTGCCCAGAGTTTTCCCTTAATTTCTTTTCCTATTCTTAGGGCTCTTGGCTTGTTTCTCCCTGCCCACCTTCTCCTCCCTCTGGTCTTCGTCATTTTCCTTTTGTAGTAAGGGAGGGGAGAGGACTGCTTCGAGTCAGCTGCCACACAGTAGGTGCTCTGTGAATACCAGGTGCAGTGACTGTGGACAGAAGCACACCTCCCCATGCAGCCCCTGCCCCTTCCCTCCGCTCCCCTGTCATGCCACCACTCACACCCAGGATCAGCCTACGCGTATGTGGCTCTTTCCTTCAAAGCTACTCATTATAGCTCTTACTAGATTTCAGCTGATTAGAAAAGTAAGGAGGGCTCCCTATGCCCCCTGTGCATGGCAGGTGCATAGCTGTCTTTCTGGGACCCGCTAGTGCGTGACGGACTGGGGTTCTGTGATGGGAAGGAGAGATGGGGACCTTGTTGCCAGAGGGTGGCCAACACACACCAGTCCCAGTCTCCTTTAGCCTTCTTTCCCTTTTTTTTTTTTTTTGCCATTGTCGTTTGTTAACATCTTTAAAACCAGTCCACTCCACAAACTCAAGATGGTGGCAGATGCCATAGTTAAAGGAAAGTGACTAGTTTGCTGGGCAGACAGCACCAGTGGAAAGTTTGGCAGATCTGGCCTGGATACTTTGCAAGGCCGAGTGACTTGCCTTCCTGGCTAGGTTGCACTCCTCAGCACCTTGCCTCAGTGTAGTTCTGTGGGAGTGGGCGAGAAGCTACTGAGAAGGCCCCAGGGCCTCCCTGCTTCGATGGGTCTGCTTCAGTCCAGCAATACTTAGTTCAGGGATAAGGACGTCCTGAGGGGCACACGTTTGGGACAGTGGTGGAGACCCTGCTCAGGGTGCCTGCGTCCGTATTGGAGTGCCTGAGTCAAGTCCCTGCTGCTGTGCTTTCGACCCAGCTTCCTGTGGATGTGCGCTGTAGGAGGATGTGCGCTGTAGGAGGCAGCAGGTGATGGCTGAAGTACTCGGCACACTCCTGCCCATGTGGGAGACTCAGGCGAGCAGCTTTTGCCTGGCCCAACCCTGACTGTTGTTAAGCATTTGAGGAGTGAACCAGTGGATGGCAAATGTGTCTCTTTCACTCTCCCTTTGAAGTAAAATGAAAATTAATATGTAAATTTTTTAAGAACTTACTGAAGTTAGAGAGTTAAAGGCCAACATAAAGAACAACCATGTATACATGATTATCAACATAAAAAGGAACAGAACAGTATAAAAACATTTTTACTCTCAAAAGATCTTACAGTCAATAATATGGATAAACTTGATTGTTAGCAAGAAGTATAAATACAAATGAAAGTAGCTGAATATAGACATGTAAATATACTTGTCTCTGGGGGCTTTTTCTTTTGGAGTATTTATTTGGAAGGTAGTATTACAGAGAGATAGAGCTCCCATCCACTGGTTGACTCCCAGGCAGAAGACTGGAACTCCATCCTGGTCTCTCACGTGGGTGGCAGGGACCAAGCACTTGGGCCATCTTTAGCTACTTTCCCAGGCATGTTATCAGGAAGCTAGATGGAAAATGGAGTAGCTGGGACTTGAACCAGTGGCCATGTGGGTGTTGCAACCACATGTGTTTTGGTGCAGTGAGTTAAGCTGCTGTGTGGGCAGCTGTCTACATTCCAAGGCATTCGAATCCTTGCTACTCTGCACTTCCCATTCCAGATTCCTGCTAATGCGCCTGGGAGGTAGCAGAAAGAACTTGGGCGATCCAGACGGAGGTCCAGGCTCCTGGCTTTGGCCTGGCCCAGTCCTGCCTGTTGCAGGGATTTAGGGAGTGAATCAGTAGACAAAAAATCACGCTTCCTGATTCTCTCCTGTACTTACCTTTCAAATAAATATTTAAAAATAAAAATGATACCTGCCTTGCTGTTGAAATATATAGCTGAATATGCCGTGGGGAGGTGTGTGCTCCTGTGCAGGTCTTAGGAACCTCTGAACCTACATGTGTGCTTGCTGGCCTTGTGAGTCTCCCCGAACACTCAGCTTCAGTTACCTTTTGGTATCCACTGGTTGGGGTGGGGGGTTGTTTGCAGGACCCCCTCCCCCATTCCCAACAGATACCCAAAGTCATATATGCTTAAGTTCCTGATACAACTGGGCCATCCTCCTGGGTTACTTACACTGCCTGATGCAGTGTAGGTGTTCTGCAAACAGTTGTCATGCTACATTATTTAGAGAGCAATGACAGGAGGGCTGGATGTGTTTGCTGCAGCCACGCAGCGTGAGGCTAACAGCGCTTGAGTGCTGGAGAGACGGTCAGCTGTGGCTGGTGGTGTACAACACCTCATTTGTGGGAATTCACTGCAGTGTGCGCAGTGCATTTGGCATTCTTTTCTGGATTCTGTAAAAATAAATTTTTGATCAAAACAAGTGGTTACACCTGCAGTTGTGGAACCCATGGGTTCAGAGCCGCCTGAGCTGGAGAATGCATCTTGATGAGGCTTTGCAACTCGGGGATATCCAGGTCTGGATTTTCAGTTGTAGGGATGTGCTCCTTTGGGTCACAGAATGGCCCATGCTTTTCCTGTTGTGAAGCCCCATCTCTGTGACTGGGCTAGGCCTCCTGAGAATTCTGCCCCCTAACTCCCAACGGCAGTGGAGCAGGGTAGGGGTGTGGGCTTGCTTGTGTCCCGTTCTTCACTGGGTGAGGCTGGGCTAGACACCATCAGTCTCTGAAGCACGGCTCCCTTACTCCATGATGACAGTAATTATGCTTACCATTCAGGCTTGGTTATAAATATTAAATGAAATTATGGAGGTGAAGGTCCTGGCATAAAGAAGGTACCCAGTGAATGACTACTTGAGTCCCATCATATCTTAATTAGGTTTGTTTTGTTTTAAAGCAGAGTGACCCAGAGAGAGGGACAAAGATGGATCTTCCATTTGCTGGTTTACTCCCCAAATGCCTGCAGTAGCTGGGACTAGGCTGGGCTGAAGCCCAGAGCCCTGCCTCCACATGAATCTCCCATGTAGGTGGTAGGGACCCACAGGTGCACAGGCAGGAGGCTGGATCAGAAGCAGAGGACCTGGGACTTCGTGGGTTAACATGTTATCCTGTAATGCCTGCCCCTCAGCTCTTTTTTTTCTTTAATTTATTTGAAAGGCTATGAAGAGAGGGAGAGACAGAGATCTTCTATCTGTTGATTCACTCCCAAATAGGATGCAGTGAAGGGTTAGGCCAGGAAGAAGCCAGGAGCCCAGAGCTGCTTCTGGGTCTCCCACGTGAATGCAGGAGCCCAAGTACTTGGGCCACCTTCCGCTGCCTTCCCAGGTGCATTAGCAGGGAGCTGGATCAGAAGTGCAGTGGTTGGTTTTTGAGGCCAGGGAACATACAGGATACTGGCATTGCTTTTCCTGCTATGCCATAGTGCTGGCCCCTGCTTAATTTTTTTCATGCTCTTTTGTAAGTCTGTTTAGAATTCATGTGTCCACACTCTTGAGTGATTAAGAATGGCACAGCAGTCCTGGGTTGGGAATTACAGGAACCTCTGGATAGTATGCCTTACCCAGAGATAACAGATTGTCTTGTCAGCAGATTTCCCTGACTTTCAGGTAGCTGAGTAGCTGAGGTTGTACACGGGACAAGCCAGTGACGTCTTGGCATCTGTACTTCTTGTTCCAAAGGTTGAACCACTGAGCCCTCGGACAGGCACAATAATACCCAGAATCCTCAGTGTGAACGCTCTCATGGCCTTTTTTGCTAACAGGTTTCCCTGCAAACAGATCCTGTAAGTTCCAGGCGTTTACACTGGAAACTTGAAGATCCTGCTTCTTGCCCCCCAGGCCACAGGTGTGGGGAACTTGGGGTGCAGCAGAGAAGTTTCTGTATTCAGCTGCACAGGCAGAGGAGAATGGGGTCTCCACAGCCTGAAGAATGAAGACCCGACAGAATAAAGACTCAGTAAGTCTCTGCCGGAATGCAGGCAGGGAAGGGAAGGGAAGGGGAAGGGGCACGGCCGGGCGAGGCACCGGGTTTAGGAGCCCTGAGCCATGGCAACGAGTGTGACCAGTTTCCCGCTTCTGCCCTCAGATGTCAATGAGGAGTGGACGGAAGAAAGAGGCCCCTGGGCCCCGGGAGGAACTGAGATCGAGGGGCCGGGCCTCCCCTGGAGGGGTCAGCACGTCCAGCAGTGATGGCAAAGCTGAGAAGTCCAGGCAGACGGCTAAGGTATCCTGTACTCAGGTTCTCCCAAAGGATTCTGGGGATCGGGGCGGGGGCGGGGGGAGGAACTTCCTGTCTGGCTGAGGCTCCAGAGGCAGAAGACAGGAATGTTCTCTGTCCCTCTCACAGAAGGCCCGAATAGAGGAAGCCTCCACCCCGAAGGCCAGCAAGCAGGGCCGGAGTGAGGACATCTCAGAGAGTGAGAGTGAGGAGACTAACGCACCAAAAAAGACTAAAACTGAGGTGGGATGTGAACCCCTGAGCAGTCTTCTAACCACTTAAAAGATTTACAGAGTGATGGAGGGAGAAGTGGGGGTAGATCTTCCATCTGTTGCCACTCTCCAGGCCGAGCCAGGAACCTCATGCAGGTTAGGCACATGGGTACAAGGGTCCAGGCTCTTGGGCCATCCTCTACTGCCTTTGTAGGCACATTAGCAGGGAGCTGGATTGGAAGTAGACCATCTGGGACTCGAACCAGCACCCAAAAGGGATACTTGGCACTGTTGGTCGTGGCTTAATATGCTACGCAGGTCCCTGTGTTTTGATAATTCAAGGAACATACAGAAGTGGTCCTCTTGGAAGGGAATGAGGGCTTGGGGCTGGTTACCCAGAAGAGAGAGGTGAGCAGTGTGGATGCGGGCGGTGCGGCCTGGGGTCTGGATCAGCTGTGGACGGGAGACATGCTTGGCGGGGACACCTGAGGGAGGGATGGGGCTTTCTGAGGATGTGGGGAGCGTGGGCCTGCTCCGAATGGCATGAACACCCTCACAGCTGAGCATGCCATATGCTGTGATGGGAACAGAAGAGGGGGACACTCGGCTTTCCCCACAGCAGGAGCTCCCCCGCCCCCAGTCTCCCTCGGATCTGGACAGCCTGGACGGGCGGAGCCTCAATGACGATGGCAGCAGTGACCCCCGGGACATTGACCAGGACAACCGGAGCACGTCCCCCAGCATCTACAGCCCCGGAAGTGTGGAGAACGACTCCGACTCGTCTTCCGGCCTGTCCCAGGGGCCAGCGCGTCCCTACCATCCACCTCCACTCTTTCCTCCTTCCCCTCCGCCACCAGACAGCGCCCCCCGACAGCCAGAGCCTGGCTTTGAATCCCATCCTCCCGTGACACCCTCTGGATATCATGCTCCCATGGAGCCCCCCACCTCTCGAATGTTCCAGGCTGCTCCTGGGGCTCCCCCGCCTCACCCACAGCTCTACTCGGGGGCTGCTGGTGGAGGAGTATTGTCCGGACCTCCCATGGGTTCCAAAGTGGGAGGGGCTGCCCCTTCAGTGGGGGCCCCTAGTGGGGGCAAGCAGCACCCCCCACCCACTACCCCCATTTCCATGTCAAGCTCTGGGGCCACTGGTGCTCCCCCAGCCAAGCCACCTAACACCCCCATGGGCAGCGGGGGCCTGCCCTCTGCTCCGCCACCAGCCACGTTCCCCCATGTGACACCAAACCTGCCGCCCCCACCGGCACTGAGACCCCTCAACAACGCATCAGCTTCTCCTCCAGGCCTGGGTGCCCAGCCGCTGCCCGGGCATCTGTCCTCCCCCCACGCCATGGGGCAGGGCATGGGAGGCCTTCCTCCTGGCCCTGAGAAGGGCCCCACTCTGGCTCCCTCACCCCATCCTCTCCCCCCTGCTTCCTCCTCTTCTGCCCCAGCCCCCCCAATGAGGTATTCCTACTCCTCCAGCAGTAGCTCGGTGGCCGTCTCCTCCAGCGCGTCCTCCTCCTCTGCCTCCCAGTACCCAGCTTCCCAGGCGCTGCCCAGTTATCCTCACTCCTTCCCGCCGCCAGCAAGCCTCTCTGTTTCCAACCAGCCACCCAAGTACACTCAGCCTTCTCTCCCATCCCAGGCCGTGTGGAGCCAGGGCCCCCCTCCACCTCCTCCATACGGCCGCCTCTTAGCCAACAGCAATGCCCACCCAGGCCCCTTCCCTCCCTCCACGGGGGGCCAGTCCACTGCCCACCCACCAGCCCCCGCCCACCACCACCACCACCAGCAACAGCAACAACAGCAGCAGCAGCAGCCACAGCAACAGCATCACCACGGGAGCTCCGGGCCCCCTCCCCCTGGAGCATACCCCCATCTGGAGAGCAGTGGCTCCCACCACGCTCACCCTTACACCATGTCATCCTCTCTGGGGTCCCTGAGGCCCTATCCCCCAGGGCCAGCACACCTGCCGCCCTCTCACAACCAGGTGTCCTACAGCCAAGCGGGCCCCAGCGGGCCCCCAGCCTCCTCCTCTTCCAACTCTCAAGGCTCCTACCCTTGCTCCCATCCGTCCTCCTCACAGGGCCCCCAAGGGGCGCCCTACCCCTTCCCAGCCGTGCCTCCGGTCACCACCTCCTCCGCTACCCTTTCCACGGTCATTGCCACCGTGGCTTCCTCGCCAGCAGGCTACAAAACAGCCTCCCCACCTGGGCCCCCGCCGTATGGAAAGAGAGCCCCATCCCCTGGGGCCTACAAGACGGCCACCCCACCCGGATACAAGCCTGGGTCGCCGCCCTCCTTCCGAACAGGGACCCCACCGGGCTATCGAGGCGCTTCCCCGCCCGCAGGCCCTGGGACCTTCAAGCCGGGCTCGCCCACGGTGGGGCCCGGGCCCCTGCCACCTGCGGGGCCCACAAGCCTGTCATCTCTGCCGCCGCCACCTGCGGCCCCAAACTCAGGGCCTCCCCTGAATGCCACGCAGATCAAGCAAGAGCCGGCTGAGGAGTATGAGGCCCCGGAGAGTCCGGTGCCCCCGGCCCGCAGCCCTTCGCCCCCTCCCAAGGTGGTAGACATGCCCAGCCATGCCAGTCAGTCGGCCAGGTGAGCGAGAGGCCGCGATGGGGTACAGGTGGGGTTGGGATGCAGGATCGAGAGAAGGGAGGCCCTGAGGGGCCTTGCGTTCTCGTGGTGCTTTGTAAACGGACACTGGACCTGGCCATCACCGGCCGCGCGCCCGTCTTTGAGGCCGGGGCGGGGCCGCGCCAGCAGCTCTCGCCGCCTAAAGCGCGCGCTGGCCCGGCAGGTTCAACAAGCACCTGGATCGCGGCTTCAACTCGTGCGCGCGCAGCGACTTGTACTTCGTGCCGCTGGAGGGCTCCAAGCTGGCCAAGAAGCGCGCCGACCTGGTGGAGAAGGTGCGGCGCGAGGCCGAGCAGCGCGCGCGCGAAGAGAAGGAGCGCGAACGCGAGCGGGAGCGGGAGAAGGAGCGCGAGCGCGAGAAGGAGCGCGAGCTCGAGCGCAGCGTGGTGAGTGCGTCACGAGGTGCGCCGCGGGAGGCCGAGAGCGGGGGCGTTGCCCCGCCACCTGTCGGCCAGGAGGGACCACTGCAGCCCAACGAGTGGATCCCGAAAGGATGCGGGGGAGTGGGCGGGAGGGTGCGTGGTGGATGAGTCCAGCCGGGTGAGATATTTTGGCAATCAACTTTGGAGACCAGTGGGCAGCTTCGGACCACTGCCTTTTTTGCTGTATGTCTTTTTTACTCCACTTTTCTCTGTACCCTACAGAAACTGGCCCAGGAGGGCAGGGCCCCCGTGGAGTGCCCGTCTCTGGGCCCAGTGCCGCACCGACCTCCGTTTGAGCCAGGCAGCGCTGTGGCCACGGTGCCGCCCTACCTGGGTCCTGACACTCCAGCCCTGCGCACTCTCAGTGAATACGCCCGACCGCATGTCATGTCTCCTGGCAATCGTAACCATCCCTTCTATGTGCCCCTTGGGGCCGTGGACCCCGGGCTTCTGGGTTACAACGTCCCGGCCCTGTATAGCAGCGACCCAGCCGCTCGGGAGAGGGAACGTGAAGCCCGGGAACGAGACCTCCGCGACCGCCTCAAGCCTGGCTTCGAGGTGAAGCCGAGTGAGCTGGAGCCCCTCCATGGGGTCCCTGGGCCTGGCCTGGATCCCTTCCCTCGACACGGTGGCCTGGCTCTGCAGCCTGGCCCGCCAGGCCTCCACCCTTTCCCCTTCCATCCGAGCCTCGGGCCTTTGGAGCGAGAACGGCTGGCGCTGGCCGCTGGGCCAGCCCTGCGGCCTGACATGTCTTACGCGGAACGGCTGGCAGCCGAGAGGCAGCACGCGGAAAGGGTGGCGGCCCTGGGCAATGACCCTCTGGCCCGCCTGCAGATGCTCAACGTGACCCCCCACCACCATCAGCACTCCCACATCCACTCGCACCTGCACCTGCACCAGCAGGATGCCATCCACGCAGGTGAGGCCCCTCCCCCATCCCTGGTACTGTTAGGAGCCTGGGTTCTTTGTGCCACACTTCCCTGGCCTGAACCTCCTGACAGCCCCAGTCCCAGGCAGTTCCAAGAGCTTGTGTTTCCCCCTCCCCAGCCCTGGGCAGGCTCCTGCTAAGCAGCCTGGGCTGCTGCCATCAGAAGGAGCGTTGTCTTTGTGTCATTGTCCCTTGGCCAGCCCCTGCTTCGCTTCATTTACTTGTCCTGGATTTGGCTCAGCTCCTGATCTCTTCCCCTTCCTGACCGAAAGTCATTCCCTTCTTCACACCTTTAGATCTGGAGCTTTCCAAAGGGGACCCCGTAGCATCGGGTGTGGGTGCCCTAGGCAGGAGCACTTAGCTTTAGTCGCCATCCTTTGCCCACACTCCCTCCCTTGCCCCCTGGCCCTGGGTGCCCTCCACCCGGCCCCCCTGAGAATGCATGCAATCTCTTCTCAGCTCTCTTCCCAGCTCGTTTCCTGTGCTCTCTGTCCCCTCAAAGTAGCCCATCACTGTCCTTCTCAGACCCCTCTGTGACAGTTGTCATTTCTGTCCTGCCAGCCGTGTGTCCCCACTCCAGCTTGCCATGTCCAGGGTTCCTGCTATACCCTACAGGGGCCTCTGTGCCCCTGGGGAGTTCCCCGTGTCTACTTGTCCCAGCTGCATGGTTGCCCCTCAGCCTGCCCACCTGGTGGTGACACCTCCCTCTTCTGTGCCCTCCAGCCTCTGCCTCGGTGCACCCTCTCATTGACCCCCTGGCATCAGGGTCTCACCTCACCCGGATCCCCTACCCAGCGGGGACCCTCCCTAACCCCCTCCTTCCTCACCCTCTGCACGAGAACGAAGTTCTTCGTCACCAGCTCTTTGGTAAGGATGGTGATTGTGGAGGGCGGTGGGCTTGGAGGGGTATGGGAAGGTGCGGAGTAGAGCTGAGGCAGCTGTTTGAATGCCTGGCTGATGGACGAACCCCAACACCATCCTTCCATCAGCCACAGGCCACACTGGCTGTGCTCTGCAGCCCTGCTGTGTACATGTAAGGTGGCTGGCCAGGCTCTTGCCCAGAGCTGGGTACTTGGTTCCTGTCCATCCCTCACGTGCGCCTGTCTTCCTTCTAGCTGCCCCTTACCGGGACCTGCCAGCCTCCCTGTCCGCTCCGATGTCTGCAGCGCATCAACTGCAGGCCATGCACGCGCAGTCGGCCGAGCTGCAGCGCCTGGCGCTGGAGCAGCAGCAGTGGCTCCACGCCCACCACCCACTGCACAGTGTGCCGCTCCCAGCCCAAGAGGACTATTACAGGTACCCCGGGAAACCCACTTGCTTGGGCTGCAGGGTTAAGGTCAAGGTTGTTATCTCTCTCACCTCTGCTCTGTCCTGCCTGCCCCCTAGTCACCTGAAGAAGGAGAGTGACAAGCCGCTGTAGAAGCTGTCAGCGCGAGTGCTCCCCGGACTGCCACGGCTGAACTCGCAGGTGCCCCTCCTGGTGGCCAGCAGAGCCCAGGAGCGGGTGCTGTGCAGTGCCCGAGCCCCTGCAGCTGGGCAGAGGGACGAGGGGACACATGATCAGGTGGGGGTGGCCAGGGTGGGGACAGCCAGCGCACGGTGTCTTGGGCCAGGTCCCTCCTTCTCGGGCCCCTGCTTCCCCCCCCCCCCCCGGTGCCCCTCCTGCTCCGTTGGTGTGATGATCTCATCTGTTAGATGTGGCTGTTTTTGCGTAGCATCGTGTGCCACCCCCCCCCCATCCCTGTGTGCCTGCCCCTCTGCGATGTACACCCGTGTCCCTTCCCACATTAATAATTTATATATATAAATATCTATATGATGCTCTTTAAAAAAACATCCCAAGCAAAACCAAGCAAACAAAAACATCCTCACAATTCCCCCGGAAGTCGGCTGTGACTGGTCTGTTTTTTTCGGGCTGGGGAGCTGGACCAGGGCGGCCTGTGGGGGGCTGAGAGTGGAGGGGGATCCAGGAGGACCGGGAGCCTGGGCCTGGAGGGGTAACCGCGGGGGTCTGCCCTGCCCTCACCGAGGCGGAAAAGGCGACAGGACGCTCAGAGGCAGGCTCCGCTCCTGGGTCACCCTGCTGTCAGGATGGTTTGCGGAGCAGCACGGGGGCCGGCAGCCTGCACCGCGTGCGGTCAACGCGGGGCCAGCAGAGCGGCAAGTCGCCGTCGCCCACTACCACGAAAAGCCATTTTAGAGCATTGCGAGAGCCAGGGCTTTGAAGACTGCGAATCCCTGTGTTCGTTCTTAACAACGAAAAAGGCGGTGACGGGCAGTTGTTTCAGCCAATGAGCACCGATCTCATTTGCATAGGCTCGTATCCACCGTTCCTAAACTCTAGAAGATGAATCATTTTACACGTTCTTAAGAATACTCCTCGTTTCTGATGAGAATCAATGCACAGCATTGCGTACCTGTTAGTGAGATGGGGGAGAGAAATCACTTTTCTGAGCTCACCCTCACTAACAGTGGAGTTCAAGTGTTTCCCAAGATCGCCACCCGCGCGCGGTCGTAACAGTGTTACAGCTCTTTTCGAATTTGTCTAGCAGGCTTTCCGGTTTGTACTGGAAAGCCCCACACGTGTGTATAACGTTAGAGTCTGCGTTCAGTGCGGTTGTTCTGCGGAACGCGGGCGGGGTGTTCCCTGGTTGCTCTCCCCGCGAGCGGGCGGTCCTGGCTTGCTCCGGCTTCCGGCTCCGGCCGGTGCTGCCTCCCTTCCTTTCCCTCCTCTCCCCGGGTGCCCTCGGGAAGCTGGCTGCTTCCTGCGCAGCCCTTCCGTCCTGCCTGTTCGCTCTCTTGCGGTAGTGATGGCGACCGCCTCGGCTCAGCCCGCGGCCTTGAGCGCGGAACAGGCCAAGGGTGAGCGGCGTGCTGGTCACCGCGTGGGCAGCGGAGCATGCGGGGCGGCAGGCAGGGCTCCATTCTCGGCGAAGTAGGGGCGGGGAACGCGGGGTGCCGGCTTTCGAGGTGCTGAGTGACTCGCGGGGGACGATCTGGTCTCGGTGCATTAATTGTTGTGTCCCTCCTGCCTGCGCCCCGTCGCCTGTCCCCGGAACGCCCTCCCACGCCCACCCCCGGCTGGCCTCTGCCGTCCAGTGGTCTTGGCCGAGGTGATTCAGGCTTTCTCAGCCCCGGAGAACGCCGTGCGCATGGACGAGGCTCGAGACAACGCATGCAACGACATGGGCAAGATGCTGCAGTTCGTTCTGCCCGTGGCCACGCAGATCCAGCAGGAGGTTATCAAAGCCTACGGTTTTAGCTGCGACGGGGAAGGTGGGTCCAGGAGAGGGCGTGTGCGGTAGGCTAGGGTGGCCCTTGGGCCGCCGTAGTCCTCGCCCGCCACAGGACGACAGCCACCATCTGGCTGGCAACCCTCGCTCTCGGAACCCCGGGTCTGCCCTGTCTTGTGCTAGCGAAGCCGTGTTACACTAGCATTGCATGTGGTGACGAGGCGCGGATCCCAAGGCACCAGCACCTGGAGGCCATCCTCTTGAACCTGGAAGTGGTTTGGTTTGGCTGCTTGCGAGGCTGCCATCCCATGCGTTGACCCACGGGGTACCGGGTGCTCTACTTCTGCTCCAGCTGCCTGAAGGTGCAAGGACTTGGGCCGCTTGCACCTGTGGGGGATACCCAGGTGGTCTCACTTCTGCCCAGATAAGCTACTGCCCTTGGGGTCATTTGGGGAGTGGCTCATTGGATGATCTGTCTTCCCCACCACCATCACCCTAGAACTCTTCCTTCAAATCAATTGTTGAAGACCAGGAACAGGAGCTGGCGCTGTGGCGGAGTGCGTGAAGCCGTCACCTGCAGCGCTGGCATTCCCTATGGGCTTTGTTTCCAGGCCTGGTTGCTTCATTTCCCTCCCACCCGGCTCTCTGCTAATGCGCTTGGGAAAGCAGCAGAAAATGGCTCAAGTGGTTGGGCCCTTGC
This sequence comes from Ochotona princeps, assembly GCF_030435755.1. Taxonomy (NCBI): domain Eukaryota; kingdom Metazoa; phylum Chordata; class Mammalia; order Lagomorpha; family Ochotonidae; genus Ochotona; species Ochotona princeps. Next base: position 22,191,037 of record NC_080858.1, read on the forward strand.
ACCCATGGGGGAGTCCTAGATGGAGGTCCCAGCTCCACCTCTGGCCGTTGCAGCCATCTGGGAAGTGAACAGTGGCTGGAAGATTTCTCTCTAACTTTGCCTTTCAAATAAAATTAATCCTTTAATAGTTAATGATAACAATAACACCCCAGAAATAAGCCATGTAGAATTAAGGTGCGCATGTGACACATCTGGTATGGGGGGAGCAGCCAGTAACTTAAGCTCAGGCTTGCCCCCACCCCCGCCCATTCAGCCATCTTAGGCCTGTGGGTGACTTGCCACTCTCTCGTAGGTGTCCTGAAGTTTGCTCGCTTGGTCAAGTCCTACGAAGCACAAGACCCTGAGATCGCCAGCCTGTCGGGCAAGCTGAAGGCTCTGTTCCTGCCGCCCATGACGCTCCCGCCACATGGGCCCGCAGCTGGGGGCAGTGTGGCTGCTTCCTGAGTGCTGGACCGTGGCTGGGACAGGCAGGCATGTACCAGAGGATAATAAATGCCCCGGTGACTTGGCCTGTCTCAGTCCTTTGTGGTTTTGACCGCGTTCGCCTCATGCCCAGGTGCCCTCTGCCTTCCAGTAGGCCCGTCCTCCATTCAGCTGCTTCTTGTACTTCCTTTGACCTGACCAGCGAAGGAAGGCCTCAGCCTCCTCCCTTACCCCTTCTGCCATCCCCACCGCCACCCCTCACCCCGGCCCTCTAGGTGGACAGCTGCGCAGGTCCCTTAGCGCCTTGGGTGGGTGGGCGGGCCTTCACGGCTGGGGCCCCTCTGAAGATTACAAGCCCTCAGGCCCCCTGGGCTAGATCAGAGTTATTTCCTGGTCTTTGCTCCTCCCCGCCCTCCTACCGCTCTCAGCTGGAGCTCCAGGTGGAGCTGCAGGTGGCTCCTCCCCTCCCTAGGGAAGGAGGCCGGACCGGCAGGCAGCCCTGCTCTAGGTGCTAGCAGCAGCAGCTCTGGGGTGGGGGGGGGGAAGCAGGATGCTGTGGGCGGTCTCGGGCCAGCCCCGCCCGCCCTCTCCTTTACCCAGAGACCATTAGCGGGAGTTTGTCCCTGCGCGTGCCATTGGCCTGGCTGGGCGGGGTGGATCAAAGAGGAAGCGGCTGGGTCGAAGCCTTACTTCTCACCTGACCTGGGCTGCTGGTGCACCGGGGTGCTCTGGCTCGGCCCCGCCCCCTAGAGCTATCTGCCCGTGGCTCCCCCATCCTCCTGGGAAATGCTGTCTCGCGGGTAAGTCCTCTGGGTCCCACGGTCTCCTGGTAGTGTGGGAGGGAGGGACTGTTGCCGCTCAGGGAGAAGGTGTGGGCCTGTGAGTGTTTGCTGGCGCCCTGTACCTCCTGCTGCCCTACCCCGGAGTTTTTCAGCACTTGGGCCCTGACACGTGGGTATCTGTTCTCCTCATTGCATTTCTGCCTGCAGCCTTGGATCTGCTGCCTGAGCCCTGTCCCCCTTGGCCAGTGCACATTATGTGGAACATGAGAGCAAAATTCCTGTTTCCAGTTTCACCCTTGGTTTCCCAACGTCTGGCCCAGGCTCCACTTGCCTTCCCCGGCTGCAGCATCATACATCCAACCAGCACGGGCTGTTTAAGATGCCAGTAATCCTGGAGTGAACAAAATGGACCCAACACGGGCTCCCAGCCCCATCTATAGGATGACTTCAAGTCCTCAGTTGTGTTGGACGTGTGTGAGCTGGTGATTGGGACGGCTCTTGCCAGCTGGAGGAGTCAGGGAGGCCTTCCTGAAGAGGTGACATTTGAGCTGAGATCTGGGGAATGAGGACGAGCCGGCTATGTGGTGATGAAAGCCTTGGTGTGGGGACAGACATGAGAAGGCCAGTGGAAGGGCAGTGGGGAAAGTCAGTGAAGAGGAGGCAGGGCCGTACAGAATGACAAGGCTCCAATTGGGTTGTTGTAAGTGCGAGTCTGCTTAGAAAGTTCTGGTGAGTTTGTGGGCTGCTTGCCCACCCACTCCTACCAACTTCTGTTTTTCATCCTCTCTTATACTTTCTTTCTGCCCGCCTTGTCTTCTCCCAATCCCCTGCACAGAGAATCGTCCTGTCATTCACCAGTGAGATTAAAATGTATATATGATGTATTTGTTTTAATTGGAAAGACAGATTTACAGAGAGAAGGAAAGTCCGAGAGGAAGATCTTCCATCCACTGGTTCACTCCCCAGTTGGCCACAATGGCCAGAGCTGAGCTGATCTGAAGCCAGGAGCTTGGAGCTTCATCTGGGTCTCCCACGCGGGTGCAGGGTCCCTAGGCTTTGGACCATCCTCTGTTGTGCCGGTTTCTGAAATCCCCAGATAATCATCAAGTCTGGTTTATTCAGATCAGCCCAGGTCTCCCAGCCCCCTCCCCCAGCCCAGCATGGCCGGGCGGGGGAGGGGCAGCCACTGCTGGATCCGCAGGGCTAGCAAACAGCAAGTCCGCAAGCCAGAGAGAGAGCCCGAGAGAAAAGAAAGACCCTGAGAGCCCAAGCTCCCCAGTTTTTATACATTTCAGGCTATTAATTATACAGTCATGATCTAGCAGGCTTCTATTGGTGGGTTTGAAACTAGCAACTTTCAAAAAATATAGGGTGGTGGATCTTATCAAACACCAGGTACCTCCTTCCTGAGGAGTGGTCTGTCTAGGTGACCTGCCAGGTGTCCTGCTGGGTGTCAGGCCTAGAATCCACACAGCCCCCAGCCAAGCCATCAAGGCGGGATCACAAAGGGCAGAAAACTTCCAGGCTCTTCACCTCGACTGCTTTCCCAGGCTGCAAGCAGGGAGCTGGATGGGAAGTGGAGCAGCTGGGTCATGAACTAGCACCCTGACACGTGCAAGGTGAGGACTTTAGCCTCTAGGCGGCTGTGTTGGACTCAGTTCCCCGCCCCAATATTTTAAAAATATATTTTCTTTATTTAAAAAGCAAAGAAAGGGGTTGGAGCTGTGGCACAGCCAGTTAAGCCATGGCCTGGGATGCTGGCATCTCATTGGACGCTGGTCTGAGTCTGGGTAGAGACAGACGGAGGTTCTCATTTTCTGGGTCATTCAAGCTGGGCCTTCTGTGTGGGCTGCAGAGCCCCGAGGAGTTGAGCCGTCATTTGCTGCTTCCCATCCCAGGGTGTCCTTCCGGAGGAAGCTGAGTCAGCATCCGAGCCAGGACTCAAACTCAGGCACTCCGCTACCTACTAGATGTGGGTGTTCCCAGCGGCATCACATTCCCTGTTCTGACGTCCACCTGCCAGGTTCCTCCTGAGGCCTGTGGTTCCCTGATCCCTTCCCTGATCACGTTCCTCCCCAGTGGCTTGCTGATTCTATTGTGGATTCTCCTCCAGGCCACAGAAGACTCTGTCCTGGGTCCCAGTCTCCAGCAGCCCTGCGGGGCAGCTGCACCAGAGGGAATGAATTTGGTAGTCTTGGAACCCTCCGCCTTAGGGGACCGGCCTGCCCTGTCTGTCATGGGCCCCCCACTGTGGCGGCTGCAGTGGTGTCTCAGCAGTATGTTTGGTGTGGTGCTCGGGGCGCAAGCTCCGCTGTCTGACAGCCTTGGGATGTCTAGCCTCCCACTCACTGGCTTGTGACCTTGGCAAGTTTCTTCCTATCTCCGAGTCTTAGTTTCTATTTCTAAAACTAGACTAATCGCATCCACTGAGAACGGGAGGCCTGAGAGTGAAGGATACAGCTGTTCCCTGATATTCGGTCAGGCCTTTGCTCTGCGTAACCCCCTTCTCTTGCACCCCTACCCTCTGCTGCCAAGATTCCAACCTCTGGATGCTCAAGAGCCTTGTGGAAAATTGCTGTTTAAATTCAAGTAGCAGGGTCCGGCGGCGTGGCCTAGCAGCTAAAGTCCTCGCCTTGAAAGCCCCGGGATCCCATATGGGCGCCGGTTCTAACCCCGGCAGCTCCACTTCCCATCCAGCTCCCTGCTTGTGGCCTGGGAAAGCAGCCGAGGACGGCCCAAAGCCTAGGGACCCTGCACCCGTGTGGGAGACCCAGAGGTTCCAGGTTCCTAGCTTCGGATCGGCACAGGCTGCTCACTTGGGGAGTGAATAATCGGACAGAAGATCTTCCTCTCTGTCTCTCCTCCTCTCTGTATATCTGACTTTGTAATAAAATAAATCTTAAAAAAAAAAAATCAAGTAGCAAACTAAAGGGAGAGCCCCAGGCTAGACCATCAAATGGCTCCCCCTTTCTGAACACCGTTCAGGGTCAACACGGGCCCCCTTCCCTCTGCTGCAGCACCCCAAGGGCTAGGCCCCAGCCTCCCTGGGCCTGGGCGTCCAGAACCCAGCCTGCTGTGCCCCAGCCCCCTCGTCCCTGGGGGAGGGCCTGTAGGCAGAACGGAGGCAGCCTTGAAGCCATCTCTAGATTACTTCTACCATTTCATACTATGCTATACTTCCTTGCTAGGGAATAATGTCAAGAAAACTCATAAGTGTCCTATGTAGACATTTTTTCTTTCCTTTTAAAAAATGTTTATGTTATTTTAATTGAAAAGTCAGATTTACAGAGAGAAGGAGAAACAGAGAAAAATATCTTCTGTTTGCTGGTTCACTCCCCAAGTGGCTGCAATGGTTGGAGCTGAGCCATTCTGAAGTCAGAAGCCAGGAGCTTCTTCCGGGTCTCCCATGTGGATGCAGGAGCCCAAGGCTTTGGGCCATCCTCGACTGCTTTCCCACATCTTTTCCTTATTTTTTGAGGTACAGTTTATTTACAATGCATCATCAATGTTAAGCATGTGGCCTGAATGCCTTATCTATATACACTCATGGTGATGTAGAGCATACCTAGCACCACCAGAAGTTTCCAGAAAATTGTTGTATCCCATCAAGTTACAAATATTTATTTATTCTGAAAGGTATTGATTTGTAAGAGACTGAAATACAGTTCCCATCTGCTGGTTCACTCCCCAGAAACCTGAAATGGATGGGCGACGGCAGAACCAGGAGCTGGGACCTCCATCCAGCTCTCCTGTCATGGGTGGCAGCACCCAGCCACTGCTGCCCTCACCTGGTGCCTCCCAGGTAGTAGGATCCTATGGTCAGGAGCTGGGCTAGGACATGAGCAGGTTCAAGGCAGCAGTCAGGAGCTGGGCTGGGATGTGACAAGGGGACGCAGGCATTCTAACCACTAGGTCATCATCTCTGACAAAGGTGTTACTGTCCCACGACCTTCTGAAAGCCTCAGACGCATGCCCCCTCCCTTCCTCTGTCCCCCTCCACCTAGGTCCCCTAGCCCTCCAAAGCAGTGCAAAGGTCTGGGGGCAAGAAGGAGAAAAGACCCCAGTCTGTTGGACTGGGCAGGGGTCACTTTGTCCATCCCTGTGTTGCAGGGGTGTCTCTTCCGGGTATGGGAAGGGAGAGGGAGCACCCTTCCCTCTTGGGGACATCTTCTGCCCACCTCCTTGGACCAGGGCCTGCTCAGCTTCTGTTCTTGGAAGCCCTGAAGGCTGGGGTGTGGGCATGCTCTCCCCTGGCTTAGGAAGCAGCCGGTCAGGGTTTGAGTCCTGGTAGAGCACTGGCACTTTACCAACCGGGTGACCTAAGCCATTCCTTTCACTCCCGGTCTGCAAACAAGAGCTCTTGTGAGTAGCAACTGGCCAAGTCTTGCAGAGGACAGCATTGCAGGGCGTCTGCCATTCAAGAGGGTCCCAGGACGAACAGCTCACACTGTCCCAGGCAGCCTTAGTGTGGCCCAGGGGGCTGCGTAGAAGCTGCCAGTGGAGGAGGAAGAGGAGGAAGCATGGGACGGGGGTGGGGGAGGAGGAGGAGGAGGAGGAGACTTGCAGGAGGGAGCATGGCATGGGGTCCTTGTGGACTCAGGTGCATGAAGCAAAATGCTTGCCTCCGTCCCAGGCATGCGGGAACCCTCACTTGTCTCAGACCCGCAGTGCCAGGCCCCAGCCTCTGGTGGCAGCCCTGTGGGAAGTGGGCCCCGCCCCCACCCCACTGTCACCCCCCCCCCCCTTTTGCTCTTCTGCTTTGGGCCAAAATGAGAAGTAAGTGAGTTCCCTCCAGGGGTCGGCCGCGCCCCTTCCTGTCTCCGCCCTGCTGGCTGCCCCAGGCCAGTACAGTGGCAGTTCCAGGCAGCCCCAGAACCGACCCAGTGGGGTGGGTGGTGTGGTGGCCTGGGCACTCACAGGGAGCCGTGTGTGAGCCTTGGCCCCAGAACGCACCGCCAGCGGCCTACGTGAGGCTGCCCACCCTCCTCCCCTGTGCCCTTGCTCTGCCGGGAGCCCCCAGGATGGTGAGGTAAGGGCTGAACCCTTGGTGGGGGTGGACAGGCCAGGGAGCCCTTGGTGGTGATGGAGAGACCCGGGGAACTCTCCTCACTGTCCTGTCTGGCCTTCCAGGTGGTTCCACCGTGATCTTAGTGGACTGGACGCTGAGACCCTGCTCAAGGGCCGAGGCGTCCATGGGAGTTTCCTGGCACGGCCCAGTCGCAAGAACCAGGGCGACTTCTCCCTCTCCGTCAGGTGGGTGACCTTCCCATCCAACCTGGCCCCCAGACCCTCCTTCCTGGCTCCCCTGCCAGCCACGCTGCCTCCCCTGGTTGTATGTATGTCTTGTCTGCATCCTTACCCCAGGCCCCCAGTGCCCCCCAATACCCCTCACCGGCCCAACACCCTACACCTATGCCGGCCTCTTCCCTCCCAAACTTAGGAACTCAGTCAGCCCCACCAGGCTCCTCACTCATTACAGCTGGTTGCTCCACAGGGTGGGGGACCAGGTGACCCACATTCGAATTCAGAACTCAGGGGATTTCTACGATCTGTATGGAGGGGAGAAGTTTGCCACGCTAACGGAGCTGGTGGAGTACTACACCCAGCAGCAGGGAGTCCTGCAGGACCGTGATGGCACCATCATCCACCTCAAATACCCGCTCAACTGCTCCGACCCCACGAGTGAGAGGTGAGGCCCCTGCACCCCCAGCCTCTCCTGTATCCCCCCGCTAGTTCCAGTGCACAGCTCTGGGCTTTTCTCCCTGTATCTCCCAGGAAGCCACAGATGGAGGCCTTGTTTCGCTCAGGGTCCTCCTAGTGGCGGCCGGGCCTGTTGTTAGAAAGCTTTCCTCCTGTGGGGCTGAATAGGCCTGGACACCCCACCCGCCTGACACACACACACACACACACACACACACGAGCACTTTCAGGGTTGTGCACTATGTAGAAGCAGCCTTCACGCCAGCCAATGCCAGAGATGATGGTTAGCAGGTGCAATGGGGTCCCAGATGGAGAAGTTCAGCACTCTGCCAGGTGCAGGGGGCTGCTCAAGGCCGTCCTCTCTCTCCCCTTGTCTGCGCAGAGCAGACGGGGCGCCCAAGAACTGAGTTTTGCCTTCCCGTGTCATCTCCCTGGAGCAAGGCGGGGTGTGCGGGCTGGGGCGCTCGGTCTTGCCCTGGGGTGCACACAGGGCCTGGTGAAAGGCAGCAGGGTCCCTCTTTGTGTTTTGCTTATGAACCTTCAGTCCTTCTGGGGTGCAGGCCTCTGAACTTGGCATCAAGACTGTTGCCCAAAGGGCTGATTCAAACTTGATAGTGGACAGGGCTGAGTGGACAGGAAGCCTTGGAGAGCAGCTGCCCTGCTTGCCCTTGTGGCCGCCCTCAGCATTTTCTTGGTCACCTGCAGCAGCACGCCTGAGAGAGAGGGGGAGGGATTCCTGCTCTTTGGGCCCTTGAACCCCTTTTGTTCCCAGGTCAGGATAGGGTGGTCAGAGGTTGAGGGTGGCTGTGGATGGGGAGGTGGGAGCTGAGTTGCTCCTGGGCAGGAATTGAGGGTCTAGGTTCCTGAGGCTTGTGAATGAGGACTCAGGACAGGACAGGACTGGGGTGCGGAGTCAGGGGCTGGGAGGCCTGGGTCTCACCCCTGACCCTGGAGGCCTCGGGGAAGCAGCAAGGCCTGCAGACTTCTGCCTCTGCCCCTTCTTTGGCCTCCACTTCCGGCATTTGCATTTGTCCCCTCGTAGGCTACCTCCCTGCCTGTGGTCAGCCTCACATTTGCATGGGGACTTCCTCATCCTGGTGCCTAGGGAAGGGGGTTCGCCCCCTCCCCACTGCTTTGGGGGTGCCCCCTGTGCTGTCCCCTGGAGTGGTGGTCAAGGGAGGGATAGCTTGGGGACTCATAGCCTAGGGGATGGAGGGGCTGCAGCAGGGGTGTGTAGCTGGAGCCTTCCCCTGGGCCTGGAAGGTGGGGGATAGTAAGATCCGCCCAGACACGAGGCCAGCCCCTCCTTCCTCCCCCCATCCCTGCGGTTGGAAAATGCCCCCCTCCTCCTGCTGCCGGCTGAGGGAACCTCACTTCTCACTCTCTCCCCAGAAGGAGTTTGTGTTTTTTTTCCATCACGTGGTTTCCTGTGGGGCCGGGCATCGTGGGGCTATGGTTTCCTCTTGGGAAGGGGGTATACTTTGGGGAAAGGTCTTAGTTCTGTTTTCTGCCCTTCTGCCTCCCTTTTTGGTGACATCATCCCACCCACCTGGAGCCCCCCTAAACCATCCTGTGCCTGCCCGTTCCCCAACCCCCTGGGCAATTCTCCCTGGTGAATTCCCCCACTCCCCATATGGCTCTCTGTGGGCCACTGTGGATTTGTTTTGTTTTGTTTTGTTTTATTTATTTGTTTAGTCTCCAATGTCTTTGGGTTCTCTGTGTGGCCCAAATCCTGCCTGCCTAACCTCTATCCTCAAAGCTCTCAGATGGGCTTTGGGTTCAACACCCGCTCAGAGCCTGGTTAGACTGCCTTTTGCCTGTACAAGGTTCCGGGCCTGTGTACGATGGCACGGCCCCAGCTTCTTTGTCTGTGCCGTGGGGTCACAGCTGCTTTCCACGTGAGCGCCACGGACCTTGGTGCCTCGGCTTTGTGAAGGGCGGCATGATGCCCAGGGAGCTCGCTGCTGTCGCCTGGGTCTCAGCTTTGCGGCTGCTGCCTCCTCCAGGTGGTACCATGGCCACATGTCCGGAGCACAGGCGGAGACGCTGCTGCAGGCCAAGGGGGAGCCGTGGACGTTTCTCGTGCGCGAGAGCCTCAGCCAGCCTGGAGATTTTGTGCTGTCGGTGCTCAGTGATCAGCCCAAGGCCGGCCCAGGCTCACCGCTCAGGGTCACGCACATCAAGGTCATGTGTGAGGTAGGCAAGCAGGCAGGCAAGTTGGGAGGAGACCTCCTGTGGGGCTCCCGTGTGTGCCCACAGTGTGGGTGGCAGGGAGGGACTGCTGGGGCTCAGGGCCGAGGCTTGAGGGTGTAGGCATGGCTTTCCTTGGTGCCCTGCAGAGTGGACGCTACACGGTAGGCGGGGCGGAGACCTTTGACAGTCTCACGGACCTGGTGGAGCACTTTAAGAAAACGGGCATCGAGGAGGCCTCCGGGGCATTCGTCTACCTGCGGCAGGTGAGAGGATGGGCCTGGCTACTTCTCACCTTCCCCTGAGCCACTCGCCTTGACCATGGGAATGTCTGACTGCCCACCCTCCTTGACCCTCCAGCCGTACTACGCCACGCGGGTGAACGCAGCTGACATTGAGAACCGTGTCTTGGAGCTAAATAAGAAGCAGGAGTCAGAGGAATCGGCCAAGGCCGGCTTTTGGGAGGAGTTTGAGGTGCGCTACCACGGGGATGTGTGGGGCCGGTGCAGCCAGCATGTGGGCTTCTGGCTGGTGCTCAGGTCCTCCCTTCTCGCCCCGTAGAGCCTGCAGAAGCAGGAGGTGAAGAACTTGCATCAGCGGCTGGAAGGGCAGCGGCCAGAGAACAAGAGCAAGAACCGCTATAAGAACATCCTTCCCTGTGAGCTTCCAAGCTGGCCAGGCCCGCGGTGGCTCCTTCCTCACCCCGCCCTCCCCTTGCCTCCAGGAAGCTGCCCCCCACAAAATCTTGACCTCCTCCTGCCCCCACCCAGAAGGTCCCCTACCCACACCCCAGCCAACAGGCAGACTGCCGCTATGTCCTCACCGAATTCCTTCTCTGAACCTTCTACCCCACTGCCCCACACAGACCCCCTGCAGAATGACTGGCCTGTTAGTGTGGCCGGGGTCTGACCCGGGCCACCTTGCCTCCCCTCTGCCCACTTCCAGTTGACCACAGCCGGGTGATCCTGCAGGGCCGCGATAGCAACATCCCTGGATCTGACTACATCAATGCTAACTACATCAAGGTCGGCAGGGCCTGGCTCCAGGGGATACTGGCTGGGCTCCTGGCTGTTCTTGGGCACCCCAGGGATGTCAGGGCCAAGCTGATGCTTGCTACCATGGGTGGGTGAGGGTGGCGGGGGTGCCAGGCTCGTCCCGAACCAATTGGCTCATGGCCCTGCTGCTGCTGGCTTCCAGAATCAGCTGCTAAGCCCCGACGAGAACACTAAGACCTACATCGCCAGCCAGGGCTGTCTGGAGGCCACGGTCAACGACTTCTGGCAAATGGTGTGGCAGGAGAACAGCCAGGTCATCGTCATGACCACCCGGGAGGTGGAGAAGGGCCGGGTAAGGCAGCACCCCGCCTCCCCCCCGGCCCCGCCATTCCTCTCAGGACTCTTAACAAGCTTCAGGGCAAAAAGGGATCTGAGAGGGCTTGCTTGCTTGCTTGGGGATTTATTTATTGGAAAGGCAGAGTTGCAGAGGGAGAGAGATTGTCCGTCTGCCCTTTCATGCTCCATATGGCCACAATGGCTGCCACTGGGCCAGACAAAAGCCAGGAGCCACAAGCTTCTCCCATGTGGATGCAGGGGCCCAAGAACTTCAGCCGTCCTCTGCTGCTTTCCCAGGCATCTTATTTTTTAAAAACTATTTATTAATTTTTATTGGAAAGGCATTTTTCAGAGAAGGAGAGACACAGAGAGATCTTCTATCTGTTGATTCACTTCCCAGATGGCCACAATGGTTAGGGCTGAACCAAACCAAAACCAGGAGCCAGGAGCTAATTCCAGGTCTCCCATGTGGGTGCAGGATCCCAAGGACTTAGACCATCCTCTGCTGCCTTCCTGGTCCATAAGCAGAGATCAGAAGTGGAGCAGCTAGGGCCCGGGCTGTAGCCTAGAGGCTAAAGTCCTCACCTTGAATGTGCTGGGAGCTCACATGGGCGCCGGTTCTAATCCCGGCAGCTCTACTTCCCATCCAGCTCCCTGCTTGTGGCTTGGGAAAGTAGTCGAGGATGGCCTAAGGCCTTGGGACACTGCAGCACATGGGAGACCTGGAGGAGGTTCCTATCTCCTGGCTTTGGATTGGTGCAGCTCTGGCCGTTGCGTCCGCTTGGGGAGTGAATCATTGGATGGAAGATCTTCCTGTCTATCTCTCCTCCTCTCTGTATATATCTGACTTTGCAATTTAAAAAAAAAAAATCTTTAAAAAAGAAAAAGAAGTGACACAAACCACCAACTGGGGATTCCAGTACCACAGCGTAGAGGATTAGCATGCCACTGTGCCAGCCCCATCTCAGGCACCTCATCAGGGAGCTGGCTTGGAAGTGGAGCAGCTGGGACTTGAACCAGCACAGATGGAAATGCAGACATTGCAGACGGTGGCTTTACTAGCTATACCACACTGCGGGCCCTGAGGACAAGAGTTTAGCCCTTCTTGGATAACTAAGGCCGAGAGAAAAAGTCTTGTCTACACACCGGGACTCCCAGGGGCTCGTTTTCAACATCTGGGTCTCCTGAACTCTAGTCCCAGGGCTACTCATATATGTATGTATGTATATATTAAGATTTATTTAGTTGAGAGGGAGGAGGAGAGTGAGTGAGTGATGGAGAGATTAGTGCATCCATCTGCCGCTTTTCTTCCCAAATGCCTGCAATAGCAAAGACTAGATCAGGCCAAACCAGGAGCCAGGAGCTGCCTTCCCAGGCACATTAGCAGGAAGCTGAGCCAGAAGCAGGATATCCAAGGACTTGAACTGCAGCCATGCGATGGATTTGGTCATCCCAAGTGGTGGTGTGATCCACAACATCACTGTGCCCGTCCTGGGTATTAGGGCTGTCCTGTTACGGTGTTTGGGGGCCCGCTGCCCAGTCCTCCTTTCTTCCCCACAGCCCTCTTGCTGTGGCTCAGAAAACCCTCGGTAGCTAAATTCTCACCTTGCAAGTAACAGGATCCCACGTGGGTGTCTGTTGTGTCCCGGCTGTTCCACTTCCCATCCAGCTTCCTGCTTGTGGCCTGGGAAAGTAGCAGAGGATGGCCCAAGGCCTTGGAATCCTGCACCCGTGTGGGAGACCTGGAGGAAGCTCCTGGCTTCTGATTGGCTCTGCTATGGCCGATGTCGCCATCTGGGAAGCGAACCAGCAAAAAGAAGATTTTTCTCTTTCTTTCTGTAAATCAAACTTATTTGATTTGATTTGCCTCCCAAGTGGCTGCAGTGGTTAGAGCTTTAGTATTTATTGCCTTATCAATAAATACTAAAAGGAAAGTCTCCTGGCATCTCCCTTACCTGTGGGCTCTCCTTCTCCCACACCCCTGTCCTGCAGGCCAGGTGCTCCTGCCTGAAGTGCCAGGCAGACCCCTGGGTCCTCCTTCTTTGGCATGCCTCCAGTTGCTCCCAGCTGCCTTCTCTGTGAGCTGTTGGTCTGAGGTCTGGCAGGTGGGGTGCTGGTGCCCTGGAATGCCCACTATCTCCCAGGTTTTTGAGGCTTTGCCCAAACTCACTTGCTTCTAGGAAGCGACTTTCTCCCTCCCCCAATTTTGAAGACCTAGCTCAGGTGCTGCCTCCTCTGTGAAGCTGCCCTGATAGCCTCTAGAGCCCAGAAAATTAACCCCTTCTTCAGCTATGCTCCAAGCTCATTCTATTTTCCTTGCTCCTTGTTTAAAAAAAGATTTATTATTATTATTATTATTATTATTATTATTATTAGAAAGGCAGATATACAGAGAGAAGGAGATATGGAGAGGAAGATCTTCCATCCTCTGGTTCACTCCCCAAGCCGCTGCAACAGCTGGAGCTAAGCTGTTCTGAATCCAGGAACCAGTAGGTTCTTCTGGGTCTCCAATTTGGTGCTTTGGACCATCCTTGACTGCTCTCCCAGGCCACAATCAGGGAGTTTGAAGGGAAGTGGAGCAGCTGGGACACTAACCGGCACCCATATGGGATCCTGGCGGTTGCAAGGCTAGGATGTAGTCACTAGGCCATCGCGCCAGCCCCCCCCTTTTATTATTATTCTTATTTGAAAAGCAGAGTTACAGAGACAAAAGGAAACAGAGACAGAGAGAAGTCTTCCTTTTCCTGCTTTGCTCCCCAAATGGCTGTAGTGGTTGGAGCTTGGAGCCAAGAACTTCCTCCAGTGTTCAATGTGGGTGTAGGGCACCAAGGCTTTGGGCCGCCACTGCTTTCCCAGGCCACAAGCAGGGAGTTGGAAGGAAAGTAGAGGAACCGGGACCTGAGCTGGCACTCTTATGTGATGCCAGCACCGCAGGTGGAGGATTAGCCTGTTACGCCAGGTGCTGCCTCCCTCCTCCCTTCAGCCTTGGGACACAGAGCACCGGCAGTGCCTCGGTGTGTCTTGGATGTGGAGCTCGTGTTGCTGTTGACTGATGGAGGTCTAAGCTGCTGCTCAGGCCTCATTGCATGCTGCTGGTGGAGCCCAGGTCACATGCGCGGCTGCCTGACTGAGCGCTCCAGACATCATCCCACCTCTGGCCTCATTCCCTGCATCCCTTCCCTTTTCAGAACAAATGCGTCCCATACTGGCCGGAAGTGGGCACTCAGCGTGTTTACGGACTCTACTCTGTGACCAACTGCAGGGAGCACGACACGGCCGAGTACAAGCTCCGCACCTTACAGGTCTCCCCGCTGGACAATGTGAGTGACCCCCAGCCCTGGCCCACTCCCAGAGCCCCTCCCTGGAACCCGGTCTCTCGTCTTGGCTGGGCAGGATGTTGTAGGCGGGTGTGCAGGGTGAGAGCAGGAGGTGCTGAGCCGAGTCTTCAATCCAGGGTGACTTGGTTCGGGAAATCTGGCACTACCAGTACCTGAGCTGGCCTGACCATGGGGTCCCCAGCGAGCCAGGGGGTGTCCTCAGCTTCCTGGACCAGATCAACCAGCGGCAGGAGAGCTTGCCCCGTGCGGGGCCCATCATCGTACACTGCAGGTGAGGAGAGTGACAAGGACAGTAGCTAGCAGGTGACTGCCACTCACCACGCCCTGCTCCATTGTCAGCACCTGGCCTGTCAACTCTTTCTGTGCCTTTCGCAGACACCCGGCCTCCTCCAGGTTTGGCTCCACCATCGGCCAGGGACAGCCACCTGCCAGGTTGCCAGCTTGCTCATCTGTGGAGGGGCTGGCTTGGCGATCACTGCTTACTGAGGTCCTAGGTGGCTCACCCTAGTCCTTCCAGGGCCTTCTCTGCGCCCAGTACCTTGCATCTGGGGCAGTGTGGAGCTAGGCTTTTGCATTGCTGTCCTTCTCTCTCGCTCCCCCAGTCAGCACCTCCGTCTTGGTGTGCGGGGGGTGGGGTGTGGGATGGATGATGTCTTTTGGGAAGGGTGCATGCACCCTTAGCTCCTCTCGGGTTTGAGGTCAGGAGACAGATGGGGTCAGTGGGGGAAGGTGGGCGTGCTATGACTGAGCCTGGGGCCTGGGGCACGTGGAGAGTGGGGCTGACAGTGGGTGCAGGTCTCAGATAGAGGTCTCCTGTTTCCACTTGGTGCCTCCTGGTCCCAGCTGTGTGATCCTGGGCAAAAGATTGAGCTTGTCTGATCCTCAGACTCCACATCTGTGGGCTCAGAATTATCAGCGAGGCTGTCACTAGAACGCACTTCAACCTCGCATAATGGGAGCTGTTGGCACTTTCATAATCCACACCGACGTTGTCAGGAAGGGAACAGGGCAGCCGGAAATGGACCCTTCCCTTGCTACTCCCACTATGTGACACCAGGACCCTAAGGACTCCAGAAATCCTCCTTCTCTGTGGCATCTGTGTGTGTGTGTGTGTGCATGGCATCCGCAGGTGCTCTTGGTGCTGTGGCTCAGGCCTGTCCCCAGAGCTCCCCTCTGCAGGGGCCCTCCCCTGCCCACCACACACTCACTCTCGCACATTCACATACGTCTTGAAATCCCCATGGCCTTTATTTAGATGTTGCAGGAAGGAAGTGGGTGAGGGGGTGTTATTTTTGACAATCTGGGTTTTAAATTAGACATCAAGACTCGGGGCACTGCCATGACGGGCACAGACCTTGGCTGTGAGAGTGCTGGCAGAGGGTAGGAGAGAAGGGAGACTCCCTCTTGGATTGACAGTGCCACCCTGAACCCTGCCGTCTCAAGGAAATGAAGCTCTTTGCAAAGAAACCCCAAGGCAGGGAAGGAGGACCCCTGAGCCTGGCTGGGGTCCTGGGTCTTGCAGGGTGTGTGAGGAGTCAGGAGTTGGAGCAGGAAGTGGAGGGAGGAGTGTGGAGGTGGCGGTGTGTAGAACCTAAGTGTGTCTGCACAGCCCTTGGCAGACACATTGGCCCTTGCTTGTGCAGTGACTGGGTCGCGAGGCTGAAACGGGCTGCCTCTGTGGTGAGGGTTCTTGGGCTCTGACGAATGGGCGCCGGGTTCTGTCCGCAGTGCAGGCATCGGCCGGACGGGCACCATCATTGTCATTGACATGCTCATGGAAAGCATCTCCACCAAGGGTGAGGGTTCCCTGGAGGTGCCAGGGCGGAGTGGGGAGCAGAACCCCCAACCCAAGCCCCATCCTGGCTTGTACCACTGCCCTGGCCTAAGGTGGGCTGCCTATTGCCCCTGCCCAGGGCTGGACTGTGACATCGACATCCAGAAGACCATCCAGATGGTGCGGGCCCAGCGGTCAGGCATGGTGCAGACCGAGGCGCAGTACAAGTTCATCTATGTGGCCATTGCTCAGTTTATTGAAACCACCAAGAAGAAGCTGGAAGTCATGCAGGTATGTGCGAGAACAGGGTCTGGGAAGGCCACAGTGGAGAGGGGGCACCCCTGGTCCCGCTGGGGACCACCATCCTCCCACTATGCTCCTGCCTGCAGTCCCAGAAGGGCCAGGAGTCAGAGTATGGGAACATCACCTACCCTCCAGCTCTGAAGAATGCCCATGCCAAGGCTGTCCGCACATCCTCCCGGTGAGTGACCCCCGTCTGCCGCCTCCCACCCTTGACCCTGTTCTCCTGGCCAGCCAGAAGCTTTTCTTTCTGGAGAGGAAGAGCGTTGCAGTTGGGGAGATCTGGATTCAAGTTCAGGCTCTGCTCTTACTACCTCCATGCATAGGCCTTTTCCCAATTGGGTGGGCCAGTGGAGGGGTGACCGGCTGCCCTCCCCGTCCTGTCCACCTTCTGCCCTCTTTGGAGATGGGCTGGCCCCTTCCCTCTGCCCGGCCTGCACCGCCAGCCAGCCGGCACCTGCCCTCCTGTTCTGCAGGCACAAGGAGGACGTGTATGAGAACCTGCACAGCAAGAACAAGAAGGAGGACAAAGTAAAGAAGCAGCGGTCAGCCGACAAGGAGAAGGGCAAGGGTTCCCTCAAGAGGAAGTGAGCTGGGCGCTGGCCAAGGAGGCCTTGGGAGGACCGGCTGCTTCTGTCCACCAGCAGCCCCTGGATGGCTTTCCAGCTGCTGGCGGACCCAGGATCCCATCATCCTCTTACTCCCTTATCTCTGCAGCCTCTAGTGGTGGACCCACCCAAGCAGCCCAGTCTAGGAGCCCCTGTTCGGTTGTAATGTAAATGGCCACACCCCACATCCCTCCCCGCACCCCACCACTGTGTATATAGCCCAGCCACGCCCCAGCAGAGCCAGCCCTTCTACTTCTGTAAATAAAACCTTTTGGATCACTGTGTGCCTCGTTTGCTGGGTGACGGGGTGACTGGGCTGGAGGTGGGCAGGGGGACATGGTGGGGCTGCCTCCAGGCACACACAGACCTGGTTCTGGACTCTGCTGCACCCAGGAGAGTGACGGCAGGCACGGTGCCTCTGCCCCTGTTCAGCAGGCAGAGTGGAGCGTGGCCACAACAGGCTGTGAGGAAAACGAGGGGCAATGGATGGTGGTAACCATGGCAACAAGAATCCTGGCCACATGGGCTGTGTTCAGGGACTGTTTATGAGATAACACGTTTTTTTTTTTTTTGAAGATTTATTCATTTGAGAGGCAGAGTGACAAAAAGAAAAAAAATCTTCCATTTGCTGAGTCATTCCCCAAATGCCTCAAACAGCTGTGGCTGAGCTAGGCCAGAGCAAAGAAACTCCACTCAGATGTGTGTGTGTGTGTCTTAAGTACCAGGGCTGGCACTGGTTGCTTCCAGGTGTAGCAGTAGGGAGCTGGATGGGAAGCAGAATAGCCTGGATTCGAACTGGTGCCCTGACACAGGATGCCAGTATTGCAAGCAGTGACTTCATGTCTCATTGAGCAGCTCACTCCCCAAATACCCACAACAGGAACGGCTGGGCCGGGCTGAAGTCAGAGCCTGGACCGGGTCTTGCATGTGGGTGGCAGGGCCGGATGACTTGGGCTGCCTCTCAGGAAGCTACAATCCCACACGCAGTGAGTGGGCCTTGAATCCAGGCAGTGCAGGTTGTGTGTGGCCCAGGTAGCTGTGTCTGGCCCCAGAACCTGCTGCTGCAGATACAGCTGGGGCCAGATGGCCTTGGGGCCCACTCCTAGACCCAACCATCCAGGCCAGCAGCACAGCATAGGAGGCTCCCGGCAGCCAGAAGCAGGTTTACCTTGCTGTCCCATTCCCTTCCGCCACCTCCACAGTTTGGGAGTCCCTTTTCACAGACAAAGCCAGTATCCTGGGAGGTGGGATGGGGGTAGACCCAGAAGAAACTTCCCAGAAGCTGAGCACTTGGGCTGCACCCTGAGCACACAGCACACGGATGGCTTTGGCTTTTCAGAGATTCAGCCAACCCTTGATCAAGGGTCCATTGTGTCCGGGTACTGGGGCTGTTAGGGCTGGGGCCCGCCAGCGTGCCTTGGGGAGGCTGGCCAGGAGCCCACAAACATAAAATAATTGCAGACAGGTATGAATTAGGACGCAAACAAAGGGGAGAGAGCGAGCGCAGGGAGCCTAGGGATTGAGCAACACAATAGCTCCCCGGAGCTGCGGCCCTCCCGGGGGTGGTGGGGTGGGTGGGGCAATCACCTGTCGCCTCGGGGCCCCTCTCCCAGCAACGCCCTTTTCTGTCCCAGCCCAAGCAAGCGGCACAAAAGAAAGGCAGGTTCCACCCCTCTAACCGCCCTCGGGCTAACCGCCTTTGGCTGGGGACCTGAGTCCACCCGCGAGGTGAGGTGGGGTCGCCAGCGGCTGTCTGCACAGTAAGGCCGCTGCGCCCCGCGCAGCTGCCCTTGGCTGCGGGGGCACCTCGGGCATGGGCAGGCTGGCAGGACGGCAGGACCTCCGACCCGCGCGCTGGGAACCCGGAGGCGCCGGGCCCGGGCCTGTCTGCACGCCTGCCCATCGGTCCGTCGGTCTGTCCGCGTTCTCGCCATCGGCCTGGCGCCCCTTTCTCTCTAGGCATGCGCAACATAGGCTGGGCACTGGGCAGGGGCCCAGTCGCAGCGCCGCCAAGCTGACCCCTTGCCGACCTCGCTGACCCCGGGGACCTCCGGCTGTGAGCAGGATCCGAGGCGGCCCAGCTAGGCCCTGGGCTGGGCGGCCGGGAGTGGCTGTGAGCGGGGGGGGGGGGGGGGGGGCGCAGGGACAGCCCCTCCCTTTGTTCGTCTGCGGACAGGGTGGGAGTCAGGAGGCAGGTGAGCAAGGAGAGGGCGGCCTGCAGCAGGTAGGGGGAGGCCTGGCGGGGAGTGGGGCCGGGGGGCAGGGCCGGGAGGCTGCGGCGGGCGCTGGGGGGGAAGGGGTTAAGGCGGTGGGGGGGCAGCCTATGGCAGGAGGACACACCTGTGCGCTGGGCGGCGGCGGGCGGGGCCCAGGTGAGGAGCCGCGGGCGGAGGAGGAAGGAGGAAGAGCGGCGGCCAGTGCGCGCTCGAGGCCGTGCCGTGCGGGCCTGGACGCTCCCTCCTCTCCTCCGCATTCCCTCGGTGAGGGGCAGGTGGGCCTGGGCACAGGTAAAGGCCTCCCCACCAAGGCGGGCGGGCCTGGGGCCGAGCTCGCGGATGCACCGGGCAGTGTGTGTGTGTGTTGGTGGGGTCTGGGGGAGCAGGGGCAGCTAGTGGAGGGTGAGGATGGCGGGGAAGGAGCTCCCCGCTGCAGGAGAGCTGTAGCGGGCGGGCCAGGGGGCTCCTGAAGGCCTGCTGGGCCCTTGGCCCCTGGCGCTGGTGGTGGGCAGCCAGGGGCGCACCCGGAAGTGTCCCCAGGGACGCGGGCGGTGGGGGGATGGGAG
The DNA here is from genome assembly GCF_030435755.1 of Ochotona princeps. Classification (NCBI taxonomy): domain Eukaryota; kingdom Metazoa; phylum Chordata; class Mammalia; order Lagomorpha; family Ochotonidae; genus Ochotona; species Ochotona princeps. Next base: position 22,210,265 of record NC_080858.1, read on the forward strand.
ACTCCGGGATCCGCAGCGACGCTGCCGCCCCCGCCGCAGCAGGGCCTGGGGGCCACCCGAGCTGGAGGTGGGCAGGTTGGGTGGGGGCCCTCGTCTTACCCAGCAGTGTTTGGGTGCTGGATGGGAGTCTCTAATACTGCCGGGTAATGATGGAGGCCCCTGGCCCCGTGTCAGCGACAGACGTGGCCTAAGGCCCTCCGCGACCCCGTCTAACCCCAGCCCCAGCAGTTCTCCCCCGACGCGGAAGCCCCCTTGTCTTTGGGCTCAGGGTGCTGCGTAAGGGGGCGGGGTAGGTTGGCAGGCTGCCCTTGGAAGGGACACAATGGCCTGCAACCCTCCTTCCCCCCACCTGGTTGTGATCTGTCATCCCGTGGATTCCCAGCTCCAGGCGACCTTGCGCTTGGGGTTGGCTTCCGTATTCTCAAGGGGCCCCCAGCTGGCCTGCGACCCTGGTCCCTGCGACGACTGGGCAGCACCGGCCTGGAGCTCCGGCTGGCCGGCTCTGGGTCCATCTTCCAGCACAGTGTTGGATGGTCTGATTGGAAAGCTCCTAACACTGTCTGGTAAAGATGGCCCCCGGGTCGGGTCTCTTCGGCAGTGACCTTCAAGGAGGCGCGAAGACCACGGAGGCCTCCTGCCCGGCCACCTCTGACCTTTACCCCTCTGGCTGGGTGGTGTGACTCACTGGGAAAAGGGGAACAATGGGAAGGAGACAAAATGGCTGCCCCTGGAGCCGCAGCAAGATTTGGAGACAGACTTGTTGGTTCCCCAGGCGTGTCTGCTGCTTCCCAACTTCGGAAACGGGAGAGAAATAAAGCGTGAACAGGAACATGAGACAGATGGGCTTGCTTGGTCTTTGTTGAGTGCGGAGGGGGGCCGCTGTGTCACTGCAGAGCCAGGAAACCACCAACCAAGAAGCTGGAGCTGACCCGGCCCTTAAATCCTGGATCTGGGGTGCCAGGGGTGGGAGTCGGGCGACTGCAGGGGCTCAGGGCTCAGCACCAGCCTCTGGTGCCATGAGGGCTGTCTTGGAGGGAGGGTGGGTGCACCTGTTGTGTAGTGGGCGGGAGGGGCCCGTCGTCAGGCGCCTGCCATGGGACTAGCCCCTCTGTATTTCCTGATCAAACAGTGCAGCAGCAGGCAGGGCAGTCTGACTCCGCTGGGCTTCTGCAGTCCCTCAGGAGGAACCTGCGAGCTACGAAACCCCGTTGCCAAGGAAGCTGCTCCCTGAGGCCATCACGTTTCTAGTCTGGCTCAGCAAAGCCACCGCTGCGAGAGCCATGGGGTGATGTGGCAGGAACGGGGTGTGTGCATGTGCGCGCTGACCAGGACGGTTGGGTTCCCGGATCCTGGACCTGGGCTGGCCTCGGAGGGCAGCGCCCGCTGGCAGCTTCCCCTGCCCTGCTCTCCTGTGCCCCCTGCTGGCGGACACAGGGGACGGCCCGAGTGCATGGATGTGACCTTGTGCACGCACCTCCAGAACCCAGACACACGAGGCGACGACTTCAGCTTAAGTAATAAAAATTTATTGAGAATTCCTGGGATGGTGGTTATTTCCTCCCACCACTGTAGGAAATCACTGAGAAATCACAACGGTCCCAGTATCCCTGGCCATCATTTCCCCAACTCCTCAGGCTTAATCTGAGTGTGCTGGGGGATGAGCACAGAGGGGACCATCACGTGGGAGTGGGGCTGGGGTGGGTGTGGGCTGGGCTGGCCGCCTTCGCTCCTGGAGAACTGGAGGAAGACGATCCACTTCCTCCCTCGGGACAGTTCTTGGTTACCAGGCTCACTTCTTACCCTTGATGAGGCTGTCACTGGAAAACGGGACAGATGATGACATGGTCAGGGAGCGTTACGTGTGTGAGATGCAGCCCGACCAGCTCCCCGCCCCCAACTGCAGCGTCTGATGTACCCCAACTCACCTTCCCCTGTGGCAGCAGTCAGCCCAGCAGGAAACAGAAAGAGAAAAAGCAGGTGTGACTGACAGCTCCGAGCCCCGGCCAGCCCCGCCCCGTCGGGCTCCCAGGCGGGAATGACTCCTCACTGGCTCCAGGCCACCGCTCCTCACCTCTCCTTTCCTCACATCCTGCCACGCGCCACAGCGACAACTGAGTGGCAATTGATACTACTTCTTGGTTACACAAAATACCACCCCCGACAAATGCCCTACTTCATCTCTGAGTATCGGTCCTATGGTTAGAGGGGCTAGGTGAGCAGACCCCTCCCTCACCGCGTGAAACTCTCATCCTGTAGGTTCAGCACCAGGTTGTCTGCTGTGAGATATATTCGGTTCTGTGACGTGGCGATCTATAGGGCAGTGGACAAGACAGGCTTCAGTCCGAGCGCTCACATCGGGCCCCGGGCGGCCCTGACAGGACCCAATGTGACTCAGGCCAAAGGGCTGGGGGGCCCATGAGGAGCACCTTGCAAGCTGCCCCCGCTGCCGGTGGTCCTGTACTCACCGTCTTGGAGATGTTCTGGGCGGCCCGGATCTTGCGTAGTTTGATGTAGCCGGGGTTCTTGCTCAGTGCCTCTCCGAGGTGAGCAGGACAGGGTTAAGGGGTCACAGCAGACTGGCTCTCAGGCCCCCCTCGCCCTGGTTCTCCTGGGGCTGTCAGATCCAAGGGTGCGCTCAGCCTGCTCCTGCGCAGGTTCCGTCTGTAGGCCTGCCCCACAGGCTGCTGCCCGAGGCTGGCCAGCAGCAGCGGCAGTGGGGGAGGCCAGTGGGTGCTGTGGATCTGGCCTTACAGTGGGGAGCCGGGCCTTCGGAGCCCCCGCTAAGATTTCAGATCCCATTTGTGGCCCCGCCCCCTCCCCCACATGCAGCCCAGGGCAGAGCAGGATTCGCCTTCGCCTTAGTCTCATCAGCCAGCCCGCCGGGGTGGGTAGGGTCATGTGGAGGGAGGATATCATCTTGGCGGCCTCAGCCTCGCCCTCGGCCTGCACAATCTTCTGTCTCTGTTCCTGTTTGGCCTTCTCCACCAAGAACTGGGCCCGCTGGGCCTCCTGCTGGGCTGCAGAGGGTGGGAGGCGGGTGGGGGGTCAGGGACCGATCCAGAGTCCACCCTTCTCCCACATTCTCAGGTGCCTGCCCCCGGTGACTCACCCACTTGCTTGGCTTCCACGGCGGCCGTGTACTCTCGGCTGAAGCTCAGCTCTGTGATGGCCACGTCGTCCAGGATGAGGCTGAAGTCCTTGGCCCGTTCCGTCAGCTCGCGCCGGATCAGCAGAGAGACCTGGGGGCGGGGGGGCGATGGTTGGTGGGGACTGGTGAACTGAAAGGAAGGTTTGTACTGCTGTGACCACGGGACTACGAGCTCCTGAGCACGGCCTTCAGCTGGGCAAGCCTCCCCTGACTCCTCGGCCTTCACGGCCCACAGGTGAAGCCTCAGGGGCGGGGCGACCACAGCTCCCACTCCAGACCCTCTGCTGTCTCCCTTACAATGCGCATCTGCTCAGCTTCCCACCAGCAGCCTAGGCGCCCCAAGTGATGCCCGCCAAGCCCAGCGACCTCTCTGCTTCCGCCCTAACTGCCTCCGGGTCCTGGTGCACGTGTCCCTTATCCTCTCTGTGCCAGTGGGCTCAGCTTTTAGGTGGTAACCGTCCTGGGGCTGTAACCCTAGGAGGGACATGCTGACACGGTGCCAGTGGTGACGGACAGACCTGGGCTCTCTGGGTGATGAGCTGAGAGGCGTTGAACTTGGCCACCACACTCTTGAGCACCTCGTTGACGATGGAAGGCAGCACTCGCTCCTCGTAGTCCAGCCCGAGGCGCTGGTACATGCTGGGAAGCTCTTGGGCGTTGGGGCGAGACAGCACGCGCAAGGAGATGTTCACCATCTGCAGGTCTGCGAGGTGAGAGAGGGGTGATCAGGGACGACCACCCCTCCCCTGATCATTTGCTTGTCCCTCTATGCCCAGTACCAGGCTGTGTAGCCCTGCCACTCCCCAGGGGAGAGGAGCCAAGCCGACAAGGAACATGGACACAGCACAGACAGAAACCATCCTCACCGGGGCTGGCGCTGTGGCCTATGGGTAAAACCACCTCATGACAACCAGCACCCCATCTGGGCGCTGGTGGGAGGCCCTGCCCAGCGCCCTGCTTGTGCCCTGCGAAAGCAGCAGCAGATGGCCCAAGTCCTCAGAACCCTGTGCCTACTGGGAGACCCAGCAGCAGCTTCTGGCTTCCACCCGGCCCAGCCCTAGCTGTTACGGCCATTTGAGAAGTGAACCAGCGGATGAAAGAGCTCTCTCTTACTCTCAGCTATCACTGGGCAGCCTTTACCCATGACTCCAGCCAAGAGCAGAGCTAACTCCTCTTCAGCCATTGCATCTTACTAGAGCACAAAGACTTGAGGACAGGGCTGTTGCTTTGCGAACCTTCCCAAGACCCAGGCTCTAGTCAATGAGTAACAGAGCTGCGCTCAAAATGGAACAGAGCAGTGCAGGCTCTAGGTGAGCTACCTGTCTAAGTGCATACGTGTTTGTGTGTGTGTGTGTGGGGGAATGAGAGGGGGACAGGTGCACTGAGTGGGCCAAATTTCTCCAGGACAGAGGGTACTAGTGGGGGTAACGATCAAGTGAAACATTAGAGAACAAGGCTTTGATCTTGGGAGTGAGGCAAAGGGCAGCGGGTGTGTGGGGGAAGGGACTGTTTAAAAGAACATGCAAACACAGTGTTTCAGGAGCGTTAACCCTTGGCGGCAGAGCCTTGTGTCAGAGCTCCTCTCCATACGTGTGCAGTCCAAGCCCTAGGCTACCATCTTCCCGTCAGTCTAATAGTAATTTTTTTTTTTCCAGAGTGACCGCCAAGCACCCAGACCTACCTTTGGAGCCTGTGGGGGAGGAGATTTTGCGGGGCCTGGCCCGAATGTCATAGATTATAGGGTACTGGAACCAGGGGATCCTGCAAGGGAAAAGGACGGGCAGAGGTCTCGGGAGACTGCGGCTTCACGGCCTGGCCGGGCGGCCTCTCGCCACGCGGTTCTGGCCCGGCCCCTCCCCCGCGTCCTGCCGACAGGACAAGGGGGCGACTCCCCGCTCCTCGTGGACAGCAACCACACCTGGGGCGGTATTGGCTGGCCCAGGCTCTGGGGGCTGAGGAGGCAGAAGGGGCAGCGCGGACACCCAAGTCCGACCACAGCCAAAGGGCAGTCAGGGTCAAGTCCGTCCTGTCCACTGTTACCTGAAGTGGAGGCCCTCGGCCAGGATGGTGTCCTGCTGCACGCCCCCGATGCGGTTAAAGAAGATGGCTCTGTGTCCGCCTTCCACTGCGGGGGAGAGGGACAGGGGTCAGGCCAGAGAGCGCGCGTGCCGGGCTGAGGGCTCGCGGGGCGGCCACGGGCAGCCCGTGCAGACTGCTCACCGGTGAACACGGACTCGCGGACGCCGTAGGCCACCGCGCCGGCCCCCAGCAGCAGCTTCAGCGCGGTGCCCATGCCCCGGGGCCCGGCGGGCAGCCGTCCGGCCAAGTCCTTCAAGTTTTGGGCCATGTCTGGTCCCGAGGCCGGCGGCACCAGAAGTCAGAGCTGGGGTGCCGGCCCGTCTCCACCCCACTCCAGTTTAGAGATCACACCCCACACACACGAGGGTCTCAGGCCGTGGAGCTCCAGGCAGAAAGGGCACCGGAAGTGCGCTCTTCTCTAAACCCTCCCTCTCGGCTCAAGGAGGACCCGAACTTGGCGGACAGGAACGCGCACCCGGAAGTCCCGCCTCCTCCTGGAACCCTGCCCTCCCGGGGAGGCTTCGTTAGCGCCGGGAGGCAAAGCCCGTCGCCATTTTCAAGCGCCCATTTTCAAAATGGTGTCCGGAAGGAAGTTTGTCGCGTTGGGACGATCGCGTGGTCTTCATCTCAGGACTCTGGCGCAATTTCCGGTCCGGTGGCAAGATGGCTGCCCCTAAGCGCGAATTTCCAGCTCGTGAGCGGCGCTCCGGGGAGCCGGAGCAGGAGCAAGAGTGGGATGCTACGGCGCCCAAGCGTCCCCGGCTTGGGGCGGGAAGCAAGAGCGGAGGCCGCCGGCTGATTGTGGTGCTGGAAGGGGCCAGCCTGGAGACTGTCAAGGTATTTTGAGACAGAAAGTGTTTATCTTGGGTTAGATGGGACTTGGGATGATGGCGAGGCGTTCGGAGTGGATGGGGAACGCGGAGAGGCGAACTGGCGCATTTCGTGAGTTGCCCGTGTCCTGGTTGGACATCCTGGGACGACTACAGGTTTCCTTCTCACACCCCCTTCCAGCCCGCATCTTCTTGCTTGTGGTTCGTTGAGCCCGCCGCTGTGTTGCGACCAAGTCATTTAAGAGGATGCGAGTTGCTGAAGGACAGCTACTGTAGCTTAGTAAGCCCACCCTTTAGTGCCTCCGAGCTGGGTGTTTGCATTCGTTAAGGGGTCCACTGCCGCCCCCCTCTGGATAGGATGAGCCATATCGTATTTGATGCTTTTATGTTTTCATTTTTTGCTGATCGTTCGTCTCTTTCCCCGAATGTAGTAAAGCCAGCAGCGTCCTGTCGTAAATCCTTGTGAAATCTTTTCTTTCCTTCTTGGCGTTCGTGCTTTTCTTGCCCTTTAGAGCTAAACTTGTTCCAGAAGACCTAGTATTGGCTTAGCAACCAGACCTGGGTTTTATTTATCTTTGTTTTTGTCACTTATGTCAGCTGTGTGATTTTGAGAGTGCATTCTGTCCTCGGTTTGTACAATGAGGAGAATTCTCTAAGTGAGACCCATTGTGAAAATGTTTCCATCTAAGGGGGCGTGGTTTTGGATCTGTGACACTTTGTTAAGCTTACAGTCTGGAAAAACCTGTGTCTTATTGAATGAGCAGATAGCTAACTTTTGTTGTCATTTTCTTCTGTAATTAATGTTTATAGCCTAGTTCTAGGTTGGGTTTTTTTGTTGTTAAAGATTTATTTTTATTTGAAAGGCTAATTTACAGAGAAAAGGAGACACAGACAGGCTGTGTTTTACAACTTCCGTTCCTCAGCTCTTTGCCACATTAATTCCTCCTGCTGATCCGTTGACTCACTTACAGTTATTGACTTTCTGCTGTGTTGGTTATTGGAGTAAATGTACGTGGCTGTGTTATGAATAAGATCCTCTTGTAAATGATTTTCCCTTCATACTGTTAATCAGTTTGAACTGTCCATGTAATCGCTTATTGTTTGCTGAGGACAAGAAATTAGCTTTTGAAATAATTTCTCATGTCTTTACTAGCTTTTGTAGTCATGACAGGTGGCGGCATTAGTTCTGACTATTCTAGTTAGTAGTTTTCAAACTTAATCATCACAACCCACAATAAAAGTTACTTTGTAGGCCAGTGTACACTTCCAGCTACATAAAACCCAAATGCTTCCTAAGCCAGCGGCCTGCATGTACCAAAGGGCTCCTCACAGCCCAGCCTCAGGCTCCTGTCATTCAGTTCAGTGTCACACTCTGCCTCTTGCAAGATTGTTGGGAAAAGAAGGTAAGAATGAACATACCTACGTGTGGAAGTACTCAGATGTTTTCTATTTGTTTCGTTGAAAGAATAAAACCCCTGGTTATATCCTAGTGGGCCCAAACAGGATTATTCTTAAGAGATTTTTTTGCTGCAACTAAGAATTCCCCTTGGATTTAGTTCTTGCTCCTTTGTGCTTGTTTTTTCTTTAAGGTTTATTTATTTATCTGAAAGCAGAGTTAACAGAGTTGGGGGGAAGACAGCTCTGTGGCCCTCACTGAAGACCAGCAGTTGTACCGTAGCTGTTGGTTTCGAGCAGAGGCCTGAAGCACTGTCTTTCAGTGGTCTGTGGCTGTTCTGGAACCTTAACAGGGAATGGCTGTTTGATTCAGCAGGTGCAAACCTAGCTCCGTCTCGCATTAGGAGAGCCTCAGGAATGCTGTGACAGCTTCTGACCTTGAGGGACAGGCCAGCTAAGGGTGCGCAGGAAAACCACCCAGCTACCTTATTTCTGTTGTCTCACTCTTGTGGCTAGACATAGGTGTTGGTAAATGAGACTGTGCTTCAGAATGAATAAATGAATTCCTAACCAAAATAAAACAGAACTCTACAGCTGCTTCTTCACTTCTGTGGCTGCCATGGCCTGGGACTCCCACATGGGCCCTGTTCTGCTGCGGTCTCGGGCATGTAACAGAACTAGGCTGGAAGAGGAGTAGCTGGGACTTGAATCGGCGCCCATGTGGGACGTGGCGCTGCATAGGGTGGCTTCTCTTGTACACCCTAATGCTGGCCCTCTTGGTGGCACTGTTTTTATTTCAGCTTGTCAGATTATTTGAAAATCTGCATTCCCTTTACCCCAAGCCTTGTGGAGCCAGGAGCTAGGACACAAATGTCCTTTGATACATAACATCTCTGCCTTTCAGAACTTGTGTTCCTGCCAGTATGGTTTTTATGGACCGGCCTGATTCACCATGAATCAGATTGTAATTTGCAGTTACTTTTAGCTACTATTGGTTCAATTGCTTATCGTTATCAAACTTTTTTTTTTCCTTTTAGAGATTTATTTTTATTGGAAAGGCATATTTACAGAGAGGAGAGACAGAAAAATATTATGTCTGTGGGTTCACTCCCTAAGGGACTGCAACAGCTGGAACTGAATCATTCTGAAGTCAGGAGCCAGAAGTATCTTCCAAGTCTCCCATGCAGGTGCAGGGCTCCAAGGTTTGGGGCCATGCTCCACTGATTTCCCAGACCATAAGCAGGGAGCTGGATGGGAAGTGGAGCGTACCCATATGAGATCCTGGTACCCATATGAGATCATTGGTACCCATATGAGATCCTGGTGAGGATTTAGCTCCTGAGCCATTGCACTGCGCCCATTATTAAGCTTCTAACTGGTATCTTTTCTGGTACAGAATCGGCAGGGGAGTTCTGTCATTTCCTTTTCTTTTAGAACTGTTGCGCTATCCTCTGCTGCTTTGCCAAGTGCGTTAGTGGGAACTGGATGGGAAGTGAAGCATCCGGAACTCAAAGGGGCATATACCAATGGGATGCTGGTGTCACAGGTGGCGGCTTAATATGCAGGTCACTGGTCTGTGGGAGGCTTGTCGGCTCTGATTCTTCTGGCCTTGTGCTTGATTGGGGAGGGTCTGCATTTTACAAAGTGACTAAATTCACTACCCATTAGTGGGTTCAGTTCCTATTTTTGTACAAAGACTCCTGTTTCTGCTTTCTCTTGATTTTATTTGCTCATGCTGGTCTTTTTAGAACCTTTTTTCTGTTAAAGTTCCAGGGTGTATTTGAGCCAGGAAGTTGGTTTGGAGGTGGGGTGGGGACTTGAACTCGGCACTATCAGACGGAAGCATGCCGTGTCTTAATCATTGTTCTGCCTTGCTCCGCCTCACGCTGCTCAAACCTTGGGAGCCGCTCTTCCTGTTCTGTTTTTTGGAGAAGTATACCTGACTCAGCTGCCTCCTGAGCAGAAGTTTTCACACATTCCTATTCAGATGAGTAGCTCTCCACTAAGTGCATGTCTGTTACAAGCAGACTGAAGCTAGCTGCTTTGGTGTGTTTTGCCCAGGCCATACAAGGGCATTTCAGAAACTTCGTGGAAAAATAAAGTTGAGATTTTTTTTTTTCCTTTCCATTACTGCTTTTTTCTCAGGAGCTCTGGAAGGTCTTTTGCACGCAGTGCTTCCATGATAGACATAAGCTGTCAGCCTTGCTTTGCAGCCTAACGCCTGCCTCGCTCTGGGATCTTATATGGAGCTTGCCGAGTCCAGAATCCATCGTGTGAAACTACAGCTTGGGCCCCCTTAAGATGTCACCTGGGTGCTGAGTGCTAGGGTGCCGTGGGTTAAGGCAGCGCTTCAAGTCCCAGCTGTTCCACTTTGGCTCTAGCTTCCTGCTGAATCCTGTGAAGTAGCAGGTTATGGCTTGACTAGTTGGTCCCGTCACCAACTGGGAGACCTGGCTGGATTTCCAGGCCTCTGGCTTCAGCCCGCCCCATCCCAGGCTTTTCAGGGAGTGAACCAGCCGATGAAGATCTGTCAGTCTGCCTTTCAAGTATGGGTAGGATGAAAAATAAGAACCTGGCACTTGGAAGGGGCACTTGCTGGGCGCCTTGCGCTTCTGATGTAGCAGGTGTGGCTGTACCTCAGAATCTGCCTGGAAGTTTCCAGATGATGGAGGAAGCTGCTGGTTCTGGGAGCACACCTCGACCTTGAGAACCACTGGGTTAGCAGTCATTGACCTTTCCGTTCCCCGTTCTCAGGTAGGGAAGACATACGAGCTGCTCAACTGTGACAAGCACAAGTCTGTGTTGTTGAAGAACGGCCGAGACCCCGGGGAAGTGAGGCCAGACATAGCCCACCAGGTAACCCCCGGGGCAGCTTGCAACCTTCTGGGGCCCCGGGCAGGAGAGGCAGCCACATGCTGCTTCCCACAGCCTTAGCTGGGCCGTGCTCCCGCTTCCTTAGAGCCTGCTCATGCTCATGGACAGCCCGCTGAACCGCGCCGGCCTGCTGCAGGTCTACATCCACACGCAGAGGAACGTGCTCATCGAAGTGAACCCGCAGACTCGGATTCCTCGGACCTTCGACCGCTTCTGTGGACTCATGGGTGAGAGGCCCTAGATGGCTCTGGGGAAGAAGGGAGGGAGCACGGGGACTTCAGCGTGACAGTTCTCACACCTCGACTGTGGGCCGGGTGGCCCTTCTCTGTGCATTTTCATATGGAGCGTGCTGTCTCCTGTTGTTGGGCGTAGCCAGTCTTCCTGGCTTTGTGAAAAAACAGAGCAAGCAGGCGCATGTGCAGCAGCCTTTGTAACGTCCGAGGGCTGCAACCTGCACGCGGGCTTGTCTGAGCTGTGGGTTCTTCCGGGTAGATGACTGGGTGGAGTGCCGCTCCCACCCAACTCTGTTTCTTTTGTTCCTAGTTCAGCTTTTACACAAACTCAGTGTTCGAGCAGCTGATGGCCCTCAGAAGCTCTTGAAGGTAAGGAACTAAGCCTGCTGCTTGGAGCAGGTGTTGTGGCGCAGTGGCTCAACCCACCACCTATGCTGCTGGCATCCTGTATTTGACTGGTTGGCGTTTCAGCTGTTGGGCTTCTGCTGCAACTTTCTGCTCATGTGTGTGGAAAAGCATTAGTTGGTGAAAGTGGACGGGTCTCTGCGACCGTGTGGGTGGCCCAGATGGAGTGCTAGGCTCTTGGCTTTAGTGGTGTTTAGTGTTGGCTGTTACAGCTGTTGAGGGTGAACCAGTGGCTGGAAGCTTTCTCGCTTTTTCTGTGTGTTTCAGTCATTCTGCCTTTCAAGTAAATAAGTTCAGTGTCCCCTCTCCGAGTGTCTGGGACCAGGCCCTGCCCCCACCTCTGCTTCTCACCACCCAGCTTCCTGCCAGTGTGCCTGGGAGGCTGCGGACGATGGCTCCAGCACTGAGTCCCTGCTGCAGCTCTGACTCCTGGCCCAGCCCTGCCTGTTGCGGGCATTTTGGGGAGTGAACCAGTGGATGAAGATCTCCCTGTCTCTTCCTCTTTCTGTCACTCTGCCTTTCTGATAAATAAAAATGAGTAGATAGGGCCCGAAATGGTAGCCTAGTGGTTTAAGTCTTAGCCTTGCTTGTGCTGGGATCCCATATGGGCGCTGGTTCTAATCCCGACAGCTCCACTTCCCATCCAGCTCCCTGCTTGTTTCCTGGGAAAGCAGTTGAGGATGGCCCAAAGCCTTGGGACCCTGCACCCTTGTGGGAGACCCGGAAGGGGCTCCTGGCTTTGGATCAGCTTAACTTTGGCTACTGTGGCCACTTGGGGAGTGCATCAGTAGAAGGAAGATCTTTCTGTCTCTCCTCTCTGTAAATCTGACTTTGCAATACAAATGAATAAATCTTAAAAAAAAAAAATGAATACACATTTGGAGAAAAAAAGAGCTGCTGGTTGGAGGTGGTGTTCTGGGAATGTTTTTGGACTTGTCTTCTCCCACACCCGTCAGGTCATTAAGAATCCAGTGTCCGACCACTTCCCAGTTGGATGCATGAAAATCAGCACTTCGTTCTCCGTCTCAGACGTCAGTGACGTGCGAGAGCTGGTGCCCAGCAGTGACCCTGTTGTGTTTGTGGTCGGCGCCTTTGCCCACGGCAAGGTGAGGTCTAGGCTCAGCCTGCAGGCGCCACACTGTGCTCAGCACAGAATCCCAAGGGTGTCGGCGCTCAGCGGTGCCTGTTCCTGCATGTTGAGAACTCGAGGGTGGCCCCACTTCTTTCTCGGGGGGTTGCCTGGTGGGGACTGCTTACTGCTGACCTGTGATGGTCCAGGTTAGGACCTGCCCTAAGTAGGGCTGAACCTGCTGCAGGGCCAGAGTGGGTGACAAGACTCTCGTGCCCCCAGGTCAGCGTGGACTATGCAGAGAAGATGGTGTCCATCAGCAACTACCCCCTCTCGGCTGCTCTCACCTGCGCAAAACTCACCACTGCCTTCGAAGAAGTTTGGGGTGTGGTCTGACAGCACGAGAGCTGTGTTTGGACCAGGACTGTCACACTGCGTGCCTTGGTTCCGGCTGCTGCCTGGCCTGGCTGCTGGGGCCGGACCTCCCTCCCCAAGGCCACAGTCGGGGACACCACGGCTGTCCATGTGCTGCTTATCCTATAAATACTGTTTTTGCACATGTGGTTTTTTTCCCCCCAGGGGTCCCTAAACTTAGTGGTAGTTAATGGTGTAAAAACAGCTTGCTCGCCTCGAGCTGGGGTGGCAGAGTGGTTGAGTAGGAGGGCAGAGTGTGACTGGACCCCGGGCTTGAAGGCAGGCTTTGTGCTGTAAAGGAGAGAAGCCGATTCTTGAGCTGAGCAAGTGTGGAGGTCGGCCGTGTCTGGGGGAAGCAGTGAGCAGTGCCAGCGGTGAAAACCTGAACAGAAGTGATTTTATCTGGTACAGTTCCAAGGTAGAAAAAGTGGAGCAGGCAGGGCTGTGTGCCCCTCCCCCCATAGGGGGGCAGTGGGAGTGGCACTTGTACAATCGTAGTAAATTGGCAGAAGAAAAACACAACAGATTCCTGGCTAGAGGGGAAGATAAGGCAACGTGCATGGGGGAGCCGAGAGGGGAGACCCGGGCCCCTCAGCTCCTCCCACGAGAATGTCCCCTTTGGCCCCAGGTGAAGACTTGGCTGGCAGCAGAGGCACGGCTGGGAGGACCACGTCTTCAGCTCCTGGCTTTCCTGTGGTCTGTGCTGTGGGGCGTGGGAGTGCTGTGGAGGGAGACCAGTAGTCCTGCTCTAGGCCACCTGCAAGACACAAGAGATAGGGGTGTGGGAGCTGGGGTGGTGGCACACGGGCAGCTGGCTTCAGTCCTAGATGCTCCACTTTTTTTTTTTTGCAAAGTCAGACATATATAGAGGAGGAGAGACAGAGAGGAAGATCTTCCGTCCCATGATTCACTCCCCATTGGTCACAATGGCCGGTGCTGCATCGATCCAAAGCCAGGAGCCAGGAGCCTCCTCTGGGTCTCCCACATGGCTGTGGGTTCCCAAGGCTTCGGGCTGTCCGTGACTGCTTTCCCAGGAAACAAGCAGGGAGCTGGATGGGAAGTGGAACTGCTGGGATTAGAACCGGTGCCCATATGGGATCCAGCATGTCCAAAGAGAGGACTTAAGCCACTAGGCCACGGTGCTGGGCCCTGGCTGCTCCATTTCCGATCCAGCTCCCAGCTTCATGGGAGCAGTGGAAGATGGACAGGTGTGGGCTCTGTACCCACGTGGGAGTCCCGAGAGAGGCTTCTGGTGTCTGGTTTGGGCCTGGCCCAGTCCCAGCCATTGTGGCCATGGACAGGGAACCTCCCCTGACCACAGTTTCATTGGAAGACTGGTCATAGTCCTGCCCTGGTCTGTGGCTTTTCCAGCTCCGATATGGCATGTCTTCCTCTGGAGGTCAGAGTGCTTGCCCTGCCTGTGTGGCCTGGCAGCAGGCTACTTTGAATGTCACCCCAGAATGCCACAGGGCTTACCAGGCAATTAGGTTACTCCATCTTCTTCAGCTTCTCTTTCCTTGGCACCATTACTTTGTTAACGTAAGACAGTATGAAGAGTAGACTCAGGAAAAAGACGTGGCCGAGAAAGTAGACGGATCTATACACCTGTGGAAAGAGGGAGGCCGCTGCGGCGCTTAGGACACGGAGGCTGCTTGCACCCGGCCAGGGGTCCAGTCACCCAGTTACCTTCATCCACTTGTCCCACGTGAAGAGGCAGAAGGCTGTCATCGAGTAGCCCATGAAGAGCCAGTGGATGGTCTGTTGCACCAAGTAGAAGAAGGGCTGGAGGACCGTGATGGAGGCCAGGTGGCTCAGGGCCGGGCTGTTCCTGATCAGGCTCTCCGCCTGCGGAGGGAGCAGAGGCATCGGGCTCCTGTCCTCACAGTTCCTGTCCCCTGCTGTCCTGGGGGCCTACCTGTCTCTCCACAATAACAATGAGGAATTCCATCTGAAAGCAGACCAGGTATCCTGAATGCAGGCCGTGCCAAAGGGCCAGGAACAGCAAGGAGAGTCCCTGGGAGATCTGTTTGTTTCCGAGGAACTTGAGGCGTTTATATAAGTAACTAGAGACAAAAGTGGGTAAGCATGAGGGGACCAGGCCAGGTCTGCAAGCCACCCGAATGCGATGTGCAGTGGCTCCAGTTGTGGCCGCCAGGGGGAGTGCGAGGCAGGGCTAGCGGGGAGATAATGGGCAGGTGAAGCTGGGTGGAGGTGCCAGGCTGCTTACCGGGACACCCAGGCGTTGGTGTTGATGTTGAAGGAGGCGATGGTGCCTGTGAAGCGGGGGGTGGTTTCGAAGAGCCACACCTTCATGTTTGCACAGGCATCCCACCTGGGCTTGCCGTCTTCGAAGCCATTGAAGCCCAGCCCTGTCAAAATGCATACTCCTTCCTGGCGGGGGACGGAGAGAGGGTAGGCTCAGGGTGCTTGCCATCCTCTTGCGGGCCTGCCCTGCCTGGCACTCTACCTCAGTCTTGCTACTCACCGTGACCAACCAACAGGTGACGTACTTGTACAGCACGAACTTGCCCCAGACCAGCATGTACATACAGCGGAACCAGAATGCATGGTTCTAGACAGAAGACGGCACGCACATCAGGCAGGGTCCTCCCATCCCGACGCCCTCCCTTCAGAATCCCGCAGCCAGAGAGCCAGCTGTCAGATGCCACTGCCTGTACAAATGGGGCCTAGTGAACATCAGGCACCTCCCGCTCCCTGGAGGGCCCGCCAGCATCATCCTGAATTGTGTTGCTTGCTTTCACACAAGATGAGCGCTGAAACCAGTGGGTCCAGCTCAGCTTGACGTCTGTCAGACATGCATGTTAGGAGGCAACCCAGAATGAGCATGGAAGTGGCACGAGCCTTCTGGCTGGGCAGTAGCAGCAGCCAGCACTTCCCCTCCCTCAGCTCCCGGCTGGCTCCCGGGAGGAATCAGACAGGGGCCGGGGTGGGAGTGAGGCAGGCTGTTCAGGGAGAAGGGGTGCTCCGAGAGGTCCGGCCCCATGCCCATGAAGGACGTTCAGTGGTGGCTGCTGAACATGGCCTGGCCTGGCTGGAGCCAGCATGTGTCCGTGGGAGCCACTCACTTCATAGTCTTCGGTGATGAGATAGTCTTCTGTGATGTGGGGGCTGAGCAGAGTGTAGCCCACCAGGTAGACGAGGCCAAGACTGAGGCGTTTGAGAGCAGGCACAGTGCTGGAAGGCAAGAGGAGGGGTCACGGGGTGCAGGGCCTGGCTCCGCCCACCTCAGGCCTGCTGTCACGGGAAGGTGGGGTCCCTGGCCTGGCATGGGGGCTCTGCTACCCGTGGCCCACACTGCTGAAAGGAAGGGTGTCCTCCCAGTGTGGGCAGCTCCCAGGAAGGGCACTGCAAGCTGATGAATGCTTTGGGGAAGGAGGGCAGTTGGGGCGTTCTGGCCCCTCCAGGATGCCAGGTCTGGCAGGGGGCTGTTGGTCCGCATTAGGACAGAAAACCCAGGGTTGTTGCGCTAACCATAACCCGTGTGCAGCCTGCTCCTCCCTGGCTTGGGTGAACTGCTGCCTGAGACGCAGGCAGGTTCAGTGAAGGCACTGTCGAAGCCTGCATCCTCTGCAGATACACATCTCTATACACTTCTACATATTTCACAATTGATACTGTTTCTCTAACAGGTATGTGAATTAAAGGCACAGGCCTCCTGGTCTGGGCAGAATCCTGTGGCACCAAAGTGCATTTCCTGTTTGTACCATGGGGTCAGCAGGGCAGGCTGATGGGGGCCCACCACTGGCTGTGCCCGGGTATGGTACAGTACGGGGCTGTGTGCCAGGGCCAGGCCACAGTGTGAGGCAGGCCACGGTTGGCCCTTAGGAGGGGCACGGCAGGTGTGACTTGGCACTGGGCGAGAAACCTACAGAGGTTTTGACCAAGAGGGGCAATTACCTGTTTGGTATCTTCCCTGGTATGTCAGTCAGCTGTCCCTGCACCAGCTTCATGTAGTGGTTCATTGAGAACTGGGGCCCTACCAAGAAGGCCCCATAGAAGTAGGAGAAACCAGCAACTTCCAGCAGGGAAGGGACACCCCGAATGGCATATTTCTGTTGCTCCGAGGACAAGGAGCTCTACGCCGAGAAGAGAATGAATGGTTCAGGACAGCCTCGAATCTCCTTCCGGGAGCCAGTCTGCGTGTCCCACCCGTGTGCCCCACTGCCTGGGTTTCTCCAAACAGCCTTCTCTTTGGGGGGATAAACAGAGTGGTTGTTTGAGGTGGCAATGGGGGAGTGTCGGGGAGCGGAGTGCCAGGGGCTGCTGCTGCTCTCCCGAGTCCCTTGCTGGCACTGTTCTCTGGACTTTGTGCCAGAGCTGGATCCTGGGCCAATGAGGGCTGGGATCCTCGCTCGGTGCCCTCTGCAATGGTGCTCACACAGGCTGGGATGGGGAGAGAGGCCCTGCCACTGCGGTGGGCTCTGGGGTCTCTGTCTCCTTCCCACCGGGTCAGGCTGGAGTGCACCTCTCTGCAGAGGAGCCGGTGCTTACCTGCAGCTTCCCTCCGTCAAAGTAGTCGATGGCCAGACCTGAGCAGAGAGAGGAGGCGTGGGTGGAGCAGAGGGGGAGGGCACGCAGCCAGTGGTGTGCACCGAGCACAGCCCAGGCCGGGAGGGCGCCCAGGAGGCCTCCCAGGGATGGCACTCACCGATCAGCTTCAAGGTCAGGACGCAGTGAGGCATTGTCCACTTGATATCGTAGTTGCCAGTGGCTGTGTAATAATACCCTGCGAGAAGGTAGGCCTGGGAGAGGAGGGAAGTGTGTGGGGCTCTTCAGAAGGCTCATGGAGAATGTACGTTACCAGGAAAAACTATGGGTTTCTTAACTTTTCTTCATGCTAGTCTTAATCCCACCTCCCACCTTCTTCCTAACGTGTGCTGTCATTGGCTCGGCTTTGTTGCTGTCTCCTGCCCAGCACCTGCTCTGGTCCCTGTGCGCTTTCATTCTGCCCGTCTCCTGGCACCATCAGTGAGAGCTTGCACAGCTTCCTGGGAGGAGAGCCGCGGAGGGGGTCATGGGCAGAGACCTCCGGCTTTCCCAGAGAAACGCAGCTGTCCAAGCCTGGCCACGTCCACTCAGGCTCAGTCCCTTGCCGGCCTTGCCCCCCCGGCCTGCCCTCCTGGACGTCTGGGTGAACTCTAGTGTGGGTCCCAAGGAATTTCCCTGGCAGGGAGGCCCCCTGAGCCTGGGGCGCTCTGCTCGGTGCTGGGAGAAGGGGAGAGACGCCGGGGGCTCTCCTGCCAAACCCCCCGCCCTGTGCTCAGCTGGGGAGAGCCGCTCACCATCTGGACGCAGAAGGTGGTGAGCACGGCAGTGACCGTGCGGCCCATGAGGCGCAGGATGAGGAACTGCAGCACGATACATAGCAGGGAGTGGTAGAACTGGGATCCTGCAATCAGAGAAGGGCAGGATTGAGCCTGGTTCACCACCCTCACACCCCGAGACCTCCAACACAAAGCACACCGGAAGAGAAATGTTGGCCTGGGTGTTGTGGTGGAGTGGGCTAACCTGCTCCTTGGGATGCTGGCATCTCACTCGGCCTGGGTTTGAGCCCAAGCTACTTCAATTCTGATCCAGCTTTTTGTTAAGATCCCCTGGGAGGCAGCAATGGGGGGCCAACTAGTTGAGGTCCTAGTGCCAGTAAAGTACCACTTCAGATAATGGCATCCCATATTACAGTGTCGGTTCAAGTCCAGGTTGTGCCACTTCCAATCCAACTCCCTGCTTAATCACCTGGGAATGCAACAGATGACTCAGGGGCCCAGGGTGACGGCTCAGTGGCTAAATCCTTTGCCTTGTAACTGTTGGGATCCTATGTGGGCGCCAGTTGATGTCCTGGCTGTTCTAATTGCTATCCAGCTCCCTGCCTGTGGCCTGGGAAAGCAGCGGAGGGGCCTTGGGCCCCTGCACCCGCGTGGGAGACCTGGAAGAAGTTCTGGGCTCCTGCCCTCAGACTGGATCAGCTCTGGCCGTTGTGGCCATTCGGGGAGTAAATCAGTGGATTCAAGATCTTTCTCCTTTTATCTGTAAATTTCTTAAATAAAATACATTTTTAAAAGGAGACTTGGGTATTAGGATCTTTTTCTAGAATAATCCCAGGTATTAGCGGAAGAGATGCAGATGAAGAGGGTGAATACAGAGCTGGTCCGGGTGCCGTTGTGGGTCTGACACTGTGCACTGAGCATGCCTGCGCATGGAGTGCTGGGGCTGCCCTTGGTCAGAGCTATGCCAGGGGACCTGCAGCCTCTCCGTGGCTGGGGCTGCCCTTGGTCAGAGCTATGCGGGGGCACGTGCATCCTCTCCGTGGCTGGGGCTGCCCTTGGTCAGAGCTATGCCGGGGCACCTGCAGCCTCTCCGTGGCTGGGGCTGCCCTTGGTCAGAGCTATGCCAGGGGACCTGCAGCCTCTCCGTGGCTGGGGCTGCCCTTGGTCAGAGCTATGCCAGGGGACCTGCAGCCTCTCCGTGGCTGGGGCTGCCCTTGGTCAGAGCTATGCTGGGGGACCTGCAGCCTCTCCGTGGCTGGGGTTGCCAGGGGGCCACGTTCCCAGTGCTTTTTTTCTGACCAGAAGAGTGTCCGCAACAGCATAAAGCAAACGTTCCACGGTGTTCCCGCCCACCGGACCCTCTAGGCGAGCAGGGCGTTCGAATTCCCCGACCCACCAAGTTCTCGCGAGGAGATTCTGGAGTCTGAGTCATCCAGGCTCCCTGGCACCACACTGGTACCACCCCCCGAGACCACTCACCAAAGTTAAAATAGGCAATGGAGAGGCCGGTGAAGGTGTGGAAGAGATGGATGAGGTAGCTCTCCTTGTAGAAAAGGTAATGCCGGTAAAACAAGGCGAAGGGGTAACCTGGATGGGCAGAGAGAGGAAACGGTTACTTGGGCCTGGTGCCATCCAGGTAGCGGTTTGGCTGTTTATCTGGCACGAATGTCAGAGGAGCAGACTATAACAGCACCCCTAAGAAACTGGGGTCTGGGGAGGACGACTTGTAAAGAGGTTATCTGGAACAGACTCCCAACACCACGTTTCACTCACAGCCTCTTAATTACTGCTGGGGATTTTCTCATCATTGAATTAAATATCCAAGGAATTCAAGATGCTCAACCACACCCCAGAAATTAAAGTGTAGTTTTTTTAAAAAGATTTATTTATTTTATTACAGTCAGATATACAGAGAGGAGGAGAGACAGAGAGGAAGATCTTCCATCCGATGATTCACTCCCCAAGTGAGCCGCAAAGGCCGGTGCTGCGCCGATCCGAAGCCCGGAACCAGGAACCTCTTCCGGGTCTCCCACGCGGGTGCAGTGTCCCAAAGCATTGGGCCGTCCTCGACTGCTTTCCCAGGCCACAAGCAGGGAGCTGGATGGGAAGTGGAGCTGCCGGGATTAGAACCGGCGCCCATATGGGATGCCGGCGCGTTCAAGGCGAGGACTTTAGCCGCTAGGCCACGCTGCCGGGCCCTACAAGTGTAGTTTTACAGAAAAAAATTTACACTCTGTGACGTGTCCTGTCAGTACAGTACCATCTGATTGTGACGTTGGCCACACACAGCACGGACCCTGAATGAGCACTGTACGTGTGCGTGCCCACATGCCCTGCAGTTCCTGGATGCCTGGTTCAGATACAGCCCCTGCCGACAGCTGGGCAGCGACTACGTTGTAAAATCCTTGTTGGTACACTGGGAGAACGCCTTCTCAACCATGACCCAGAGTAGGGTGTTGAGACCCCGTGAGACAACAGGGACCGCCTACCAGCGGGGACTGGAACACAGGCCCAGGGCTGCTGGCTGAGTTCACATGGGGGTGATATACTTAGTGTTCCTAAACTACAAGCGGTGCGGTCCACTACATGGCCAGGCTGCTGCGTGTCTCCAGCGGACGCCTCCCGCTGTGCTTGCCAGGGCACCCCACTGTCTTGCTGGCCTGCCACACTGGGCACTCGAGTTGGCTGTGGCTTGCATCTGGTGTGATTCTTGCTTTTAAATGACAAGCAGCAGTTAACTGTGGGCAGTACAGTTCCTCATGAGCTTGGGGAATTCAGCTGTGCTTACAAAGGTGTCACACAGAAAGTGCTCCGATTTTTTGGATAATCACATTGCCCATGTGTTTATATCCTTCTATGGTCATTTTCACTGTTTATCTTTCAGCTTTTAAAAAGGTTTATTTGGGGCTCAATGCAATGACTGACCTGATTGGCTAATCTCCCCACCCGCGCAAAGTCCTGGGATCTCATATATGCGCTGGTTCGTATCCTGGCTACTCCATTCCCCAGCTAGCTCCCTGCTGTGGCCTGGGCAAACAGCGGAGAACGGCCCAATGCTAGGGACCCTGAACCTATGCAGGAGACCTGGAAGAAGCTCCTGGCTTCAGACTGACTCAGCTCCGGCTGCTGTGACCACCTGGGGAGTGAAGCAGCAAACGCCAGATCTGTCTCTCCCTTTCGTCTCTCTCTAATTCTGCCTTTCCACTAAAAACAAATAAATCTTTGGGGAAAACAAAAAAAGATTTACTTGAAAGTGTTACAGAAAGAGAATCTTGAACCTGCTGCTTCACTCCTCAGATGATTCCAACAGCCGGGACCGGGGGAGGCTGACCAGGAGTTTCATCCGGGTCTCCCACATGGGTGGCTGAGGGCCAGGCACTTGGGCCATTCTCTACTGCTTTTTCAGACCCTTAGCAGGGAGCTGGATGGGAAGGGGAGCAGTCAGGCGTTGAGCAGGTGCCCATGTGGGATAAGGCCAGCATTCCAGGAGGCAGCTTTCCCTGCTACCCGCCAGTGCCAGCCCTGTGAACACAGCCTGTGTCCTCATATAATTTATTCACACACAGAATACCAACCATTTGATTTTCCTGGTGCCAGGGTTTCTTTGATGGTTATTCTCATAATGGGCTGGGTTATTCCTCAAATTTACACCTTCATGCAAGCAGTTAATTCTATAGAGAAGCCTGTGGCTCGTTCACTTATTTCACAAGCTTTTACGAAATTCTTACCACATGGAAGCTATTTTATGGAGAAACACGTAGTGGGGGAGGTGAGGCATGTAATTTTTTTAAAAAGGCTTTTTGATTTGAAAGGCAGAGTGTCAGGGAGGGACAGAGGGGAGAGAGGGAGAGAACATCTTCCACATGCTGGTTCACTCTCCAAAATGCCCTCAGTAGCCTGGGGTGGACCAGGCCAAAGCCAGGAACCAGAAACTCCATTCTAGTTTCCCGCATCAGTGATGGGGGCCCAAGCTCCTGACCTGTCATCTGCTGCCTTTCCAGACATATTAGCATAGAGCCAGGTCAGGAGCAGGGTAGCCAGGACTTGGATGGCACTCTGACATAAGATGCTGGGGTTGCCAAGCCCAGCTTAACTCACAGTGCTACAACCCCAGACCCAATGGTTTTCTTTTTCTTTTATTTATTTGAAAGGCAGAGTTAGACAGAGGGAGAGGCAGAGAGAGAGAGAGAGAGAGAGAGAGAGAGAGAGAAATCTTCCATTAGCTGGTTCACTCCCCAAATAGCAAATGGCCAGGGCTAGGCCAGGCTGAAGCCAGCAGCCAGGAGCCTCCTCTGGATCTCCCATGTGGGTGCAGAGGCCCAGGGACTTGAGCCATCCTCTGCTGCTTTCCCAGGCCACATCAGGGAGCAGGACTGGAAGTGGAACTGCTGGGATTTGAATGGTGCCCATATGGGATGCTGGAGCAACCCCTACACCACAGCGCTCGCCCCAGGTCTGTTTTCCAGTTGGCTGAGACAATGTGATACAGGATCACCAGTTCAATGCAGAGGGAGACAACCCTTTCACAGCCAGATGAATAAGTAAAGAAAGGAGATCAAGTTTTATCCAAGCATTATAAAGTACACAGTATAAGGCCCAATGCCTTGGAGTCTTGGGGTCGGGAACGTCCAGCCCGCAGGCTGCAGGAGGTTCACAGGAGTATCTGGCCCCGCCCTGCCAAGGCAACCGCAGATGGGCCCAGCACTTCAACAAATCCATACAGCAGGATGGTATTATAAATACCCAAATGGCCCTGGGCAGAACAGAAGTTCCCCACCCCTGCCACCTCTGCTGCTTCTTTCAGAAACTGAGGGGTAAGTTATGGATAGCCAAGAGCTTCTCTTTCTCTCTCTGGTTCACTCTCCAAATGGCCGAAACCAGGAGCTTTTTTGGGTCTCCCACTTGGGCACGGAGGCCCGACTACTTGAGCCACCTTCTGCTGCTTTCCCAGGGGCCTTAGCAGGGAGCTGGGTGGGAAGCGCCAAGAGTTTAACTCCTTGAGCCCTGCAACCATGTTGAATCCTTCCTATACAGTGCTGGGCTCCTTCCAACTGAGCAGAGCCGAACATCTTCTTGGTGGACGAGCCGTGGCTGGTGCGTAGCAAAGTCGTATGACCGACTGAGGGGTGTGACATTGCTCTAGCCCTCTTAGGGCCTCCACTGCCTGGAATTTCCGGATTTTGTACCCATTTCATGGAGCTTTTTGGCTGCTTTCCCTGCTATTCTGGATCAACAGTCACTTCTGGAGCTTTCAGTATGCCTGCCAAGAATAATAGTTCCTCTCCCTGTTTTGGATTTATAGCAGTCTTTAGAAATTGGAACTGTGGGGAGACTTACTTCCCAGAGAGACAGAAAGAGACAGCAAATACTCCTATGTGTTGGTTTATACCTCGCTGCTTACAACATCTGGAGCTAGGCCATGGAGCTGGAACCTCAAGTCAGGCAGCTGGAGCACTGCATCCACCGCCCTCCTTCACTGGATGTGGCCACCACTGCCTCCAGAGTGCCCACAGTAGGCAGCTGGACTCAGGAGGGGAGGGCAGAATTGAAGCAGGGACTCTGATATGTAATGTGGACACCCAACAGGCAGCCAGGGCTCCAGGCCAAACACCTGCCCCCATAACTTGGCTTCAGGGATGTAAGTAAAAAAAAGGTACAGTGAGAGTGTTGGATGCTGGGCCTGGTGCAGTAGCCTAGTGGTTAAAGTTCTCGCCTTGCATGTGCCAGGATCCCATATGGGCACTGGTTAGTGTCCTGGCCGCTCCTATCCAGCTCCCTGCTTGTGACCTGGGAAAGCAGAAGAGGACGGTTCAAAGCCTTGGGACCCTGCACTCGTGTGGGAGACTCGGAGAAGCTCCTGGCTCCTGGCTTCAGATCAGCTAAGCTCTGGCTGTTGCGGCCGCTTGAGGAGTGAACCAGCAGGTAGAAGATCTGTCTCTCTCTCTCTCTGTATATCTGACTTTCCAATAAAAATAAATAAATCTTTAAAAATAAAGTGTTTGGTGCTGTCCTTATAGATTCAGCGCTCAGGGCTAAGAACAGCTGGTGTTCACCCCCGAAGGGCCATTTTTGCCATCTGGTGTTTGTGGGAGTGGAGGCTGTGCAGTGCCACGCAGGTGAAGTGCACGCTGACAAGCACACATGAGGAGATGGAGGAACTCGGAGAGAAACAAAAAGAACACAGCAGGCCGGGTTACCAGGAGCACTGACAGGCACCAGAGGACAACAAAGCCTGGAAGGAAGCCGCATGGGCAGGAGGAACTGCGCGGGGAGTTGCTGTGACAACAGGGGCTGATTCTGCGTGTGTAAACACTGAACCACGCTCCTGGCCACCGCTCAGCTCAGCAGGCTCTGCAGCCAGCTGTTCGGGCAGCCCCTGAGGACCGGGGCTGTTTCTAGGGAGGCCATGCTGCCACGAGCTGCTTCTGGGTCTCAGTGTTTTCTTGTGGGCACCAGGGTTCCAGCAGACCCTACAAAATCCACCCAGGGCCACGGCAGGCACTCCCACCTCACTTCTAGCCCTCTGAAGTCTGACCCCTGCTGGGTCAGGGAAGTGCCACGAGCCATCTGGCCACGCAGCCAGGGCTGAGGCCTGGCCTTCCTAGCATCCCGGTGTGAGGAGGATTGTAGGGGTGGTGTCCTGGGGGGTGTGTCTAGCTCCGTGCCCAAGGCCTGGGGCTGGCATCTCCCCTTTCACAGCCCCAGACTTGGGTTTACTAGGCTGCTCGGAGAGCCTCCTTCTGGAAGGCCTCGTGACCTGAAGTACATACACTCCAGCCCTGAGAAGCACCTCCGAGGGCAACAACCAGGACATGCAGATGCTGCAGCTGCGAAGGCAGCCAGCAGGGCACACCAGCACGGGCCTCTCCAAGCAGGTGGAGGATGCCCAGCTGTGCTGAGTGGCACCCATGGCCAGAGTCCCGAGAGATGCCCGTGCTCCAGAGCACACCTAGCCCAAAGCTGCAGTGCTGGGACAACTCCTTCCCGTGGCAGCAGCTGTGAAATCACTTAGGAAGCCCAAGGTGGCGGCTTTCCCCTCAATAGACTGTGAGTGTCCTTTGTCTTTCGTCTGGGCCCTGGAGGCTGATGCCCTGGCCCCAGTCAGTCACTGGCGGACAGGACGGCTATGTGTTGGTTCAGCCAGATGTTGAGAGCAGCTCCACAGAAGACAGAACACATCACCCGATACCACCCAGACACGGACAAGGTGCAGCATCTATTGTGTATAGGGCCATATTCCAATTTTGTGATATGAAGATCAATTTACACTTTTGAAAATTCCTGGGGACCTCCAAAGACGTCTGTTACTGAGGGCACTGTCCACTAACACCTGCTACATTAGGAAGGAAGGACAGCAGTGTGCGGTTGTACTCACTCCTGATGGCTGAGTGCCACTCCTTTGTACCCGGAGTGTGCCTGGACATATTAGCTGACTCTGGGATGGGCTGCTTTTACAGTTTTCAGTACTTTGGAAAATGCGGCTATAAGCATTGTTGTTTATGTGAAAGTGTTCTCAGTTCTCTTGGCTGGATAGTTGGGAGTGGATCTCCTGTTTCTTTTATCCTTTAATCCCACACTTCTCAGTCAGGGGCACAGTGGTTTGCTGGTTTTCCCATCAACAATGGATCAATGCTTTGATAAAATACAGTATTTTGATAAAATACAGAGGTACGAGTGTCGGGGCTGCGGGGCTGACAAACTGCTACAGAAGTGCCTAACCGTTTACTCTCACTTTTATGCTTATTTCACCAGTTGCAGGGGCTGCTGGCTGGCCATGACCTGTCCGGGGTGCCCTCATCCATCTTCCTCTTTCTCCTGGAATGAAGCCTTTCGGTCCTGGCTCCTAAACATGGCTGACTTCCATATTTAGGAGCTGGTCTTGGCTCCTGACCAGCCTTGCTATAGTGCCTCTCGGGAAATTAATCTGTTCTCCTGTGACTTAATACGATCGTTATACGAGTTCTAACTTTAGTCATAACTTCTCAAAAGTTTTAGCTCCACACTTCCTACTTCCTCAGTGGACGCCTGTAATTTGGTATTTTTTACCATCTCAAGCTGCGCACATCTAAAGCATGATTTTCTTCCTAAATCTGCCTTCTCTTGGCTCCTTTTTCTGTCCACCAGTGGTGTGATCGTTCCCTAGGCCGCACAATCACATTCACAACCTTGAGGTTGTCTTGGGTTCCCTGTTTCTGGCCTCAGACCCTCCATGTCTCTCATCACCAACCACTCCATTCTGTGGGCTGCATCTGTGGTAAGGGCTCTCAAATACTTCATTCTTGAACTCTTAGAATGTCTCCCACCTGCTTGCTGCTGGCAGTCACACACTCCCAGCAGGTTTATACCAGATTAATCTTCCTTCAACTTCTGCTCAGAAACTATCAATGGGTACCAGCTGACTACACAGCTGCTCCCAGTTCCTAAGCACAAGATTCAAAGTCTGCAAGCACGACGGGCGGCAGTGAAGGTGCTGCCTTAGTCCCCCACAGCCTGCATGGCATGCCTGGCCTTGGGTCATGCTCCATTTCTGATTCCAGATGGACAGGCTCTTCAGCCTGCTCCAGCCCCTGCCACTGTGAGTGAAGAGCTCTCTCTCCTTCTGTCTCTGTGCCTTTCAAATAAAATGAAAACAAAATTTTCCTTGAAAGGCAGAGTTCTGCATTAAGACTTTCCTGTGTTCACATCTCCTTTCCTAAAGTCCTGCATGCCTTTAGAGCTCCGCCAGCACACTCCCTGTTCACCTTAGCTTTTGACTAACTGACCCAAGGTTACTGACATTCAATAGCTGTTCAATCATGAGCCTCAGCTTTGTCAGGTAGAACGGGCGCACTAACAGCATCTCCCTTAGTCAGGAATGGAGGGAGATAGCACGTCTCACGGGGTTACACAGTGCTAAGTTAAACACACAGACTCAAAGTTAGGGGGAAGTACATTAGGCCTTATCAGAATTCTGGGGCAAGTGGCAGTGGGTGTTCCTGACTCTAATCTTCATAGAGTGCGACAACCAAATGACCAAGGGCTTTTTCCTCCATCTGCATCGCTACAGGATTCATAACATTTATTTTATAAAGGTACTGATTATGGCTTGCCCAGAGCATGCTCTCTAAATTGGAATATACCATTAATGATGGCACTGGATGGTTAGAACATGGAGACTGGAGTGAAGGTAAGCCTCCACTTCCCACCCGTCACCTAATACTGGCTGTTTAATCAATCTCTCTGACCCCTTGTGCGCAGCACGTTCTCGATCAGTACGAGAACGCAGTGCTTGGGACTCTCATTCAGCCACGTGGTCTGACATCATACACTGAGGCCTCCAAGTGTTCATCCCGAGCCCCCGCCCCGAGGTCCGTGCCTGCAGCGTCTGCTGACACATCCAGCGTGTGTGTGCCTAAGGTTCCCTCGCACCTCAACAGTCGCCAAACCCTCCTCGCAGCCTGCTAAACTTCCACTCGGCCTTCCCCAGTTCACCAGACAGCATCGTATCTTTATGTTTGCTCAATCATTCTTGACCTTGCTGCGCTGTCTCCGGTCCAGCCCACGGACTGTGTCTGCTCTACCTTCCAAGCGGACCCAGCATCTGACTTGCCCTCTTCAGCTGTCCTGCTTCCTCTGGGCCATCATCTCTGGCCTGCCTGGTCCCTGTTTCCGCTCTGGCTGCCCTCCAGGCTGTCCTCAGAGCAGAGTGCAAGCCAGTTCCTGCTTTTGCTCAGAACTCTGAAGGCCTCCCGCCTCGGTGGTAGTCAAAGTCCAACCCCAACCTCCGGGCCGGCTCCTTCCCTCCCGCCTCTGCCACTGCACAGAGCTATTCCTTTCCAGACCACCAGGCAGGCAGAGCCTCAGACTCTTCACGTTATAGGTTCCTTCACTGGAATGCTCTTTCTCCAGGTTAAGTTCCGGTGTTTGCACTTCACATCTTTGGCAAACTGTCACTTAACTGTGAGGACTGCTCTGACCATCTTAGCTAAAGCCGCACACCCGCCTCCTTGCACCTTCGCATTTTGTTTTTTTCCCTCAGCACTTATCACTCTTGAACACACCGTGTATTTTACTGATTTATTTACTGGTTCCGGGGCACCACTGTCATCTATTTCGCTCCCTACTGTACCCAGTGCCTATTACATCAATTCTCAAATACATTTGCTGGGGTGGGCGTTCAGCTTGGTGGGTAAGGCACTGGTTAAGACCCCCATGTCCCATACAGGAGGACCTGGGTTCCAATCCTGGCTCCTGGTTCTGGCTTCCTACTAATGCAGCCCCAGGGAGGCAGTGTCCATGGCTCCTGCTCCCATGTCTGGGTTGTCTGGTTCGGGTCTGCTGAGCCCCAGCCATGTGGGCATTTAGGGACTGGGCAGGCGGTTGAGAGCTCTGTCTTTCAAGTAAATAATTTAAAATATTTGTTGAGAGCATGGAGGAACGAGTAAACAATTGCTCTGAACTTTAGGCAGTCAATAAAACATGCATTAAGCACCCATTATGTGGTTAGCATTGCGCCAGGCATTACAGGGAATACGGCAGAAGTGTAAGAAGTACTTTTTACTCCAAGGAGCTTGCTTTTTAGATAGACAAAAGGAATTATGAATATGTTCTATGACAGATGACAATTGTAGGAAATGGCCACTGCAGCGGAGTTCAGAGAAGAGAGAAATCGATCAGGGCCAGAGGTGTCGGGATGGGGAGGAATGGGAAGCAGAGGAAACTCCAGGGCTGGGGCAGAGCGGAGCAGGACACGGAGCATGCGGGGACAGAGAGCAGGGGATGCATTCCCAGGCAGTGATTACCAGGGGTGGGAGGCAGAGCTCAACAAGAAGACAGGGAGAGCCAAGCAACCAACAGGGCTGACTGCATGTGGGGGAAGCAAGGACACGTCCAGGATGATTAAGCTGCTTAATGGCCAGAGGTCACACATATTTCAGACAAAAACCGGCCATCTGCAAGTTCCCTCCTAGGCTGGGCTGGGCTGGGCTGGCTGGAGCCAGGAGATCAATCCCGATCTTCCAGGTGGGGGATTGGAACCCAGGTATTTGACCTCTCCTGCTCTGCCTCACAGGGGTGCAGAACTGGATTAGAAATGGAGCTGGGACTCGATCTAAGACTCTGACATGGACGACACAAGATCTGAGGTCCCAGATCTGCCTCTACAACTTACACAAATGTAAGTAATAGTGATGACACTGATATGTCCTAGTGTCTATCGAAGAGTTACTTTAAAGGGCCTCTGGCAGATGTCTGTCCCATAGCCTAGTCTCAGGAGGCCCTCCAGCTCCCTGCCTGGGGCCTGGAAAAGCAGTGGAGGAAGGCCCAAGTCCTTGGGACCGCACTCACGTGGGAGACCAAGAAGAAGCTCCTGGCTCCAGATCAGCTCAGCTTTAGCCACTGTGGCCATTTGGGGAGCGAACCAGGGGATGGAAGGCCTTCTCTCTCTATTTCTCCTTCTCTCTGTAAATTTGCCTTACCAATAAGATTAATCAATCTAAAAAGAAAAACCCAAAATCCCAACTTTATTAAAAATAAACAAACAAACAAACAAACAAAAACCAAAAACCAAAAGGTAAGTGGAGCTGGCTCTTGAACCCAGGCCTTCTGATAAGGGTTGGGCCTGTTCTCAATGGTATCTTTTTTTTTTAAATTACAAAGTCAGATATACAGAGAGGAGGACAGAGAGGAAGATCTTCCATCTGATGATTCACTCCCCAAGTGAGCCGCAAAGGGCCGGTGCTGCGCCGATCCAAAGCCAGGAACCAGGAACCAGGAACCTCTTCCGGGTCTCCCACACGGGTGCAGGGTCCCAAAGCATTGGGCCATCCTCGACTGCTTTCCCAGGCCACAAGCAGTGGAGCTGCCGGGATTAGAACCGGTGGCCATATGGGATCCAGGGGCGTTCAAGGGTAGGCCACACCGCCGGGCCCATCTCAATGGTATCTTAACTGCTGTGTCAAATGCCTGCCCTGGTCAAATTTTTTCATGGTAATGTTATCATTAAGATTTCTACTTTGAAGACATTTTTTTTCTTATTCTTTCATCTAAATGGGATTTCCTGGGCTAGAGAACCGTACAGAGAAAAGGCAGACAGGAAGGAGGAGTGAGGCCCACCCAACTGGTGAAGCCCTCCACCCTGGGAAGTTCATGCTGGGCCACTGACCAGCTGCGGGAACACCTGCGGATTGCGCAAGAGGCGCTGCTGGAGCTCACCCTTGGAGTTCTGCACCGCTTCCTTCGGCACACTGATAACGCTGTGCTGACAGTGAGGGCAGGGCGGCAGCACACCTTGCACTTTCCAGCAATCCTGTACCTCTCAGAATGAGTCATGTGCTGAATGGTTTTCATGAACACACAGATTCTTAGAACTGGAGAAACCTTAGACATCACCCAACCCAGGCCCTTCACTGGATCAGGGACGAAGGCCCGAAAACTGCCATGCCCAAGGTTAACTGGGCAGAGCCCAAATTAGAATCCACATCACCTGATTTCCATTCTACAATCTTAGCAGCATACCTTGGTGCTTGGCAATGGCTTGGAAGTGGCTTTCTAGCACCAGCTCTGTTCTGTTAAAGCTATAGCTGTATTCTTCTCCGACTTCTTGATTACAATCTACATTCCTGCAATTGTTTGTGGACACACACACAATCACTTCACTGATATTCCTATCCAAGGACATTTAACAATTTCATATTAGCACTTAAATGAGCTTTTATATTTTTCTTTATTAATCTAATTCTTGAGGATTGTACCCCATCTCCATTCAATGTGTGGTTACTAGCTAACTCAGGATGAGTATTTATTTCAAGCATTCTGACAGCTGGGACACAGGATTGGGAGAGATGAGGACAGGTGATGAAAACCGCCCTGGGGATGTCATTGTGGTGTGGCATGTCAAGCTGTCATGTGCCACCTGCAATGCACTGGTTAGGGTCCTGGCTGCTCTGCTTAAAATCCAGCTCCCTGCTATTGTACCTGGGCAAGCAGAGGATGAGCCCCCAAGTGGTGAGACTTGGACAAAATTCCAGGATCCTGGCTTGGGCCTGGCTCAGCCCTCACCACTGCAGCCACTTGGGGAGTGAACCATCAGATGGAATGTCTCCTTCTCTGTCACTTGACCTTTCACAGAAATGAACAAATCTTCAAAGCAAAACTGTGCTAAAGATGAAGAGGGAACATGAGGGGAAGCCAGCAGGTGGCTGTTACTTTATGAAGGAGAAAAAGGGCTGTTACGAAGGGTAAGAAATATTATTTTGGGGCTGCAGTCGTGGTGGTACAGTGAGCAAAGCCACTGCTCATGACACCGGCATCCCACACCGGTGCTGGTTCAAGTCCAGTTTGCTCCAGTTTTAAGCCAGCTCCCCGCTAACAGGTGTGGGAAAGCAGCAGATGGCGGCCCAAGTGTTTGGGCCTCGGCTATCCCCGTGGGAGACCCAGATGGAGCTCCTGGCTCCTGGCACTGGCCTGGCTCAGGAATGCTGGCTGATTAGTGCCAGCAGAACCTGGAAAGCTTGGCCAACCAGTGCGTGCGCTCAGCATCTTCATCAGCTGGCAAGAACATCTGGATTACAGTACCTTTCTATTCCCCAGTAGACTGTCCCGATGGCATATTGATTTGAAAGGCAGGGAGACACATGCATATACACACACAACATGAAGGGAGAACTTTCACCTGCTGGTTTACTTCCTAAATGCCAACAGCCAGCACTGGGCCAGGCCAAAGCCAGGAGGCTGGAACTCCATCTCGGTCTCCTTTGCGGGTGGCAGGGGCCTCCTAGAGTTTCCCTTAGCAGGACGCTGGCTTGGAGGCAGAACAGTTGCCACCTGAAGAAGACAGCACAATGCGGGATGCAGACATTCGAAGCAGAGTTCTGAACTGACGTGCCACACACTGGCCCCACCTACTCATTCTAAATACTTTTTCCCTCCTCAAAGTTATTCTATAAAGATTTGTAGGTTTGGGGTTCATGTTGTGGTGTAGCAGGTTAAGACAGCACTATGACATGGGCAGCCCATACAGGGGCGCTGGTTTGAGTCTGGGCTGCTCTGCTTCTGATCCTGCTCCCTGCTAAAGCACCCAAGAAGGCAGCAGATGATGGCCCAAGTGCTTGGGTCCCTGCCACCCATGTGGCTTTGGCCTGGCCCACACCTAGCTGATGTGGGCACCTGGGGAGTGAACCAGCAGACTGGCCCTATTTCCTTTTCTGTCTTTCTCTGTCACTCCACCTTTTAAACAAATAAATCATTAACAATATTCTTAGTCTGAAGGAATGTTAAAGCTCAAAGGGGTTACTTTGACTATTTTTATCTTTCAATTTTAGAACAAGAGAACAGCTGCTCAGATGGACTTTAGAGGAACTTAAAGATACCTTATGTGCCTTTTTTTAAAAAAAGATTTATTTATCTTTGTTGCAAAGCTAGATATACAAAGAGGAAGAGAGACAGAGAGAAAGGGCTTCCAAAGGCTGATTCACTTCCCAAGTGACCACAACGGCTAGAGCTGAGCCAATCCAAAGCCAGGAGCCAGGAGCCAGAATAGGGTACAGGGTCCAAAGGCTTTGGGCCATCCTTGACTGATTTCCCAGGCCACAAGCAGGGAGCTGGATGGGAAGTGGGGCTGCCGGGATTAGAACCAGTGCCCATATGGGATCCCAGTGTGTGCAAGGCGAGGAGGATAGCCGCTCGGCTACCGTGCCAGGCCCACCTTATGTGTCTTTACTAGCAACAATAGAACAATCTGTCCTGCCCACCAACCCCGTCGCCTGTGGTTGGGGCTATTTGCCCTGTTGTCATGCAGAGGCAGTTTCCGGCCAGGTGACCTGAGTTCTGGAAGCAGGGTGTCCCTCTGTCCCCGACTTCTCCATCTGTAAAGCTGACCACTGTGGCCATCCTGCAGGGCTCTTGCACAGCACATATTCAATAGAAAGTATTTCCAAAAGCATGACACAGACACGGCTGTCCCCATATCTGCCATTTACTACCTGCAGTTTGGAAACATCGGTACTGGATGGAAAATTCCAGAAATAACTCCTCAGTTTGGAACTGTGTGGTGTTCCAAGTGGCAAGTGGCGTGACAAATCCTGCTCCATCCTGCCTGGGTGTGAATCATCCCTTCATCCGTCCGGTACATCCACTCCGTCTATATTCCTCGCCCACCAGCCACTTGGAAGCTCCCCAGCTGTCAGCTGGACACTGGCATGGCCATCACACTGCCTGTATCCGCGGGTGCACATGGGGGGGCAGTCCTGGCAATTCAGAGCCCCCAAGGGGAAGCAGCAGTGCCTGCTTGAGGCAAAAAGGTCAAAGCCCACAAAGGTATTTTGAGAGACAAAGCAACCCACGTGCATGTGAATTTTATCACAGGAAATTACTCTTACTGTTGTGTGGATTTCTTACTATGACTAATTCCGAACAGGTTGTATGGGTACACAAGGGTCGGCTGCCACTGCTCTTGGCAGCTTCAGGCATGGACTGGGGTCTCAGAATGCATCCTGTGGAATGGGGAGGGAGTTGGAATGTAGTTCCTTTATCACTTTTGAATATTTGCTCTAAGTATGCCCAAATATTTACACAGGCATATCTATACCTGCTTCCTGAAAACGCACTTTTAGCTGTATGGAGTTTTTTTTTTTTTTTTTAAGACTTAAGCCACACTTTTTTTTTTCCTTTGAAGGCATAATTAGGAGAGAGAGAGAGAGAGATCTCCCATGCATTGGTTCACTCCCCTGCTGGCCGCAACGGGCAAAACTGGACTGATCTGAAGCCAAGGAGCCAGAAGCTTCCTCCAGGTCTCCCTCATGGGTACGGGGGCTCAAGGACTTCAGCTATGTTCCACTGCCTTCCCACACCACAAGCGGGGAGCTGGATGGGAAGTAGAGCAGCCAGGACATGAACCGGCACCCATATGGGATGCCAGTGCTAAAGGTGGAAGCTTAGCCTACTATGTCACGGTACAGAGACCCCTTAACTGTTTGCCCACCCTGCACTGATGTGATGAAAGCAAGCCTACAGAAAGTTTAATCACAGCGGTCTGTGAGCTGCATGCAGCCAGCAGCACACTCACTGCAATGAGTGTCTGCCTGAATATCCTGCTACTTCTGCCAGAATCCCATGGGTGCAGGCCTTCACCCAAGGTCTCCCCAAAGGCAGGCACGGTTCCCAGCCTGGGCCAAGCAGGGATGGCGGGAGGGAGGTGTCTGGATGCGGTGTTAATGCTGGCAGGAGCTGCTGGTGGCCTGCAGCAGGCACCAGGACAGGTGAGGCTGGGATCGCTGGGCACAGCAGCAGCTGGCAGGCGGGCTGTGGGGTGCCAGGACTCGATCTGCACCAGGGAGACCCAGGAGCTGCCCTGTGGCACAGCCCAGTGACTGACAAATTAGCTGCTCTCTCTCCAATGCTCATAATCCCCCGTCTTCTGAGTTGCCAGATCTTATCTCTGCACATACAAACAAGCTGGGGGAAGCCGCTCTGCTTGGCAGGTGTTTCAGCCAATGTAACAATAAACCCTTTCTTACCCAATTGAAGATTCTAATGGAAGAAAAGATAGCTGTGCTAAATATCCTCATTGTCCCTACACATGTATACAGGTGTTAACTGTTGGCTTCTCTCTCTTTTTGAATACCCCTTCAAAAGGAAACAGAGCAGGAGTGTGACTTCTATAAAAACATTTCCCGGCTAGCTTCCATGCAACAAATGCTGCATGCTTGCACACACTTGTGGACAGCTGGGCACATTTTCCTTTAGATTATGCAGAAGAGAAGATGGGCAAAGCACAGAAGTATAACATTCAATTGTGTCAAGACATATGTGTCACCTAAAGAATCTGAAACTGGCCTGAATGAAAGCCATTTTATTTGGTTATTAAGACAAGAGTTGGGCCCGGTGCGGTAGTCTAGTGGCTAGTCTTCGCCTGGCAAGCGCCAGGGATCTCATATGGACACCGGTTCTAATCCTGGAAGCCTTGCTTCCCATCCAGCTCCCTGCTTGTGGCCTGGGAAAGCAACTGAGGACAGCTTAAGGTCTTGGGACCCTGCACCTGTGTGGGAGACCCAGAAGTGGCTCCGGGATCCTGGCTTCGGATCGGCTCAGCGTGTTTCTCTAATGCTCCAATACAGCACATCCTTCCAATGTTTGCTCACCAACTGCACATCAACTTTACAGAACCCGCTTCTCACACCCTTGGCCCATTTTTCATGGTGGAGCTCTCACTGTTGAGCTCTAAGAGCTCTTCCCATGCCTACGTCTCAGCCCTTTATTAGATACATCATTTACAAATGTGTTCTCCCAGCTCATGGATTATCCTTTTCAATTATGTCTTTTTTAAGTTTTGAAAGTTTTGATGAAGACCCATTTTTCAATGGCCATCTCAGCTGCAAATAATCTACTTCTTTCTGAATCAGGATCTGGGGAGGATATAAAATACAATACAACAAAATTTACAAGTAAAATACAACGAAAATAGGATTTGCAGAATCTAACAAAAGCACAGATGACTCTGGTATAAAACAAGAGGACAGGGCTGGTGCGGTGGAAAAGCAGGCTACTCTTTCACTGTGGCGCTGGCATCCCACATGGGCGCTGGTTTGAATCCTGGCTGCTCCATTTCCAATCCAGCTCCCTGCCTATGGTCTGGGAAAGCAGCAGAAGATGGCTCAAGTGTTCAATGCCTCTGTATGCACGTGGCAAACCTGGACAGGCCACTGCGGCCATCTGAGGAGTGAACCAGCAGATGGAAGACTGTATCTTCATTTCTCTCTGTAACTCTGGCTTTCAAGTAAATCAATAAACCAATCTTTTTTTTTTTTTTAAAGATTTTATTATTATTGGAAAGCCGGATATACAGAGAGGAGGAGAGACAGAGAGGAAGATCTTCCATCCGATGTTTCACTCCCCAAGTGAGCCGCAACGGGCCGGTATGCGGCAATCCGATGCTGGGAACCTGGAACCTCTTCCGGGTCTCCCACACGGGTGCAGGGTCCCAAAGCTTTGGGCCATCCTCAACTGCTTTCCCAGGCCACAAGCAGGGAGCTGGATGGGAAGTGGAGCTGCCGGGATTAGAACCGGTGCCCATATGGGATCCCGGGGCTTTCAAGGCGAGGACTTTAGCCGCTAGGCCACGCCGCCGGGCCCAAGACATATTTATTTTTATCGCCAAGTCAGATATACAGAGAGGAGGAGAGACAGAGAGGAAGATCTTCTGTCTGATGATTCACTTCCCAAGCAGCCGCAACGGCTAGTGCTGTGCCGATCCGAAGCCGGGAGACTTTTCTGAGGTCTTTTAATGAGTTTAGGGGAAACACATTTTATGATACCATGCATGATTTCACAGTTTTGGCACCAAAATAAATATAAGTTTTAACTCCCTTTTAACTCCCCTTTCCAGAAACTTCTAGAAACACATCATATGTGTTTTTAAAATAAATGCATATTGCTGGTTGGTGCAGGTAATGAACAGAACCTACCCTACACTAGCCAACACACAGACTCAAGTCTGAGGTCTCGCTCAGCAAGGTTTTTTTTGACTCCCCAATTAGATCACTGGACTCAAATTTTGGCACAGGATGTGTGGTTTGATCTTGGAGTACATGTATCAAAACTGGGCCTCCTCAGCTGCTGATGCCTGTGTAGTGGACAGCATGTCCAGATGCACACAGGAGACACAGCAGCCAGCTTACCTAGGCCAGCAGGGATGTCAACCGCCTCATCAGAGGATGGAAAGCAGAATAGGTTGGACAATTCTCCCGGCCAAGCCTTGCAGCATGTTCCTGGGTCTATGGCTGTTCCAAGGTGGACTTTGTCAACCCACAGACCTTGGAAAGATTTTTCTCAATGATGGAGCTCATCGCTGATGAAGCCAACCACATCTCAGAACTAACAAAACTATTCAAGTCACACTCTTGGAACACTCTTCCCCACGTCGAGGTCTCTGAGGCATCATCAAATAACTTCCCTCACCCCCAGGTGATGTAGCTGGACAGCAAGGAGACAGATCCCTCTCCCCGGCCTCAGTGTGAACATAGGAGGAAAAAGAAAAAGGAAGAACTGAAACATGTGTCCCACCCACCTTTCTCCATATCCTGACCCTCCCCACCCTAACTGGAGGCCCAAAAGGGTGGGCAGCCCTCTCAACTATGAGAAGAATATGACAAATAAAATTTAAAAAGTAAGAAATGCACGCCATTTAGGAATTCCCACGTTTTGGTTTTTCTTGCTATCCTTTCAGAGACAGTGATCAATGAAGACGTAAGTAGTGCAGTCTGAGATTATCCTTGTGCTAGAAAATGCAGCTTCCTGGGTGCTCCTGCTGGTGAGTATTTTTAGCCAGGGTCCCCCAGTAGGTCTCCACTCCAGTCAGTGTCTCCTCCTTGTCGGGGTACGTGCCGCTGGAGCCTCCGCGGGGCAGCATTCCAGGTGGCTTCTAACTGTTGGCTGGTCACCAGAGGTTTCATATTTACAGACGATAATCAGGGTGGTGTCCAAGTTCATCTGAGAGTAGAGTTGCTATCCCAGCAGAAATGGGAAACCTCAAGAGCTAAAATCATCTGCCCCATCTATAAGGGTGCGACTCCTCCTGACGGCACGCACAAACGCACCACGAGGTCGACACGTTACCCTTCAGGGGCTCTCACCGGCATTCAAGCAGAGCAGTAACAACAAGCATTCCTCAACCTTCTGGGATTTGACCCCTGAGATTTCTGTTAAAAAATATGCACAGGAATCCTCGATTTTTACACTGAATTCTTAATTGCCAGTTACTGTCTCATCATAAGTACTTTACGTAGACAGGGCCAAGTATAGTTTCCTCATGAAAATGCCATAGCAACATGAGTAGCTGGTACTGAAAAACATCTTTTCTTAAAAAAAAAACCCAAAACACTTTTATTATTATTTTTAAAAGATGAATAGGCACAGCCTCCTTCCTTACGGTCCTTCTGTTTTACATCTTCCACCCTTTAGTTTTATTTCTTTCAAAGGCCAAGTGACTGAGGCATGGGACAGAGAGAGGTCTAGCTTCCGCTTACTAGTTCACTCTCCAGTATGTGACTTGACTTGCTGTGTCATAATGCTGGCTCTCAGCTTTTTATTTTATTTTTTTTAAAAAAGAGTTATTTGGGGTTGGCACCGTGGTATAGTGGGTTCGGCTGCTATCTGAAGTGCCTAGATCCTATGTGGGTGCCAGTTTGCATGAAGAAATACCTTAAGCCTGCCTTTCTTAAACTCAAAGGGGATAAGCATTAGGCCGGAGAGTCTGTTGTCCCAAGGTGAGTTTCTGGGCCTCTTGTCCAAGTTTCTCTGCAGTAGGTCTAGCTGGGTAGACCCAAGCACACACACTTTTCCCAAGTCCTTGAGACAGGCAGATGTTATTGGCTTCAAGAGCCTCCTTGGAAGGAAGCAGATGAATGTGTGAATGCATCCCTGCACGGCCAAGTGTTTACACAGCTTATCTCACTGAATCCTCCTGGCAGGGCGGGGGCGGGGGTGGTAGGGAGACACACCCCACAGCGGGACGACTGCATCCCCCACAGAAGCCACGACTTTGACTTTACCCAGTCCTACACTTTTTCCATTGCTTCGAAGTATGCAATCGTACTAACTGTACTGCTGCTTATTAGGAAGAATTAGATAGAACTCCAAAAATTATTAGATGAATTGCTCAACTTTTAGCCTCACCTCTTTCAGTATGATTGACCTGTGGGAATGTGAGGAAATGGGTGGCTGAAGTGTGGTAATTAGCCAATGAGCATACATGGGGAGATGCAATGGTGAAATAACCATCAGCTCATCCTCACCGGGTCCAGAACTTGAACGGAGGCCAGCGGGTCTCTAAGGAGGACGAACCCGCTGCTGCACCCTTCCACCTGCCCCGTCGGGCTCTCCTCCACTCTCACGGCCCTTCCGCTGTTCAAACAGGACTGCTCGCTGTTCCTCGGGTTTTCCTCACATGTCTCCTCCTCCCCAGATGTGGCCATTATTCTGTGCAGTTGGTCAGCTTCTCCTTGCATTCTTCGCATGATTAGAATCTCCTCACTCCCTTTAAGACGTGACTTATGCATATGAAAGGCAGACAGAGACAGGCAGAGCCCTCCTCCATTGGTTCATCCCACAGCTGACTGCAATGGCTGTCCAGGTAGGGCTGAGGCAGGGGTCTCAAGTCAAGCCTCACCCCATGGGTGGCAAGGACTCGACTACCTCAGCCATTGTCATGGTCCCTAGGGTATGCGTCAGCAGGAAGTTGGGAGTGGGCAGTGGGAGCTGGGTACTGTCCCCAGGCACTCCGATAGGGGGTGTGGGGGTATTGCCTACCAGGCCAAAGGCCTGTCTCATGATTTTCTTTCTGGAGACCAAATACCACTTCTAAGAGGGTGCTGGACTAAATGCCTTCAATCAATTCCCAGAGCTGCCCAGACAAGCTTTAATGTCACTGGGTATGTCATTTTCTTATAAATAAGCTTGTGCAAACAATCTCATATACCCACATTTCCTCATGTTTCTGCAAAGAAATGGTTCTGCTTGATAATAAAGTTATACTCTGAAATTCAAAACACAGTTTTCTGCAGTGTAAGATGCTGGCTATCAAAAACAGAAGTTGGAAAATCTAGTGAAAAGAACTTTCCAGAAAGGTGTTGTGTTGTGATATTTTAAACTGCCTTTTGGGGTGCCCGTATCACCAGAGCCCATCTCAGCCTCTTGCTACAGTGCACCCCAAGGGGCAGACGATGCCACCCATGCGGGAGACTCAGATAAAGCCCCTTGCCCTTGGCTTTGGCTGGTGCGGCCATCTGAGGAGTGAACCAGAGGATGGAAGATGGCTCTCCCCTGTCCCTTCTAGCTCTGTCTTCCAGATAAATCAAAGAAAAATTCCCAAATAGGAAGCTTTGTAGTATCCAGTACTTTGGGCCTGTGAGTTAGAATACAGCGAAAAAGAGAGCAGTAATATACTCACACTTTCAGAATTGGAAGGGGTCATGAAAGTAAGTCACTTAGGACTTTCCCTTTATTTTGTGTTGACGTAATGTTGGACCTCGTGTTACTGTCAGAAGTCCCATTTGTTTGGCTGATGCCATTCAATTTCCATCTATCTTGGCTTTGGTCTCTTTATGCTAGGATTTCAGGACTGCCAGAGAAAGAAAACTTTTTGTCCAGAAAGAGCTTTTGTTGTTTTGTTTTTGGAATGGATTTCTTCTGAAGGGTCAACCCTGACTTTGGTCCACAGGGAGTTGGCCTGCAGGATGGACACTGCATTAACTTTACTGAGGCTGGTTCTGAGCCGCAAAGGAACGAGTTCCTCTTACTCCCCACTGCGCTGTGCCGTCAGTGCCGAGCAGCCACAGTCACGCCCAAGACCAGAGCTACTCCTACGAAGGCAGCAGGGTGACCATCTGCTCCACTTGGCCAGCTCCGGCTTTGGAAGCTGAGAGGTATCTCAGATGCTGATTATATCTTGGCTTAACCTTGCAGAGTGAAAAGAGGGATGCGTATCAAGGGCATTTATCTTTCCACCCCACGGGCTCCTCCCAATTCCAAGATGGTTGAGAGCAGGAACTCCAGAGTCGGTGCAAGTGAACGTGACCCCAGGCAGGTTCCCTCACCTTGGCAGGTCCTATCTGGACAAGGACATGGTGAGGTGACGGAACTGCAGTTTCCTTATGGGTAACTGCCAGGGAAATAACCAGTCACGCATTTAGGACAATGTTCTGGATGTGGCCAATTCTCAATAAATGGCAACTGTAACTAGTTTCAACAAGGAGTAGTAACATTCACACAACCCACATGAACTCAATCCTCTCCTTTATATGGGCTTCACCATGCATTTCAGCCCTTGTTTATTTGATCATAATAAAATATTGACTCCGCAAACTATGCTTTGCCTAACTCCCCGTCTGAGCTGAGCACCAGTCCTCACAATTTCCTCTAAGACACCTAGTGCTCTCACAGCCCAAAGTAAACCTCAAGATCTGGTCATTATCTGGCACTGCACAAGATCTGACCTTCCTCTCGACCTCTGTGAAAGATCCCACTAGTTTTCCAGTTACCTAGGCAGGACAGAGCTATTAAAAATTGTAACAATACCACCAGTTAATCAGCTGCCAAATCATTCATTCATTACATTCATTTGTTTGACAAATATCAACTGGTCCTTTTCTATAGGCCAAGCACAGTGCTAAACCAGAATGGACATGGTTTCTGTCCTCAGCTGCAAATATAGAATTTACACTTGGAAGGACATTTCAATCCAAATGAGAAAGTGTAACGGGGACATAATTTACAACAAAGAGTCAGGGGAGAACTCTAAGAGGAAGTGACAATTTGAAAAGAGGAAATAAGGAGCCTTTGGGGCAGTGGGGTCAGCATGTGCCCAGGCGCTGGGGCCGGCGAGGGGCGCTGCCCTTTCCTGAGCAGCTGGAAGGTGGCCAGGGGCTGCATGGCGATGAGCTGCTTGCAGGGGAGGCTGCAGCGGTGGGCAGGGGCTTACCAGCCACGCATGGGAGCCCCTGAAGGGTTCTGAGCAGGAGAGGCACAGCATCGGGTCGCTCTGGCTGCTCTTGGTGAGTGGACTGGAGGGGGCAAGAACAGAATTAGAGACTGGTCAGGGGCTGCCTGGCTGCTTGTGAGGACAGATGGCTGGTGGCTGTGACGATGGAGAGGAGCAGATGGATTTGAGGCAGTCTGGAGGACTGACAGGGACTTGGTGGCCAGGATGTGCAGAGCAAGGGAAGGGGAGGTGCCGAGGTGGATTGTCAGGTTTCTGACGCCAGCTGCTCTGTGGAGCTCAAAGTGTCGACAGAATCTACCTCTCGGGAGACCTTATATTCCTAAAATATCACACGAGAGATCCCCGCTTGGCCTCAAAGACATGATAACTCCCTACATGAGTCACTGCTCCTTCTCTGGAGTTTTCCTACCCCTTTTCTATGCCAACCTCAGATCACCCCATGCGGCACTTCTTCCCATTCAGTCCAGTCACATGGCGCCCCATTCACAAATCTCCAGCGGTTCCCTCACGCCTGTTTCAGCATATCACCTCAGCGTGGCTTCCAGGTTCCCAGCAGCCCGCGCTGCCCCACTGCAGTCCTGTTTTGGGGGAACTGCACCATCACTGCTCCTGGCCTTGGCTCCAGGCCTGAAATCTTACCATCTCAGTTAAGTGAAACCTCGCTCAGTCCTCAAAGTTCATAGCTTACAAAACGCCCCATCTTTAAATCCCCTAATGCTTTGTACCTTTCCAATAGTGCTCCAGTTTCTGTGGGTTTTCTTTAGTTGGGGCTATTAGTTTTATCATGACTTACCTCGTGTACATTCCCTGCCCCCTTACAGATCACAGTGCCTTTGTGCGTGTGGCTCTGTTACACTGCTCCCACTTCCCTGCCCTTACGTCTGGGATCAAGAACACAACTTTGGGGGCCAGCATCGTGATGTGGATGGTTAAGCCAACGCCTATGTTGCTGGCATCCCCTATGAGCTGTTCCACTTCCTATCTGGCTCCCGGCAAGTAGGCATGGGAACACAACAGATAGCAGCCCAAGGACTTGGGCTCCTGTCACCATGTGGGAGACCTAGAAGGAGCTGTAGGCACCTGGCTTTGGCCTGGCTCAGCTCCGGCCATCTGGAGTGAACCAGCAGATGGAAGAGCCCTCCATGTCTTCTCCTTCCCACCTCTGTTAACTCAGCCTTTCAAACAAATAAACACATCTTTTTTGCCACTTTGCCCGTAGCAGGTGCATTTTCTTAACTTTAATTTGGAAC
This sequence comes from Ochotona princeps, assembly GCF_030435755.1. Taxonomy (NCBI): domain Eukaryota; kingdom Metazoa; phylum Chordata; class Mammalia; order Lagomorpha; family Ochotonidae; genus Ochotona; species Ochotona princeps. Next base: position 22,252,720 of record NC_080858.1, read on the forward strand.
AGTGTATGTTATGTTATGGAGTAATGATAACCAAGTTGTTGAAGGGGGGATGTTTATAATGGCATCTGCCAGCACTAGGATTCATAGAAAAACTCATCTCGAGCACGCTCCCATCAAACTCCTTACAATCATACACAACACCAATATGACACACCCTTCTAATACTCTCCGGCTGTTCAAAATACTCCAGTGCAGAAACCCACAAAAGCTTTAACTTTGCTCAAAGTGCTGAATATTAGCAACAACAGGCTCTAATTCAGAGTTTTCCAACTGCTTGTTTCAGCTCATTAATAAATCATGGAAATGACTCAGTGGGTCACAAACAAAACTAAGAAAACAAAAACAAAAAACCCAAAGTAATAAGGTCAAGCGCTGTCTCCTGCAAATTCTGTAGATACACACATACACATAACCCGCAGGTGTGCTCTCGGTCATCATCTCTCACCATGTTCCCTAGTCAGAAGTTTGGCATACATAACTCAAGCAGGTAGGGCAAGTAAGCTGTTAAAAAAAACAGTAATTAGGGCCTGGTGCAGTAGCCTAGTGGCTAAAGTCCTCACCTTGCACTCACTGGGATCCCATACGGGTACTGGGTCTAATCCTGCCAGCCCCGCTTCCCATCCAGCTCCCTGCTTGTGGCCTGGGAAAGCAGTCGAGGATGGCCCAAAGCCTTGGGAGTCTGTATCTGCATGGGAGACCCAGAAGAAGCTCCTGGCTTCGGATCGGCTAAGCACCGGCCATTGTGGTCACTTGGGGAGTGAATCATCGGATGGAAGATCCTCCTCTCTGTCTCTCCTCCTCTCTGTGTATCTGACTTTGTAATAAAAAATAAAATAAATCTAAAAACAACAAACAAACAAACAAACAAAACCAAAACAACAACCCAGTAATGAATTGGAGCTGGTGTTATGGCACAGAGGGTAAAGCCACTTCCTGTCAATACAAGTATCTCACACGGGCACTGGTTCAAGTCCTGGCTGCTCCACTTAGCTCCCTCCCTGGGAAAAGCAGAGCAAAAGGGCACAGGTACTTGGGTCTCCACCTCCTATGTGGGAGACCTGGATGAAGCTCCTGGTCAGCCTGTCCCAGCCGCAGCTGCTGTGGCCATCTTGGAAGTGACCCAAAGGATGGAAGATTCTCTCTGTAACTCTTTCAGATTAAAACAGGTAGAGGGGCTTGGGAGTGTGGTTGACGTATGATGCTTGGGGTCTACATTGCTGGTGGGTGGTGATGAGGATACAGAGAAAACCGTTCCCCAGTCAGCTGAGCGCCCGCGACGGTGCACTAGCCCACCTGCAGTCCCACCCAGGCTCTCACTGCACGGCACTAGCCCACCTGCAGTCACACCCAGGCTCTCGCCCAGTCAGCACACAACAGACCAGCCCCAAACCTTAACTCCAGACCTAGCTCCATTTCACAGGTTTCCCCTTATAATGTGCTGTTCCTCCCGTCACATTCTCCACTGATGGTTGGGAAGCCAGCGCCAGGCTTCCTGACTAATGCATGTAAACACTCTTAATTGTCAATTACACTTCTGACAAATAACTGGGTCAGAAGCCAGAGGTGGCACATCAAAGCTGGTGCAGTACAAAGAACCCTGCAATGGGTGCTGATCCATTTGGGTCATGCCTGGGTGACACTGGGCCTACTGCGCAACCTCAGGCCCTCCCGCCTCTAAGCTCTGTGGCCGGCAGGTAAAGGTAACCTTGGCTGGAAGGAAAGGAAGCCCATCTTTGAGATGGAAGAGACAAACAATGCCATTCTCCAGGCTTGTTTAAATATGAATTAATTCCTCTCTCACAATTCAGATTGGGTTAACACCCTTTGGTGATATTCTATGTCAAGGTCTCCGCTGACAACTGGAGAAATGCCAAGCTTCTTTCTGGCATGGCAGCTTTCCCACACTGTCCAACTTCAGCTCCTACTTCCGGTGGCTCCGACCTCCAGCCCTCTGCGCCACCCCCAGCACCACCACCCCAGTTGGGTTTGCTTATCATCACTCTACCTCGGCTGAATTCCTGGCCACCACTCCCTCTTCCAGTAACCTTCATTAAACCTTCTGGAGCAAAGTTCTGAAGCCTTCGCGAAGACTACCAGCCGCTCCAATCAACTGATCTCGGGGCTTTGGCTCAGCATTCTTACAGGACCCATCCAGGTGGTGGGAGTTATCCTCTTGCCACAGATAAGAACATGAGGCTCAGGGAAGGTGGGCGTGAGCCACAGCCATTCCAGGTGTGGGTCATTAACCTGCAAAGCCCGTATGCTGCTTTTTAGTATACCAAGCCATGTCCACCTCCGAAAGGCTGCAGGAGGAAAGTTGGGATTCCAAACGCTTATCAACCAGCTCTAAAACTGCCTGTCGTAACATAAACTCAGGTGCACCTTTGAACCATTCGAGTAATAAATGATTGGAATAGCATAGGTAGTTCTTAGGGGAAGGGGGTTGTTAGTCCAGTTTCCCAAGCCCAGTAGTAAAGACACTCCAAAGTAAATGACAGGTGGGTGGCTAAGGAGGGAGGAGGGGAGAGAGGAAGCGATATGGTATAAGAAAATATTAGAAACGTGGCAGGAGAGATGAGAGTGTAATACAAGCACAAAATGGTCAGAAAGTGGAAGTGTGGCAGACGGGGCTGGGGAAGCCAAAAGGCTAAAGTGTTTAAGTTGAGGGGCCTGGTAAGAGGCGCGCTGGTGTGTGTGTGCTGGGGTGCTCATACAGACAGCAGCGCACATGGCCCGGGACGGCAACTCAGCAGAGCGGTGCACAGGGACAGATCCAGGGAGCAAGGGCGAAGCATGGTTAGCCCTGGAGGCTGCGGGCGCCGGAGGAGGGGCCAGAGGGCACGGCACCCCCAGACCCAGAGACCCACAGACGGGATCTGTCTTCCCCTACACCGCTTCAGCATTCACACCCACACCCCATAACCCTCCTCGGTGTGTGTGTAGAGAATGAGGTCCTGTCCCTCCCCACGCCGCCTCTATTCCCGGACAACTCTGAAGGGGCAGAGCGAAGCAGGAGGGTCCTTACCCAGGAAGATGGAGATGATGAGCCGCAGCGCCTGTTCTGACGCGCCCAGGGACGCCGCCAACTTGTTCAGGCTCAGCTCCTCGAAACCCGACTGCAGCCCCGTCAGGAACTCCCCCGCCGTTCCTACGTCCCCCTCCACTGCGGACGCCATCTTAACTGCGGGCGCCCCCCCCTCCCCAGGGACCCCCAAGCTCCGCGCGCCCCGAATGTGGGCAAGACGCTGTATGGCTTCACCCCCAATTCCGGCCCGGGCCCGCCCACGGCGTGCGCATTGGCTGCAGGTCCGCCCAGTGCCGCCAGGCCCACCCGATTATTGGTCGAGGCGGGTCTGGGGGGCGGGGCTTCGCGCGGTAAGGTAGGAAGAGGGCGGGCCGGAACGTTTGTAAGGCAAAGGTGACTCCTGCCCGAGAGTGAGCGCCGGTCGGGGCGGGGCGCCGTCCGCCGGAGCTGCCATTGGAAAGGTCCGGGCTAACTGCTCGGGGGGCGGAGTCTGGCGGAGCAAGTGTCCGGCCGGCTCGCTGCCTTCCCATTGGCCGAGTCGCGAGCAGGCGAGAGTCGGCGCGGGGAGGGGGGCCCGTCACCCGACCGCGAGGTTACTTTCGGTCGCCGGCGCGCTGGGGTTACTGGGGCATGTAACGGGGAGAGGCGGGAATGCCTGCCGCAGCCCCCCTCGAGCGCCTCCTAACGGTGCTTCCCGGCCGTTCCCGGTTTCCTCAGCCGTTAGGCTGGCCGCCGCCGCTCCCCGAGGTGCTGTCGGGGAGAGCCACCCCCTTTGATCCTTTCCCGGTGAAATTTCCTATAGTAAAAATATAGCCTGCTTCCCACCACCCTCAGAGGCGATGACATTATAATATGCGTGATGAGCACGTGTGAATTGAAATGTCAACTGGTCTGACCCCAAGCAAGTTCTGTGTAGCCCACAGTGTAGACATGTAAAACGGAGTTGATAACATATATATATTATTTATATATATATTAATATATATTGCTTATATATATATAACAGTGGATGGAAAATCTTTGTCTCAGTCTCATTGCCTTTAATATAAGTGAGAGTTAAAAAAAAATTTAAAAACCTAGGAAGTTAGGTGAGGGCCCTAGTGTCCATCACTGAACAGAAGAGACAGGATATCTCCCAATTCCAGGTTCAGCATGGAGCTAACCATGTGGAAGATGTGTGCACAAAGATGAAGCTTCCTTATATCTAAGGCCCGGCTTCCTCCACCTTCCACCAATCTTGAAATCAGCATGCACCTTAGCATCAACAGCTTAGCCCAAAGTGGTGTATTAAGACACGTGTACCTCCAGGCTGTAGGCAGCTGCCTAGGTTGGCTTGCACCTGTGCAAATGTTACATTGCTGGGAGAAAAGCAGCCAAGGCTGGTGGGCATTCTAGGCCTGGTTAATGCTAAGCTTGTGTTAATGATACCAATGTGCTAGCATAGTTGTCTATTCTACTTTTTTTTAAATAGTTAAGCCATCAACTAAAATAGTTGAGCCATCCTCTGCCGCTTTCCCAGGTGCACTGGTAGGAAGCTGGACTGGAGACGGAGCAGCCGGGACTAGAACAAGTTCCCATATGGGATGCCGGCACTGCAGGTGGAAGCTTAGCTTACTATACCACAGTGCCAGCCCTGATTTATTTCCATTTTTATTCTAAAGGGGGTGAGGGGGGAGAGAGAGAGAGAGAGAGAGAGAGGGAGAGAGACTGCAACAGCTGGAGCTGGGCCCTGCTGAAGCCAGGAGTGGCACTCAGTCTTGGTCTCCCATGTGTGCAGAGCCATCGCCCTTACCTCCCAGGATGTGTGTTAACAGGAAGTTAGAATTGCAATGTGGAGGGGGGACTCAGACCCAGGTGTTCTGGAAATGGGGTGCAGCTGTCTCTAGCAACATCTTAACCTCTATGCCCAATACTCATCCAATACCTTTTTTTAGATTTATTTATTTTTTATTTGGAAAGGCAGATTAGATTTATGGAGAGAAGGAGATGTGAGAGGAAGATCTTGCATCCAATGGTTCACTCCCCAAATGGCTGCAACAGCTAGAGCTGAGTCATTCCAAAACCAGGAGCCAAGAGCTTCTTCTGGGTCCCCCATGCAGGTGCAGGGTCCTAAGGCCATCCTCTACTGCTTTCCCAGGCCATAGGCAGAGTGCTTAGTGGGAAATGGAGCAGCTGGCACATGAAGTGGCACCCTTCTGGTATCCTGGTGCTTGCAAGGTGAGGATTTAGCCATTGAGCCATCATGTTGGGTCCCCAAATAGCTTTTTCACTTCTAGTGATAGTTGAAATAGTGCAGCATCTTCAACTGATGAGCCCGAGACACTTTGGGATGCGGCTACTCAGACAAATGGCAGAGGGGTGTAAGGGACACAGAGAACCGTGAGGCAGGGAAGGCTTTGTAGAGGAGGGGCTCAGGGTCCCTCATTTGCAATTCTAATCTTTACAAGGCTCTGAAAGCAAAGCATTTCCTCACCGCCAAGCGCAGCCACAGACATGGGCAGCAAAACTTGAGCTGAATGGATGGGAAGTGATTTCTAACTTGCGGTTATTCCACTGGCCATGAAGATCAATGTTTAGCCTCAGAAATATTAATATTGGACAATGGCCTTGTTATCCCGATCTCTGAGGGCAGGGGGCAGAGGAGAGGCGTGTGATCTAATACCAAGACTGTGTTCTGCATTGCATTAAAACATTGTTTCTGTGTGAAAGGTGGAGAAGCAGCTCTACACACAGACACACAGAGTTAGAGATGCACAGATATGGTCAATCTGGTGGTTCAGTTGCCAAATGCCCGCGACACAGGAGCTGGGCTAGACTGAAGCCAAGATCCTGAAACTCAGCCGGGGTCTCCTTTGTGGCTGGCAGGGACCTAAGTACTTGAGTCATTACTTGTTGCCACCCAGGGCATGCATGAACAGGAAAGCTGGGATGGCAAGCGGAGGTGGGATTTGAACCCAGGCGCTGTACTCAGGCATGTAGGTGTCAACCATCATCTAAACTGCTGCTCCAAGTGCCCATCCTCACTTGTGCCTATTTGAAATCTGTAAACGTCTGTGTCTCAAAACAAATGTGCCTGTCAGGTCTGTGGCCGAAGGATTCTGGGTTGTAGACAAGCTGCGACTTGAGGAGTGAATAGAACCAAGACGTTGGGGATATGGAAGAGGCTTTCGGAAGAGGACAAGGCGTCACCCACACCAGCTCGGCTCTAGGTTTTGTTCAGCAGTTCCGTTTGCTTTACAGGCTGAGAAGCGCTACACAGCCACTCTCCCTTAACTTAGGACTTAACGCCCAGTTGGGAGGGTGGGACTTGCTGAGTTTGGCTATTCTCCTCCAGTTGTTAAGCGCCTCCTTTTCCCCCAAATCACCTGACTTATCCGAAAACGCTGCCTCCCACCCTCTTTGGCTGAGAAGGAGCGTTAAGCAATCATTGAAATCCCCAATCCGCCCGTCTGATGCTGGCTCCACACGCAAGAACCTCCACTCGGGCGGAGGCGGTAGTTCTCATTTCAAAAGCAGAGGGAGCTCCAGGATCAAGGCTGAGCTGCCCGCCGTCTGTCGTGGTCTCCCAGCCCCCCTCTTTGTTTGGATCAGGGAATTCTGGACATACACCCTGGGGCAGGGACCCAGGACAGGGAAGTGCCTACAGAGGGAGCGGGAAGGCTGGAGCTGCCATCCTAGGGAACCGCGGCCGTCCAGCATGCCTGCTGCTCGGACGAGGACCCCCTCACCTGCTCCCACCAGCGTCTGAAGGTAAAACTCTTGGAGAGCAAGAACAGAGTTTTGGTAGCGCTGGGTGGAGAAAGGTTTGTAGTAGAGCTGTAGGGCTGGGAAGAGGAGAATGAAAAGATGGCAGAAGTAGGGGTCCATTCTCTCCGTTTTGAGGGACTTTGGCAAGTCTTCCTTGAGGACCATGGGAAACTAACACACTTTCTTTTTTGTTGGAAAGGAAAACGAACAAATGCTGGACAAGGGATCTAGGAAATTTTCTTCCCTACCTTTTAGGGTCCTTATAATTCCAACGTTTCTTCTTTTCGTGCTCACCCGACCCTGTCTCAGACCACTCAGGGTCCTGTTGAACTGCACAAACGCACGCAGCAGATGGTTCAGTAAATAAGGCTGGCGTGATAAGGGTGATGATGTTTAAAAAAGAAGGACAGCTGTCCAAGGTGGGTGGCCCTGATGAGCAAAGACCCTTGAAGACCCAGGTGCAAGAGGGAGTGTTGCTCTGTGACAGCTCTAGGGGGTAATATAGAACAGAAAGGAAAACTGGGAGACATTACTCATTCTTTTTGGCAAAAATACAGAAGGCTTCAAGAAGCACTGGGAGAAGAATACGATTTAGTCGAAGTCCAACATTTGCTGAAGTCAGGCCAGGGAGGGTCAACCTATGGTGATGTTTCAGGACTCAGCTTTTCTTGAACTTCTGTGTTATTCTTAGGAAGGTGACACTGAATCCTAGGTGACTCCTGGCCATCAAAGCAGACGCCTAAATTCGTCAGACATCGCCATTCAGGCCCACCACTCTCAACGCCAAGGTCCAGAAGTGCCAAGGGCTGGGACCAGGAGACGCGCAGCTCATCAGGATGGGCCAACCTCCAGTGATGTGGTCAGTGGTCAAGGGTGGGCAGACACATCCGTGGACACGTGGTTGACTATTCTCCTTTGCCCTTGCTTCTCCCTGTATCAAGTGTTAAAGGTGGCTGCAGGGTCACCCACTCTTTCTTCCAGGTGTGTTGTCCTGTTTTCCATTTTGGCATGTGTTTATGCTGGGCCTACTATGTATGGGGAGATACTGTCCCCTAACTATCCTCAGGCCTATCCCAATGAGGTCGAAGAGTCTTGGGATATAGAAGTCCCCGAAGGGTATGGAATCCACCTCTACTTCACCCATCTGGACATTGAGCTCTCTGAGAACTGCGAATATGACTCTGTGCAGGTATGTCACAAGTCAATGAAGAACAGACATGGAAAACCAGGGCTGGGTGGGGAGATCGGGGGCAAAATAAGAAGGATCCAGAAAGGAGTGCCACAGGCATACGATAAAGTCAAACAGTCCCATGAAGGCCAATGTTCTACTTCCTCTACCCCTCTTCCCTCCCGGCCCTCATCCCCAGTGTTACCTTTCTCTAGCTCCTGTTGGCCTCTCCTCTTTAGATAATGTCAGGAAACAATGAAGAAGGGAAGCTGTGTGGACAGAGGACCAGCAAGAACCCAAGTTCCCCAGTTGTGGAAGAGTTCAAAGTGCCCTACAATAAGCTCCAAGTGATCTTTAGGTCAGACTTTTCCAATGAAGAACGTTTTACTGGGTTTGCCGCCTACTACGTTGCTGTAGGTAAGATACCCTTACGAGTTTTACTGATCCAGCTAAAAGAAAATCCAGTCCGTGTACACAATAAAGAGTCTTGTAACTCTTACAAGATGTTGACTTGGTCAACAAAGATGTGAATTGCTTTGTGAATTCAAGTGCATGGTTGTGTCTTAGAGGTGATGATCATGGTGGTCATAGATAACAAGCAGTAAGGTATTGAGAACACTATAAATTGGACATTGTGTTAGGAGTCTCATCTATATTAAGATAATCTTCATCACCATCCTCCAAAGTGGGTGTGGTACATACAAAGGTAAGGTAAGTGAGAACTAAGAATGTTAGCAACTCGCCAAAGAATCACACAACAAGCAGTGATTTCAAAACTCATTCAAAATAGGACATTCAGACCTTCCAATTCTGGTGCTTTTAAATCTAGCTCCACATTGGAAAAGAAGTTGGAACATCTCATAAATCTGAATTATTGCTTGGATTTTGTGAAAGGCTCAATGGCATATAAAGTAAGGAGTGAACTCATTATTCCTCCCTGCATGAGTGTCGCCTGTGGAGTGCTGTCTCAGGGGCTGATATGCTGTGCGTGTGTGAACAAGCTAAGTTTTCTGGCTCTGAGAACTCCCTTCAGCTGCTCAAGGGGAGGGTGCAACTCTGAGCTTACAGTTCAGGGGAGGAACCTGGACTAGCATCATCCGCCAGTGAGATTCCTGGAGGGCCTCCAGCAGAAATCCTCTCCTGTGCTCTTACCCTAGTAAGTTTTGGGTTCCATGTCATTCTGTTTTCCCAGGTCTTTGCACTTAACCTCAATCCTTCTCTCCTCTTTGTAGACATCAATGAGTGTACAGAGTTTGCAGATGTCCCTTGCAGCCACTTCTGCAACAACTACATTGGTGGTTACTTCTGCTCCTGCCCTCCGGATTACTTCCTCCACGATGACAGGAGGAACTGTGGAGGTGAGCAGGGCATTGAGACAGGTGCCAGTTGCCTCAGATTTGGAGTGGAGGTGGTCTTAGCAAGGGCTTTGTCCTCCTAAGTGTTTGATTAGGATCAACCTTCCTTTGTTATTTTTTTTAATTAAAAACGTCATTTGTTTTCGCTTTATTTGAAAAGGAGAGAGAGGCAGGGAAAGAGAGAGAGAGAGAGGGAGAGAGAGAGAGATCTTCCACCTGCTTATTCAGTTTCCCAGTGTCCACCACGAGCTGGGCCAAGCCAAAATCAGTGATCTGAAACTCGTCCAGGATCTCTCCCATAGGTGGCAAAGACACGAACACTTGAACCGTCATCTGTTATCTTCCAGGGTGCACATTAGCCGGAAGCTGCATCAGAAGCAGAGAAGAAGAGTTGAACCCAGGCATTCTAATATAGGAAATGGCATCCCAAGCAGTTTCACAGTCTGGGCCCTGACATCTGTTCTTAATTGTTCATGAACTGAGAGGGAGCCAAGGGAGAGGAAGAAGAGAAGGCTCCAGGGGTAAAGTTAGCTATTTGGAGAAGAGATCGATGCCCCTGAAGGGTCTGGCTAGATCCTTGTAACACCAGACTCTGCCATCAGCAAGGCAGTGAAGAGGCCAGAGGCATTGAACTTGACGTTTGCATCCCTGACTATGGCCTTTAACTCCCGGATCGTGGATCCTTTGAGCTCAGGTTTACAGAGTACGAGTCACAGAATAGGGCAGGATGCCTTTGATTGGCCCTACATATTTCATTGTTCTTTTGTCTTTTTTACCCTCTCAGTCAATTGCAGTGGGAACATATTCACCACACTGATTGGGGAGATTGCAAGTCCCAATTATCCCAAGCCATACCCAGAGAACTCCAGGTGTGACTACCAGATCCTGCTGGAGGAGGGGTTCCAAGTGGTGGTAACCATTCGGAGAGAAGACTTTGACGTGGAACCAGCTGACACAGCGGGGAACTGCCGTGACAGTTTGGTTGTGCGTGATGGGTGACTCATCCATCCCTTCCCCTCCCAGCTTGCAGATTGCTTTCCAGAGAAAATTCTCTTTCCTTCTGCCTCGCATTTCATGTTGCAAATAACATTTACTGCCGCCTTTGTTGTTTATCTTCTCCATGTCATCTCTTTTCTTCAGTTCTTTCTTCTTGATCTCATCGTGGTGTTTCCCTTCCAGTTTGTTGGAAAAGATCAGCAGTTTGGTCCTTACTGTGGCAACGGATTCCCTGGGCCACTGAGTATTGAGACCAAAAGTAATACTCTGGAGATCATCTTTCAAACTGACCTAACAGAAGAACACAAGGGCTGGAAACTTCGTTATTATGGAGATCGTGAGTAGCCCAGAAGTGCCTTTTTGGTTAGTGATAATGGAGTCCTTGGGCAAGGTAGAATCAAGGCAGTGAGATTGCTGTTGTCTGGGAGAGAATCCTGAGCCTCTGCACTTGTTCAGGACAATCCAAGCCTGCTAAGGGCTGTGGGAATTTGACCCAAGAATGCAGACAATTTGTGGATAGTTAGTAACATTTCTGTTATTTGAGATACCTGCCATGTTGGGGTGTCAGGCTTCAGGAATGAGGCTGACTGAATGATTTTAGGAAGTGTGAGAATTATGCAGATGGAATTGTGTCTCCAGCTAGTGAAGTTTTTTTCTTTTTCTTTTCTTTCTGTTCTTTCTAAGCAATCCCCTGTCCGAAAGAAGTCACTGCTCATTCTGTTTGGGAACCTGAGAAGGCAAAATATGTGTTTAAAGATGTGGTGAAGATCACCTGTGCGGAGGGGTACGAAGTTGTGGAGGTAAGGTGCTCTCAGGCTTCATACAAGCCCTGGCCCCCAGATCAGGACAAGTACAGTGAAATCACACACTTAGCTTGGTTGACCAGAATATTCACACCTTCTCTGTAGCTACAACAGCTCTCTCACTTCCTGAGGGGGCCTGGAACTCCTTGGCCAGCTTGGCACCGCCTCTTTGCCTTCTGTCTTCCCGGCCAAGGGGAGCTGACATGTTGTACAACCTCATTGACCCAAGGCCAGAGGTTGATGCCATTATTTTGTCTTGGTTTTCCAAATACCTCTTTATGAGTTAATGTTATGTGATGTCTGTTATTTTCCAGAACAATGTTGGCTCAACGTCTTTCTATTCTGTTTGTCAAAGCAATGGGAAGTGGAGTAACTCCAAACTGAGATGCCAACGTACGTGCCTCCTCCAACCGGAGCTCTGTCTCTCAAAAGGAATTGGAAGAACAGCACCTCAACATTTCAATGCTTGGGTTGAACTTTTGAAAGGAAGCCACTCCTGGTGGGGCCTCTAGTCCTGTGACTGATCTGGTTTCAGGTCATCTCAACTGTCAAGATAGTGTTCAAAGAAAGGGACAATGGGACCAGTAGAGTTAATAGCCCCATGGAGGTGCATCTGTGGCTTCCACAGGTTCTTCCTTGTAGATTTCAAGGGGCTTTGTGGATTGGCAAATGTTGGTGCACTGGAGTAATACCAGCTAGAAAGGATGGCTGCAGGGGGCTGGGTATGGGATGTCTGTGGACACAAGGTGCGAAGGAGTGAGGATAACCACTCTTCCCAGGAGGAAGGGGCTGTCCTGACCACCAGTTTCCTGCCTTGCTCTCATAGCTGTGGACTGTGGTGCTCCCGAAACTATCCGGAACGGCAAAGTTGAAGACCCAGGAAGTACCTTATTTGGTTCTGTCACTCGCTACACCTGTGAGGAGCCCTATTATTTCATGGAAAGTGAAGGCGGGGGTAGGTGTCTTTTCCTAGAGGAAAGAGAATGTTCTGGAAGGTACATAGCACAGTCTCGCTGGGTTGCAGAGTCTGGAGGGCAATGAGAGATGGGACTGGTGGATTCATCCTCTGGGCTTATTCTGAGAATGTGGCTTTCATGTGGGGCACGTCCCATCCCCTCACAGGGACCTACAGAGTCCACTTCTATGCCACAGCTGCAGCAGGAATTTCCCTGCTCCATCTCTTCCATAGAGTTATCAGCTTTTGAGAAACGGTTCCATGCAAAATCCACATCTTCAGGTCACCATGCTGGGACTGACTGGCTTTGTTGAGGTAGAAGCTTGGTGGTGCTGGAGGAGCCCCAGTACATTCCATCACATTATTGCTCAATTCATTTGCTTTCATGTCCGGACTTGAAGCCCTTCCAAAACCATTTGTTCATCTGCTTTGGAGAATTTTCCTTCCATTCCCTAGGCAGGCTTGTGGCCTGAGGGACTCCTTGGTGGCGAGGCAAGGTTTTCTGAATTCTGTTATAGCTGATTTTATCTGATCCCCTACTAAAGTCCTAGAGTAGCGGAGGCTCTGAATGGAAGAGAGGAAAGGAAAGGAGAAGGCATAGGGGTGAGCTTGACTGTGTTCCTTGTGCCCTTGCAGGGGAGTATCGCTGTGCTAGTAACGGGAGCTGGGTGAACGAGGTGCTGGGCGCAGAGCTGCCTGCATGTGTTCCAGGTAACGAGGCCTCAGGGATGGATAGAAACCACAGCTTGGTTTCTATCAGGTCAGGCATGGGTAGAGACCACAGCTCTGGGGAAAGGGAACTTATGCATGGTTGGGGACCACAGCTCTGGGTATGTGTGTGGGTGGATGAGAGGGTGAGTTGGGGGCCATCTGAATGTAGCTACAACCCTCTTGGGACTTAATAGTCTGGGCCCACCAGAGTCCAGTTCAGTGAGGTGGTGGTGGCATTGGGACATGAGCCCTGCAGGACCTTGAGACATCCCCTCAACCACACTGAGGCAGGTCAACTGAGGCGACTAGAAGTCAGTCTGTGACAGTTGGTCAGAGCCAGGGCCGGTTCAGTCTAGAGATGCAGCTGGAACGAGTATACATATAATCATTAAATGAGGGAACTAAAAGTTGAAAATGAAGAATTGACACATAGAAACAAGACCATTTTCACAGTCTAGTTAGGATATTGAAAGGGTTTAGAGGAGTAAGACAAGAGAAAGCCCGCAGGAAGAGCAGAGTTGCACAGGAAGCACTGGGCCGCACTGGAGTAGTGATAACAGTGCTGTCAAGAGCCAGGGTGTGGGCTGATTGATTGGTGGCAGTCGTTCTTCTATTCGCGCCTTTGGAGCAGCCCTGTGGATGAGATGTTATAGGTCCTGTTTCACAGATGCAATGCAAGTTGACAGAATTAGTTAAGTCACAAGGTTAAGCTTTGAATCCAGGTCTGAGTTCAAAATCCATTCTTTTTTTAAAAAAAGATTTATTCATTTGTTTTATTAGAAAGTCAGCTTTACAGAGAGAAGGAGAGACAGAGAAAAAGATTTTCCATCCACTGGTTCACTTCCCAAGTGGCTGCAATGGCCAGTGCTGATCTGATCCGAATCCAGGAGCCAGGAGCTTCTTCCAGGTCTCCCATGTAGATGCAGGGTCCCAAGGACTTGGGCCATCCTCAACTGCTTTCTCAGGCCACAGGTAGGGAGCTGGATGAAGCGGAGCAGCTGGGATATGAACTGGTGCTGCTATGGGATCCCAGCGTATGCAAGGTGAGGGCTTTAGCCACTAGGCTACTGTGCCGGACCCAAAAACCCATTATTTTTGAAGTGGTGTCCAAGCAGACTGTCTAGTATGGGAGCTGGAGAAAGCGAGTTTCCCTGAAATTCAGTCCTCCTGGGTGACGGCAAGTGATCCTCCCTGGAACTACTTAGTGGGGACTGATATGCAAACTGAAAGAGAGGCCTGTTTTCACTCCCTAGGCTGATAGACCTGTCCATAGAAGGGTCAGGTGCAGCTGGGCCACCTGTGAAGAGGATGACAAGGGTTTGCTCTGGGCATCAGTGGAGACTAGAAAGCTTGGTCTCTTCTGCCATCAGTCTGAGCATGGAGTTCTCCAGCACTGGTTCTTTGTTGGGTCCCTGGCTTGAGCCTGGAAGCCAAGTGGGCCACGAGTTCACTGGGAATTACTGTGAGGTTCTGGCTCATTTGGATCAAGCAATTTACACCTACCTCTGTTTAACTAGTCTCTCCCACGAGCTTGCTTGTAGCACTGGTGAAAGAGAGAGAGGTAAGACCAGGATGAACTCTATGCAGATAGTGGGCCACCTGGGATTAATGAACTCTTTTGTGCTAGAGAACTTTGCAGGCCAGCATTTAAAAGTCCTTGAGTTTGTAGGTGGTCCGCATCATGTTCTATTTCACACACTGCCTTCTTACGGCTTCTTCCTAGTCTGTGGTGTTCCCAGTGAGCCTTTTGTCATGAAGCAGAGGATAGTCGGAGGATCCGATGCAGACATTCAGAACTTCCCCTGGCAAGTCTACTTTCAGTACCCCTGGGCTGGTGGGGCGCTCATCGATGAGCACTGGGTGCTGACGGCCGCTCACGTCGTGGAGGGCAATGATGCTCCGACCATGTACGTTGGCTCCACATCCGTGCAGAGCTCCCGACTGAAAAATGCACAGATGCTCACGGCTGAACGCGTGATTATTCACCCGGGCTGGGAACCTCGGGACCCTTCAAAGGAACGAAAGAATTTTAACAATGATATTGCCCTGGTGCAGCTGAAAGATCCAGTGAAAATGGGACCCACCGTCTCCCCCATCTGCCTGCCTGGCACCTCCTCAGAGTATAATCCCTCAGAGGGAGACCTGGGCTTGGTCTCAGGCTGGGGCAGAACGGAGAGGAGAGATCGTGCTATCAAACTCAAAGCCGCAAAGCTGCCCATCACCTCCCTGCAGCACTGCCAACAGATGCGAGATTCCCGTGTGGACATCAGTAGCTTCACTTTCACTGAGAACATGATCTGCGCTGGAGGCATCATGGGTGTTGATAGCTGTGAAGGGGACAGCGGTGGGGCCTTTGCTGTGCAAGACTCCACCATGGAGAGCCCTAAATTCTACGTGGCTGGTCTGGTGTCCTGGGGTGCCACCTGTGGGAAATATGGCTTGTACACCAAAGTGAAGAACTACGTTGACTGGATCACTAATACGATGCGGGAATATGGTATTCCTAGTTAAAACTCAGCAGCCGTGCACCCTCAGCCTCTCGCAGGACTGTGGCAGACATAGGGCTCCCAGATCTTCACAATGTCACTTCCAGGATCTCACCAGGACTAAATTTCACCCCTGATTTCCCGGGGACTTGACATGGAGTATGACTTATGCACGTCATAATTGTCAAGATGTCCAAGCTTGATCACAGAATCATGTTGGGCTTGGAGTGGTGTTCTCAGTCTGTGAGGTCCTCTCCCCTATAACATGGTATAGGTAGCCACGTGCGTGGGGCACTCCTGCCTTACACTGCTTTGTAGGAGTACCTTCATTTGTTTCCTTTGTGCCTGTTTAAAATCCCCTGGACTGTATCATTTTCAATGTTCATTATCCACTTACAATCATGCATGTGTCCTAGCCAATCCAGTTGGACACACCTTACTCCACATCAAATCCTGAGGACTGGGTCTGGGAAGAGAAGGCTGCGGTGCCCCTGGATTGGGGCATTTGGGGAATAGTAGGTAGTAGTTATGGAGACAAGGAGTTCAGTGTTGCTCCTGTCTTCTGACTCAAATTTACTGAATATTGTGAGCAGTTAACATTGGCTGTGGAAGATCTTTTTTTTAAGTTTTAAGTGCTTCACCATGTAACCTGAACTTTAATTTTCCTCTCAAGCCCATTTGTATAATGCAAGACTATGATTTCATTAAAGAAGAAAAGACAAAGAAATCCAGCGTGTTCTCCTTGATGTTTCTGGTGGATCTGATCAATTTGTCGGTCAGGGAAACCACTTCTTCCTCAGATTGAACTCTGTACAAAGTGACAGCAAAATGTCCTAATGATAAGGGACTCAGAGACTCTTGTGTTTTTTTTTTTTAAGATTTATTTTGTTTTTATTTTTATTTGAAAGAGAGTTATAAAGAGAAGGAGAGAGAGACACAGAGAGAGTGCTTCCATGCACTGGTTCACTACCCAGTGGCTGCCACAGCCAGAACTGAGCTGATCTGAAGTCAGGAGCCAAGAGCTTCTTCCTGGTCTCCCACATGGGTGCAGGGTCCCAAGGCCTTGGTTCATCCTCAACTGCTTCCCCAGGTCATGAGCAGGGAGTTGGACGGGAAGTGGAGCATCTGGGACATGAACCTGTGCCCATATGGGATGCTGGTGCTGCAGGTAGAAGCTTAACTTGTTATGCCATGGTGCTGGCATGGTATTTTCTAGGGAAAGGAAAATTTTAACAGGCCTGCTCTTCTCCAGAGTGACTGGTGCTGAAAAATGCCCCAGATTGGAGATGCAGCCTTAGCTAGGCCAAGGACAGGGCAGATGTGTTATTTGGGCAGGTGTGTTAAAAATGCTCCTTGTGGCAGCTGAATGTTGAGAGTGAGAGCTGCAGATCCTCAGGAAAATGTACTCCAGGTTGAAACAATGGGTGACTTCAGAAGTATTCTTTTAAAATTATTAATTTATTTGAAAGGCAGAGGGGCTGCTAGCACTGTGGCTTACTGGGTAAAATCTCTGCCTGCAATGCCAGCATCCCATATAGGCATTGGTTTGTGTCCTGGATGCTCCACTTCCAATCCAGCTCCCTACCAACAGCCTAGAAGCCAGCAGAGGAAGGCCCAGGTCCTTGGGCCCTGCACCCAGGTGGGAGATCCAGATGAAGCTCCTGGTTCTTGATTTTGACTTGGCCCAGCCTCAAGCATTGTGGCCCTCTGGAGAGTGGTGGATGAAATCTCTTTCCTTCTCTCTCTTTCAAACAAACAAATTTACTAGAAAAGGAAGGCAGATCAAGAGAGAGAGAATGAGTGTGTGTCCCTTAGAGAGAGAGTGCTTCTATTTCCTGGTTCTCTTCCCAAATGGCTGCAACAATTAGGAATGGGCCAAGTTGAAGTCAGGAGCCAGGAACTTCATCCAAGTCTCCCACATGGGTGGTAGGGATTCAAGCACTTGGGCCATCTGCTGCCTTCCTGGGTGCATTGGCAGGAAGATGCAAGGGAGCTGGAGCAGCTGGCACCTCTAGCCAGGGCTCTGCAGTGGGCTGTTCCTGAAAGCCAAGCCGCATAGCCATGGTGTTACTCATTAGCTACATGCTCCAACTGCCTCCACTCTGTTGCCTTGGGGATAATTGTCCTGATGAAGTGTCCTAGCCTCCAATTTTTTTTTTTGAGGGAAGAGGGTAGTGAGGGAAGGGAGATTATCTTTCTTTTTTTAAAATTAATTTATTTTTATTGGAAAGGAAGATATACAGAGGTAAGTAGAGACATCCATCTATCCATCCATCGATTCATTCCCCAAGCGGCCACAATGGCCAGAGCTGAGCTGATCCGAAGCCAAGAACCAGAAGCCTCTTCTGGGTTTCTCACATGGGTGCAGGATCCCAAGGCTTTGGGCTGTGCTCCACTGCTTTCCCATGCCACAAGCAGGGAGCTGGATGGAAAGTAGGGCCACTGGGACATGAACCTGCACCCATGTGGGATCCTGGCAGTTGCAAGATGAGGACTTTAGCCGCCATGCTATTGTGCTGGGCCTGGAAGATTTTCTTTGGAGAAAAAAAACACGGCAGTCAAACATTACGAGTTGAAAACATGGTCTATGATAGCCATCTCTTCCTCTTTTTACACACTTGGGGTGACAGCAGAAGCAGGAACCTGGCGTAGTAGTCAGTATTTGGCTACTTCAACCAAGATAAGTGAAAGAAGCTGTTGAAGCAGAGGAAGGTTGTGTTGGCTCACAGTTTGGGAGGGCCTCATTTCGCCAATGATGAGACCAGAGGATGCCAGAAGCATGAGCACAGACAGGCAGCAAGCAGAGGAGCAGTTAGGCCAGACTCCTCTTTCACGACCAACCCCGTTAGGAATACTACCTTCTCGGAACACCCCTGATCTAAGAAGCTCCCCTGGGCCCACCTGCCAGGTACTGGCGTTGGATCACATGTCTGCTCTTAATCCTCTGAGTAAGACTTTGGGGACCAAGTCCCTAACTTGGGGGGATGTTGGAACTGGTATCCAAACTGTAACCCCCGGAAGGTGTGAATTAGCTGGAATAGGAGCTCATTCTTTCCAGAGAGATCTCTGTCTCTGGGCTCCGCCACTGCCCTGTGTGATGGGAAGAACTTTGGTTTCACATGGCGAGTGCCACTCCAAGGCCATGTGGGGCATGCCAGGGAGGGGGATCTCAGCATAGCATCCCAGAGCCTGCAGCTGGGAGAGGCATGCAGCAGGGCTTAGCGGGGCTGAAAAATCATGCCTTGGTTCCAAGGGTGTCTGCCAGGCTGCCATGTTGTTTTCATTTGGTCAAAAGAAAATGGACTGATGGATAAGCAAGTCACACCTGGGTGCTTAGTGGTTCAGGGGGCTGGAGGGAAAGGAAACTGGTGAAACTTGACCAGCGCATAAGGGCTATACAAGGGGTTGGCGTTGTGGTGCAGCAGGTTAAGCGCAGCCTGCTTCTCAAGCTTCCCTTATGAATGCCGGTTCAAGTCCCTGCTGCTCTGCTTCTGATTCAGCTTCCTGCCTACGTGCCTGTGTGAGCAGTGGAAGACAGCCCAAGCGTTTGGGCCTCTGCTACTCCTGTATGAAGCCTGCAGGATGGAATTCCATGCTCGTAGCCTCATCTGGGCTCACTCCTGGCCATTGGAGCTATCTGGGAAGTGAACTACCAATGGAAGAGCTCTCTCTCAAACATTCTAGAAAAGGTCTAGCGAGAGAAAAAGATTTTTCCATCTACCTACTCCTGTTTTTTTTTTTCTAATTAGAATTGTGAAATGTGTCTTTAATTTTGATCAGCCCATAAACTCTCGTGATTTTTTTAATGATGGTTTACCAATATCAGTGAAAAAAATCCCTTTCATTCTTTCTTTCATTCATTGTTTTAAAGATTTATTTATTGTATTAGAAAGTCAGAGTTGCGCGCGGAGGGGGGGGCAGAGAGAGAGAGAGAGAGAGAGAGAGAGATCTTCTACCTTCTGGTTTACTCCCAAATGGCTGCAATGGGCTGGTCTGAAGCCAGAAACCAGGAGCTGCTTCTGCAGGTCACAGACAAGGAGTTGGATCAGAAGTGGAGCAACCAAGACTAGAACCGGCACCCACATGGGATACAGGTGCTACTGGTGAAGGAATAGCCTATTTTACTGCCATGCTGGTCCCCCCAAAACCCTTTTAAAAACATAGATTCTTTGCAAAGTTAGTACAGAGGGGTGGTGTGGACACTTTCCCAGTTTCCTTGAATGGTTACGACTCCTGGAACTGCAATGCAGGATCAAAGCCAGGACACATGGCAGTGTGACATGCATGCACAGTCTTGTGTCACCTCATCGTGGCCATCAAGATGCACAACTGTTCCAGCACCATGAACTCTCCGTTATGCTACCCTGTTTGTGGTCAAACCTTCCTTTTCTTTGCCATTTTTTTTCCTTACGATTCTGAAAAGATAATTTTGAAAAATTTAGTTTTTCTCAGTTAGGCCAATAGGATCAAGAGTAGTGAATGTTGGGTATGATTGCTTCTGAACCAGAGAAAGAATACAAAATTCATGGCAGAGGTAGGGGCAAGTGGATAGAGTTATCTCAACAGGAACCACAGTGGGGGGAACCTTCAAGGGCTGGTACCAACCTCTGTCAACCAGGTATCCTTGGATGTAGCTTCCGTGTTGGGGAAACTCTTCGTACAGGAGGAAAATTTAAAGGACAAAGGAAACCAGCAACTGCTATAGGAAACCCATCCTAATTATTTTTTAATATTTATTTTTATTTTAACATCAGAGTTGCAGAGAGAGAGAAAGAGGAGAGAGAGATTTTTCATCCATTGGTTTACTCCTTAATGGCCACAACAACCAGAGCTGTGGTGGTCTGAAGTTGGGAGTTAGGAGCTTCTTCCAGGTCTCTCATTTTGGTGCAGAGACCCAAGAAGTTGAACTGTCCTCAGCTGATTTCCCAGGCAACAAGCAGGGAGCTGGATGGGAAGTAGAGGAACTGGGACTAGAACCAGCGCTCATATAAGATGCTGGCATTTGAAGGTGGAGGATTAGCCAATAGAGCAGACATACTTGTCCTGCCTGTATGGGTGCAGCTGTCAGTGTTTGGGGAAAAACTCATAACCAAACTTATGTAACCAAAAAATGAGACTGCCCCATCAAAGAACAACTGAGCAGGAAGCTCCAGTGGGCCCTTCTAGTGCCTGGCCACAACCCCCTGATCCCACTCTCCTAGATGACTATTTCATTCCTTCTCTCCTCAAATCCCCACACCTTCTTCATCTTCACTCACCTGATGACCTTGTGTCTTTATCTCTCACTTCACTGAGAGTGATGGGGAACAAAGAGGGATGGTGTTGCAGGCAACGGGTTAAGCTGCCAGCATCCCACGCGGAAGAGTGCCTGTTCAAGTCCCTGTTGCATACAGGGCAAGTTGCAGGCACCTAGCTTCAGCCTGGTCCAACCTTGCTCACTGTGGCCATTGGGGAGAAGATTTCTTTCTCTCTGTCTCCCCCTGTCTTTATCACTCTGCCCTCAGACAAAGAACATCTTCATAAATAGGGGAGAACTTCTATAAGCTTCTATCGTAATATCTACTGAAATGCTCACTTGTACCCGGCTCCCCCTCCTGTTGTTACCGTAGATAATTCAACCAAGTTTCCAACGAGATTACAGCTCTGTCCTGCCCCGTGCATCACTCGCATTTTCTCCCTCTTGTGCAATTCCCATCAGCAAATAAACACGTTGTTTAAACAAACTTCTCTTGACCACAGTTCCTCCCACAGTTGCCCTATCTATTTACTCCATTTTGCAGCAAATTCTTTAAAACCCTTGATTATACCCTTTCTAGTTCCTCTTTTTCCCCCTTGATTTTTCACCCCAGCTCTAGGGTGGCCTTGGCCTCCATCACTTCACTGCCTCACGTTTTTCTGGGTAAAACCAATGACTTCTGAGCATTGATCCTCCCTCTGCCTTTTCCCAGGAGGCACTGACCTCTCTGGGACTCCCTTCCCCCTCCGCAGTCAGGGCCTTAGCCGGCTGGGCAGAGGCTGCTTGGAGAGGCTGCTTTGTTTCTCTGCTCGAAGTCCTGGGAAGGCGGGTGCTGGGTCTGGCTGCAGCGGTCAGATCCCTCCCGCAGACCTGGTGATTCAGGGGACTTTCCCCTGCAACGATCACATGTGATTTTCCTTCTTCCTGGGAGATTTTTTCTCCTGTGGTGTTCTCTGCTGCCCTGGGAGTCACCTCTGGGCAGTGTTTGTGGTGGGGACTCTGTGGCTGGAGCCATCACCTCCCGCTTCCTGAGTGCACACAAGCTGGAAGCTGGATCGGAAGTAGAGTAACTGGGACTTGAACCAGGTACTCTGATGGGACTCTTGTGTCCTAAGTGGTGATTTAACCGCCAAATGCCCGCTCCAGTAGGGAATAGTTAGAGATTGGAATGTGAGCTATTTAAGCAGCCATTAAATTAAAAAAATATATTTTTTATGTGAGTGGCAGAGAGATATAAGAGAGAGACAGAGAGATGGAGATCTCTCCATCCTCTGGTTCAGCTCCCAAATGGCAGCAGCAGCCAGGGCTGGAGCAGGCCAAAGCCGGAAGCCCCGGACTCCATCTGCATGGCCCATGTAGATGGCAGGGCCCAATGATGTGGGCCAACATGTGACATATGTTGGAAAATCATAATAATTTTCTTCATAGTGTAAAATCAAAACAAAATATGGAAATATGTTCTCTATAATTCTGATTCTTTTAAAAATATTTATTTATTTTTATTTGAAAGGTAGATCTTCCATAGAGGGAAAAAATAGAGAAGATCTTTTACCTACTGGTTTACTCCCCAAATGGCTACAATCACCAGAGCTGAGCTGATCTGAAGCCAAGGGCCAGGAGCTTCTTTCAGATCTCCTATATGGGTGCAGGGTGCCAAGGACTTGGGCCATCCTCCACTGCTTTCTCAGGCCATAAGCAGAGAACTGCATTGGCAGTGTTGCAGCTGGGACATAAGCCAGCACCGAAATTGTGTGCTGGGGTCACAGGATGGAGGATTGGCCTGTTGAACCACTGTGTCAGCTGCTATAACCCTAATTCTAAAGGTGCAAATAAACTTAATTGTTCTCATTGCATTTTTAAGTAAATATATTTTAGAAGTTTATTTAAAAGGTGAAGAGATTGGGCCTGATGCAATGGCTCAATAGCTGAATCCTCATCTTGCAAGTGCCAGGATTCCACACTGATGCATGGTCCGTGTCATGGCTGTCCCACTTCCCATCCAGCTCCCTGCTTGTGGCCTGGGAAAGCAGTCAAGGACAGCCCAAAGCCTTGGGACCCTGTACCCATGTGGGAGACCCGGGAGAAGCTCCTGGCCCCTGGCTTCAGACAGGCTCACATTTCCAGCTGTTGCGGCCATCTGGGGAGTGAACCAGTGGACGGATCTTTCTCTTTCTCTCTCCTCTCTGTAAATTTGATCTGCCTTTCTGATAACAAAAATGAAGAAGTATTTTTTAAAAAGGCAAAGAAATCACAGGTATATATGGATCATGTTTGGGGATGCAGAGAATTGAGAGTGGAAGGGTTAATTAACTATTTAAAATATGAGTATACTATATAACTTCCTAGTAATTAAACACCACTTTTGATGCACTGCATGTTGTAGAATTTCTCATAACATTTTATTTGCAAAGGGTTGTTTATCCAATTATACAAAGGTGTAAAAATGGGAGAGCAGAATGATAGCTGAGAGATTGGCAACTGCACCCCCCCGCAAGCTATAGAGGGAAGAAAGGGCGCCTAAGAGATTTCAGGTGAAGAATGTAGGTGGGACTACAGCAGAGTTCATGTCACACAGCAAATTTCTGCATCCATGGCTTTAATTGTCTTAGTGGTTATCAACACCTGCTCAGGTGGCTTTTTTCACCCTTCACTCTGGCTTCTGACCCCGGGGCATCCTGGGCTCAGTCCTCCTCCTCCTCTCCCATCTCCTTCTTGATCCAGTCCACGTAGTTGAGTAACTTGGTGTAGAAGCCATACCCCCTGCTACACCCAATGCCCCAGGACACGATGCCCGTGGCCACCCAGCGATCGCTGTGCGGGTCCCTCACCGCAAAGACCCCGCCGCTGTCTCCCTGGCAGGCATCCTGCTTGAGAGTTGGGTCCCCAGCACAGAACATGTTTTCAGAAAACACATCGTTCCTGTTTTTCTCCCGGAGCCAACGCTCACAAGCCTCTCGCCTAGCCACAGGCAGACGGACAAACCTGAGGTCATAGGCAATCCTTTCCTCCATGATCCCAAAGCCACTGACATAGCCCATGAGGCCCTTGTCGTAGAAGGTCTCGTTGTCGGGGAGGCAGATGGGCAGGAGGTTGGGGCCCAGGGTGACACTGTTTTCCAACTCTAGAAGGGCGATGTCCCCATCGAAATTGTGGGACTCGTGTTGACGGTAATCTGGGTGGATGCTGACCCTGCGGATGGGGTGATTGGACATCTTCCTGATCTCCTCCACGTTCGTGTGGCCCAGGAACACGTCCACAGATGTATTGAGCTGCGAGTTGTGGTCCTTGGGGAATAGGGTGTGGGCGGCTGTGAGGATCCAGCGGTCGCCCAGCAGGGCACCGCCGCCCCGTCCGTGGATGGAGGTGAGCGCCTGCCAGGGGAAGTTGCCCGGTTTGGCCTTCTGGCCCCCAACAATGCGTTGCTGCTGTTGCACGGGGTGGACCGGCTTCCCGCAAACTGGAGAGGAGGAAATCAGGAGACAAGACCAGGTGAGCGCCTGGTCCCGCCAGGTCCCGCCAGGTCCTGCCCCCTCCGCACCCCTACTCCTGGTCCTATTCACAAGCCTCCTTCGCTGGTGGATTCCTTCCTCGTTCCCACCTGGGCCCTGGGCATTCCGGCTGGCCTGGCACCACTGCGCAGTGCCCTCCTTCCCTCTGTCCCATCCTCCTGGGAACTTTGTCTCCTGTGTCTCCTCCCCCTCCCTCAGCTTGGCACGGTCTCCCCTTGCTTCATCCATTTTCTGTATGCCCTGAGGTTTCGCACTGACCAGGCAAACACCGTGGGATTTTTTCTCCCTCCTGTTCGTTCTTCCAAATGCCCTGGGCTGTGCACGTGAAGGTTCCTGCGGAGAGAGGAGGCAGGGTCAGACTGGGAGGTGGCCGCAAGAGGCCAGAGCGCCCTGAGCCTGCTCTTGGGGCAGATGGGGGGAGGCCCAGGGAGGGCAAGGAGTCCAGTGACCTGTCTGTTCGCTGTCTGTGGAAAGGATTTCAAAAGTGTCAGGACACTCCACATATGTGTTTTTGTTTTTCTGTTTATAAAACATTTTTAAAAAATCATTTGGGAGGCAGAGAGAGCGGGCTTTCATCTGCTGATTCCCTCCCCAAATGGGTAGCAACAGCTAGGGCTGGCCAGGCTCAAGTCTGTGGTTGGGGACTCAATTCAAGCCTCCCACGTGGGTGGCAGTAACCCACACACCTGAGCTCATTTGCTGTATCTGGGGGTGTGTTAGCAGGAGGCTGGAGAGGGAGCAGAGGAGCTGGGACTTCAGCCAGGCACGCTGAGATGGGAGGCAGGCATCCCAAGTAGTGATTTAAACACTGTGCCTAACACCTGCCTTGGATTTTGTTTTGTTTTGTTATTACAAAAGAATTTTAAAGATACCCATGTTTGGATTTTGAGAGTCATTTAGTGATATTAACTGTGAAAATAAACCACAAAATTTCAGTCTGAAGAGAAGGAATGGCAGGGCTATGTCCCTGACTAGGTGTGGTGATTGTGATGGTGGTGGTGGTAATGGCAGAATGGTGGCAGTGATGGTGATCGTGGTTGTTGTGTTGGCTGTGATGTTAGTGATGGTGGTGAGGCTGATGGAGCTGGGAGTGGTGGAAGGGAGTTCTTGAGAGGCTCCATCTTTTCTTTGCATCAGCTCAGATACCTACTTCTTCAAACCTATTAGATTCTTCTTGGGATATAACGTATGTTGCTGAAGCTAGCGCTGCAGGCAGACACCTGAATACACTTTCCTTACGGGAGCTACAGGAAGAAATGCCACAGGACTCCCCAAGAAGATGGGAGGGAGAGACCGAAACATTCTCCAGTTCCTACCTCGTGTGGCTTCACTGATGCCAGCCCTGGTGTACATCTTGTAATATGGCTCCCGGCACTGGTACTGGATTTGGGCCTGGTAGGTGTTGACGCCCGTGGCGGTCGTGTAGTGGAAGTCCCCGTTGGGCAGGTCTTTGGGCTGCCCGCAGTCTTTGACTTTGGGAGAACACAAGGCCATGTGAGGAGCTGAGAAAGACTGGACTAGAACTTCAGTGGGAAGGAATGGGAGTTGTCTGCCTGCAGGATAGGCTGAGTCCCGGAGAAGTGTGCCCAACAGAGATGGCAGGCGTGGGGAGTGTGGGTGTAGCTGAGCTGAGGGCTTAGTGTGTCCTAAGGGCCTCAGACTTCAGGGGACAAGTCACGGGGAGGCTCCCTCATGACAGGCCTAGTCTGGGGTTCCTCTCCTTCAAGCTGGTGAGAGGCAGACACATCCCTGAGCCGTGACTTACTCTTGCACCTGGGCATGGCGCGATGCCATGTGCCGTCATCCTGACAGACAGCCGTGAAGGAGAGCAGCGCTTTGGTGCCCTGTTGGAGCAGAGGTGAGAGGCATGCTGAGTACCCAATGCCCTGCAGGTGCTGTGGGGAATGGAAGGCTTCCCCTCTCCTTGTCCTTTGCCAGTCCCCTGTATCCTGAGTCCCCTCGCAGGAAGTCAGAGCCCAGAGCTCAAGATCAGACCTGGACATCTTCTCCCCAGTTTGTCATTTTTGCCCCCACCCTCGTCATCGTGTGCCAAGCGGAGCATTTTCCGCGTTGCAACACAATTTCTCCCTGACGTGCCCTCTCCCAGACTGCAGTCTCCTTCCAGTGCCAATGCTGCCCAGGGACACCCGGATGTGCGACGTATTGTGTGGGTGACTCCAGTAGTACGTTTCTAAGAACAATGTTATAGTCGCCCAGTGTTCCTGAGCTGGGCCGATGGCTGAATCCTGCCTTCCTTCCAGGGTTCGGGAGCGGGCCCAGACTAAGGTTACCAGGGTGAGTCAAGGGGAGGACATGGTCCAGCTGGGTCCTAGTTCCTGCTGTCCGAGAACCGTGACGCGATGCTAAACAAGTCGCTGCGTCTCCAGCCTGCCTTTTCAGTTTTGCAATCTACAGTGAGTGATGAGACTTCACCTTCCACTTGGCAGCATACCACGCTAATCCCGAGGCCCAGCCTGCACTCCAGATGGACCCAGGCAAAATCTCCCCTGTGGCCTGCAGACCTCAGTGGTTTTAAAACTTTGTCGTCTGGGATTCCAGGCAGGGGTGAACCCACAGCCACTGTGGGCCTCCCCGTCTGCATTTCCTTCTGAGACTGCCTCTGTGCCCTCAACCCGGGGCTCTCACCTCCACCAGCTGGTAGCCTTGCTTGCAGCTGACAATGAAGTAGTCACGGAACTGGTACTGAGACTGCAGGTCTTGGATGATGGTGAACTCATCCAGCGCCTTGGGCTGGGGGCACTTGATGACTGTGAGGGAGACCAGAGGGTCACAGGGGCCCAACCAACCAGAACGGTTAGTTCAGAGCTGCTCATCCTTCCTTCCTCCTCCCCACCCTGAGGCCCCAGGCAAGCTTACTCTCGGTGGTGTAGCGCAGCTTCCAGCCTCGGCTGTCCCCCGACTCGTCCGTGAAGAATAGCAGATCCGCAGCGTTGCTGCTGGTGTCTAGGTCGGGGGGCTTTTGTGTCCCGCAGAACTCACCCAGCATCTTGCCATTGGCATAGATCTGGGGGAGCAGAGGAGGAGGCAGGAGATTTGCATCAGCTCAGGCTCTTGGACCTGGGGCCAAGCAGGGTAATGGCCTGGTGGCCAGGGTGGCAAGACACTGTGTGTGTGTGTTCAGCTGAAAGTGATGAGGGCTCCCGTTCAGCTGTGTTAGGAACTGAACAGATCCACTGGTGTGATGCTGGTGGTTCTGTCCCACTTGGCTGGGAGGATGCTGGGGGAAGGAGACAGAGAAGAAAGGGTGGGACCATTTCACGGAAGCCGCACCTGGAGCTGGTCATAGGGACAGCGCACTTGCTGGTGGTCGTCAATCTCGAAGGGCTCCAGGAACTTGAGGTGGAGGGTGAGACCGCGTTCCACCCGGATGCTGTAGTTGCATTGCAGGTTTGGCGGGTAGGGCTGGGGATACTCCAGACTGGAGATGTAGCCTGAAGGCTCAGTGTACAACCTGCTGCTGCACTCAGCTGCAAGAGCGGATGGTGCCGGGTCACAGGGACCCAAGCAACCCCTGCCTTTCCCCTACTCCGCACCCCTCCCAGGACTCACCCTGGCAGGAATGCTTGTCTTTCTGGAGTGCGTAGCCTGGGTGGCAGGAGCAGAAGTAGCCGCCAATGTAGTTGTGGCACAGGTGCTGGCAGCGGGGTTGGGGAGCATCGTCCACAGAGTTGGCCGGCTGAGGAGCGCATTCGTCGAGGTCTGGAAGCAGGTGTGGGAGGGGAGGCTTGCACAGGCATCAGAGGCCTAAGGACAAAGTCAGCCCCTGGCCCTCCCAGGACCTCCCCAGGCTCAGGCACGGCTCTCTGGGAATTGCCCAAAATGCACACAGCCCAGGTCTCCAGGCCTTGTCTGGAGGAAGCTCTCTGGAGTAGAGCGACAGGTGCTCTGAGCTCTGCTCAGAAAACAGGGTTCTGGCTCCCCAATTTCTGCCCGTTCCCCATTCCTACGGCTGAGAACAAGAAAGAGCACCCACCCACAGCGTGGTAGTAGGCCAGGAAGCCCTTGTAGAACATGACGGTGCCATTCTCCTCATTAGAGAAGTCGGTCTGGAATGTCAGCAGCATCTTGTTGCCTTGAGACACGAACTCCCGCCTTCCCGGGGGATTGCCCAATGGGGAGTCCTGCTGCCCGCAGAACCTTCCCAGGCTCTTCTTGTCAGCAGCGATCTGGCCGGAGAGGGGGCTAGGTTGGAACTAGGGAGAAGAACCTGAGCTCCCCACGTGGAGGGCCGTGGGGGCCCTCACTTTGCCCCAGAGTGACTCCTGGCACAGCACATAGGCCTTGCCCTGCTCGACTCTGGGGGAAGGGGCAGGGGCTGCCAACTCCCACGGGGGTGCCCCTATGTCTGCCTGAGGCTTTGGTACTGTACTGTGGTTCCTGGCCCTTCCCTATACACGCTCTTTTCCCTGCCATTTCTTGGGGTGGCAGGCAGGGGAAGGGAGTTGCTTCCACAGGTGTCCAATTTTTACCATCACTCATTCCTAGAACCTGTACTGGGCTACTTGATTTTTTTGTCTTATTTCAAGTCATCCACACCATGTTCAAACTATCCGCAGACAGCTGTGCCACGGCTACAGCCAGCAGCACCCATGAGTGTGTGCCCTGCCCCCTGGCTCGGGGCACTTAATCTGTCTGAGGATGTGCCATTTTCATGGGATCCACAGGCTCTCCCCGAATCCTGATTTTGTTTTTGTTGTTGTTATGGAAAGAGGGGATTGGAAGGTATCCTTTGTCTATGTTTCCCTTCCTGTGAAGGCAGGTGGCTGTGGGGATAGCCTCTGTGCGGGAAGGGAAACTGAGGCACAGCAGCTGCCCAAAGGTGCTCCGTGGATGAGCCTGTTCTTCCTCTTCTGTGAATCTTGCGGCTCATGGGGGACCTCTAGACCCTGAGAGTACCCCATGCTCGGCCATGAGCTGAGCTGTGTCCAGGGCTAGCCAGGAGTGTCGGAGCACAAGTACCGCTGCTTCCAGAAGCCCCCTGCTGCCCCCTACCTTGACGTAGTCATAGAAACAGCCTTCGGAGGGCTCCACGTCAAAATGCCAGAAGACCAGCTTCACCCGGTGGCCCACGGGCACCGAGATCACCGTGGTTGCCTCAAAGTTGTTTGGGTACGGCTTGGGGTACAGGGGTGAGGTCACCTCCCCAAAGAGCTTCTGGGGGATGTTGATGGAGCCTCCCGCCCCGCAGAACAAGGCTAACAGCAAGACACAAAGGAGCCACCTGCCAGAAAGAAACAAGGAGTCCAGGCAGTGGCTGGGTGCATGGTGGGAGGGCCTGGCGCTCCACTTGGTCCCCGCTGCCCATGTGGGGCCTCCCCGAGACACTGGGGGTGGGGAGGGGGGGAGCGAGGCGGTCAGCCTCTGTCGCTGTGTTCTTCTCCCAGGACAATGTCCAGTCCAGAGGTCATCTCATTACCATCTCACCCTCCCCAACCTGCCCCTGCACCTCCTCTTCCCGGAATAGGACTGGCCCGGGACCAGCAGAGTGAGGGTGAGGGTTGCCAGCCATGGTGCTCTCAAAGCTCAGCCAGCATGGACAAGCATGAGGGTCCTCCTCCTGGACGTAGGGGATCCCCTCCCCCCTTGCCACTCCCTGCCTGGGGAATGCATCTCTGCCGCTTTGCACAGCTTCAGGAGGTGTGGGGGCTGCATGTAAGTGCGTGTAGGCAGTGCACCCAGGGACAGGGCATGTGTCCAGCTCGCTGAATAACACGGGAGCAGGATGAAGGGGTCTCCCCTGCCTGCCCCTGGCTTTCCTTCCCATCAAATGCCCAGCAGCCTTACTCACATTTCTTGGGGCTGGGTTCGCAGTCCCCGGCTCTCCTTGAGTGGGCCCTCCTGCCCTGCGTGTTGAAGGCAGGAGCAGGGTGTGCAGAGGAGGCCGAGCTGAGGAAATGACTGTGGAGGTGGAGGGGGCCCATTCCCAGAGGAATGTTAGGGAAGAGACTATTTGCATAAACAAAACAAAAATCTGAGTTTCCACTTTAGTTTTGGTTTTGAAATCCCTGGTGGTGGTGCCACCTGCTGGTCTCTATGCGGAAGGCCTGCGGCTGGAGTCAGATTTGAGGGGCCTGGCAGCGGTGGGTTGGAGGTTTTCACTCCTTAACTTTTTACTTTCTTTCTTAAAAAATAGTTTAAAATCTAGTTTATTTGCAAGAGAGAGAGAGAGCAAGCGAGAGAGAAACAGAGATAGACACTGGCCAAGGCCGTTACTTTGGAAATTCCCATGGAGTGGCAACTTGGTGTAGGTCCTCCACAAGGGTGTCAGGTGCTCCGGTATTTTAGCCATCACCTCTTCCTTCCAAAGCATGCGTCTGCAGAAAGTTGGACTCAGGAGTGGGTCTGGGACGCAAACACGGGGACCCTGTAATGGGGTGCAGGTACCCCCATAAGTGACTCCACGATTGCACCCAGTACCTGTTGTACTTTTTTGTCTCATGAACATCCCCTTTCTGCAGAGGCCTTCCTAGGGGTGCCTGCTGTGTGTCCAGGGCTCTGACTCAAAGGGAACTGGGGGATGGGAGGCTGCATGTCTCCTCTGACCTGGTTCTGCTCTGGTCCAGCAAGGGCCAGCGCCCAGGGTGAGGTGTCAGGGGTCGTGGAATGGAGCAGGGTGGTGCAAGTGGAAAGTAGATCCTAGTTGTCTGGGGTCCTGGCCTACTTTACTCACGAGTGACAGTCGTAGAGGGGAAATTGCCATGGCATGGTGACCCCCAAGACAGCACCAGCCGTTGATACGATTGCTTGCCACCTCCGTGAGTTCAGGCTGCTCAGTGAGCTTGATTTTTAGGGAAGCCAGGCAGTGGAGGTGGCCTCTTTTCCCAGACATGTGCTTTGAGTTCCTGAGGATTATGCAAAAGGGTGTGGTTGGGAAGCAAGAATGGCTCATCTTTTCCGAGAGGAAGGCAGGGCCCTGGCTGCCATGGGTCTCCTGCCCCAGGGCTGTAGTGCCCTTATTGAAAAGCTTCCACACTTCCTAAAGTTTTTCTTCATCAGCTCTGCGTGCCTCTAAAAACCCAGAGACATTTTGCCCCATGGGAGGCTTGGACTAGAAAGCAGGCCTCCGAGGTCCTGCACAGGCTGTGTCCTCATGAGCTCAGTCCCACCCTCCAGCACTAATCTACCCACCACTCTTCCTGTTACTGGAAGCTGTGTTATGTGCCAGGCACCCCCTCCAAGACGTGTCACCATGCCTGTGGAAGACCTGTGGGGTCCTCCTGCAGTTGGATGCATCAGAACTGAGCAAATGGGTCTGGGGGCAGGATTGATTCTGGACTTGATCATGACACGACCCCTGCCCTTTCAGGTCAGGAAAGGCTTAAGATAGGAGAGAGGAGAAATGGACCAATCAGAGGGACAAGAGGGACGTGTAATCCTGCCTAGAAAATTGCACATTGGGATGCTGATTTCTCTGTCTGAGTGTGTGTGTGTGTTCATAACAGGGGCAGATCCCATAAGGAAGTAAGGGGTCCAAGGTGAGTCTCAGCAGAAGCCCTCCCACTCATCCTAGATACTTGCAACACCTGCCCTTTAAAAAATACATATTTATTTGCAAGGCAGGGTTACAGAGAGAGGAGACACAGAAAGATTTTCCATTCACTGGTTCACTTTCCAAATGACCATAATGGCTAGAGTTGGGCTGATCGAAAGCCAGGAATCTGGCCCTTTGGTGTTTCCAACAACAGTTGGCTTCCTCAGGCACATTAGCAGGGAGCTGGATTGGAAATGGAGCCATTGGAACTCGAACTGATGCCCCTATGGGATACTAGCACCAAAGGCAATGGCTTTACCCACTGTGCCACAGCGGCAGCCCCCAACACCTGCCCTTGTATCATGCAACAGCCCAGGGATTCTTGGTTATGCCCTGGGCTCACAGAGCATTCAGCATTCTAGGGGCTGTGAGTTCCATCCTGTAACACACACCATGACTAGAAATAACAAAAAGGATTTCCTCCTCGGGCCCAGCCCTGACTCCATTCAAAATAATCTTGATTTATACATTTTTGTTAAAACCTGGTGTCATACCAAGAGCAGAAAGAAGAAAGAGCTGAGTGAAGATGGCTGTGCACCTGTTTGAAAACTGGCACGGACTTTGCGTGTCTGCTGTGTTCCTTCCACTGAAGAGCTGATGCTGGGGGAAGAAGATCCCTCTCTTTACGGAATGGTAGACTCTTCCCTCTGAATCTGCCTCTGTCTCGTCGTCTCTATTTTTAGATCAGCTCATCTGTATCTTTAGATCTCTGGGTGTAGCTAAATGTGTCTGGAGCCCGAGAGGTGGAGAGCTGCATCTAGACATGTATGCATATAGACAGGTATGTATATTTTGTCTTGGCAGGCAGAAATACGTCCATTTTTTTAGCATTAAAAGTAAGGATAATAAACAGCATCAAAACTTTCATTAAACAAAATTTAGCAAACAGAGAATAGCAGGAAATCAACCAGCCAAAATCATATGGATTACATAAAGCAACGTCTGTTAAGTAGTTTGCATTTTAAACATTTTCTTGTGTTGAGGTTTTAAAAAATAAAAATACCTGGGGCTGGCGCAGTGGTCTATCAGGCTAGTTCTCTGCCTGCAGCGCTGCCATCCCCTGTGGGCACCTGTTCATGCCATGACTGCTCCTCATCCGGGCAGCACGCTGCTTATGGTCTGGGAAAGCAGCAGAGGATGGCTCAAGCTCTTAAACTCTGCACCCAAATGAAAGACATGGAGGAGGCTCCTGGCTCCTGGCTTTGGATTGGCTCAGTTCTAACAGTTGCAGCTATTTGGAGAGTGAATCAATGGATGGAAGATCTCTTTCTGTATCTCCTTCTCTCTGTAAGTCTGCCTTTTCAATAAAAATAGATAAATCTTTACAAAAATAGTGGTTTCATCTATCTACAACTTTTAGTGTTTTTCAGAAGCAAGTTTATTTTTTAAAAAAGATTGTATTTGAAAGGCAGGGTCATAGAGCGAGTGATGTTCCCATTGCTGGCTCACTTCTCAAATGATCACAATAGTTCAGCCAGGGAAAGTCAAAGCCAGGAGTCAGGAACTGTAGCCATGTCTCCCAGGTGGTCAGCGGGTGCCCGAGCACTCTGGCCATTTCTGCTGCTCTCCCTAGGGGCCAGTGCCAGGGAGCTGGGTTGGCAGCTGAGCAGCTGGGACTTGAATTGATACTCTGATTTGGGAATGTTGGGGGTGCAAGCAGTAGCTTAACCAGCTGTGCTAGCAAATGTACCCTCGCTTGTTTCATTTGATTCATTTTCTATTTCCATTGGGCAGTTGTATTTTATTGTGTCTTTCAACTTTTCATTAATCTCAAATCTAGACCCCCCCCCCAAAAAAAGAGAGAGAGTTGGTCTTCACAGGTGTCCAGGGCTCTGGATGTTGGAGGCCCACACTTGAGGGCCTCCAGGTGTGGCTCAGCCACAGTTTAGACAAGGGGGTGCATGTGGGGTGGGTGACACCCCTTTCCCGGAAGTAGGAGTTCCCAGGGAGGCAGGCCCTACAATGGGGAAGGGAATGAGGCCCTGGGAAAGCCTGGAGGGTGGCTGAGAGGTGCCCCACAGCCTTGGAGTGACACACAAGTTTGGGGGTGCTCTGGCTTGAGTCCCTTTAACTCTGTGTGCAAGGCCGATTATAACAGGTTTTCTGCAAACACAGTGTGAGGTTAGGTGAGATGATACATGAGACACCTGGTGCCCACAGGAGACAGAGAGCTGTCACTGTCAGGGCTGACAGTCTGACGACTTGGAAGTCAGCTGCAGGGTCCTTGAGAGGCATCAGAAACGAGTGCTGTGACGGCCCCTCCATCCGCACTCTGTCCGCTTGAATATGTGAGCAGGTGGCTCTTTCACAAGCAGGTACGGAAGAAGCTGTATTAAGGGATGAAGTGTAAGAAGGTGGCAATTGCTGAACCATAGGGGGATGCCCTGGTGCCAAAGCACCGGAAGGCAGAGGGACACAGGGTGCTGGGGGATCCCCACTTCCTTTGTGGGGTGCAGTAGGCCCAGAGGAGAGGAGCTCTCTTACAGGGCAGCTTGCTTCATCTTGGTGCCGGTCAGTCCCTGCCACGAATCCCAGGCTCACTCTGTGCTGCCCATCACTGCCTTGATCCACTCCACATAGTTCAGCACTTTGGTGTAGAAGCCATAGCCAGTGGCACACCCGACGCCCCAGGACACGATGCCTGTGGCCACCCAGCGATGGGCACGGGCGTCCCAAACCACGTAAACACTGCCACTGTCCCCCTGGCAGCCACTGTCTCGCTGCACATTGCCCCCAACACAGATCATATTGTCTGAGAACACCTCCATCCGCCCCTTCTCCCGGAGCCAGGCCTCACAGGCCTCTCTGGGGGCCACGGGCAGCCTCGAGTACTTTAACTGGGTGGTCAACCTGCCCATCTCCATGCCAAACCCACTGATGTAGCCCTGCACGCCGGCTTCGTAGAGAGCCTCATTATCTGGCAGACAGACAGGGAGGAGGTGGGGACCTAGCTCGACGCGCTGCTGGAGCTCCAGCAGGGCGATGTCCCCGTTGAAGTCGTGGGACTCCGCCTGGTGGTAATCTGGGTGCACCACCACGCGGCGCACGGGGTAGCTGCCCAGCTTCAGCAGCTCTTCGATGTCCGTGTGGCCCAAATACACATCCACGCGTGGCTTCCTCCTGGCAGAAACACTGTCCTTGGGGTGGATGGTGTGGGCGGCCGTTAGGATCCATCGGTCTCCCAGCAGGGCCCCACCGCCGCGGCCGTAGATGCTAGTAAAGGCTTGCCAGGGGAAGTTACCCAACTTAGCGCTGGAGGAACCGCGGGTCGTCTGGTCCTGGATAATGGGGGTGACTGGCCGCCCACACACTGCAAGAGATGGGAGGGCAAGAAAAGAATCAGTGGTTGCAGCAGCACGTATGGAGTAAAGACTCGTTTCTAGGCGCTGATGTGGTTGGCATAGCACACTAATCCTCAGCCTGTGGGGCCAGCATCCCATATGGGTGCTGGCTGCCCCATTTCTGATCCAGTTCCCTGGTAACGTGCCTGGGACAGCAGCAGATGGCCCAGGTCCTTGAGCCCCTGCACATGCATGGGAGACCCAGAAGAAGCTCCTCTCTCCTGGTTTTGGACTGGCCAACTCTGACTGTTGTAGCCATTTGGGTAGTAAATCGGCAGAGGGAAGATCTCGCTCCCTCTCTAACTGCCTTTCAAATAATTAAATACATATTTAAAAAAAAGCTTTGGAAGCATATTTTAAAAATTTATTATTATTGATTTGAAAGGCAGATTTACAGAGAGAAGGTGAGACAGAAAGATCTTCCATCTGCTGGTTCACTCCCCAAATGGCCGCCAGGAGCCAGGAGCTTCTTCCTGTTCTCCCATATAGGTGCAGGGTCCCAACACTTCGGGCCATCCTCTGTTGCTTTCCCAAGTCATAAGCAGAGAGCTAGATCAGAAGTGGAACAGCTGGGACATGAACTGGGATGCCAGTGCTGCAAGATGGAGCTTAGCTGACTATGCTGTGGCAGATTTGTCTTAACCCTGGAGGAAGAAGGAAAGCTCCTTTTCTTCTCTGAGCCCTCTGCAGGCTCCTTCCCATCTGCTTTAACACCTGCATCCCACAGTCTCCAATCACTACCGAGGCTACCTGGGGAAGTCATGGACGGTGCTGGGCAGGTCACCACTCACCAGGCACACAGTGAGGAACCTCCTCCCTCTCCTGTTGGTCCTTCCAGGCGCCTGATGCTGCGCAGGTGGCTGTCCCTGAGGACAAAGAAAGGGGTGCAGAGTTAGAGGGCGTTGGGCTCACAAAGCAGGCACTCAGAGCCTCCGCCCTCTGGTTGGAATGGAAGTGGGCAGAAGCCCCCTCCACACCTGGGAAGACCGCCTGATAGTAGGGTTCCCGGCAGTGGCTCTGGATCCTGGAGGAGCCGTCCACTGATGCGTTCACCGTCTCAGGGTCCCTGCTGGCCCGGGAGGAGGGCAGGTCAGCATTCATGGCTAGAAGAAGACAGACGGCAGACGTTGGGGTTCAGCACGCACTTACCCCTGGCGAGCGGGGCTGACTCGGCTCCCGACTGTCTTCAGCTCTGTCCTGCACAGTGACTTTGAAACACACAGCAAACCGTTTGGGCTGGTTTTCGCTGCTCAGACTGTCAACACTCAAAGGAAAAAGTAACTGATTTTTGGTACAGGGAAATGGGTACTTTTAGTCATGGATGGTGTGGATGTACAATTAGTAAAAAGTTTTTGGAGGGAAATTTAGCAACACCAAGTTTGAAAACAAATTTTTACAAGGTTTGTTTATGTTTATTTGATAGATTACAGAGAGAGAAGGAGACAGATCCCTCATCCACTGCTGTTCACTTCCCAAATGGTTGTGATGGCTGGAGCTGAGCCAATCTGAAGCCAGGAGCCAGTAGCCTCTTCTGGGTCTCCCTCGTGGGTGCAGAAGCTGAAGAACTCTGGTTATCCTCTGCTTCTCTCTCAGCTCACAAGCAGGGAGCTGGATGGGAGGTGGAGCAGCTGCGACTCAAACCAGTGCCCATATGGGTTGCTGGTGCTACAGGATTGAGGATTAGTGTGTTGAGCTACTGTGCTAGCCCCCAAAATTCATTTCTTAATCCAGCATTTCCACGTATAACAATGCACTGTAAAGATGCCCTCACATATACACTCAGGGGTGGACATGAAGACACCCAAAGCTGCTCTGTCTGTCGATGGAGGACCGATGAATTGCACCGTGTACATCAGTCAAAGGGATGCCATGTGACCATTGCAAAGGAGCTGCTGCCGCTCCCTGCCTCCGGCCTCAGCTGTCACTCTAACTTCAATTTGTCACCTCAAGACACTCCAGAGGTTATGGCAGAGGGTGAAGACCCCCTCCTTGTGTCCCCGGGAGCAGACTCACCCACAGCTTGGTAGAGGGCCAGGAAGCCCTTGTGGGGGTGAGCGCCCTGGTCTTTGCAGGAACCGCGTGTGTGGAAGCTCAGCTGTAAACGCCTGCCTGGGGACACGAACTCCCTCTGAGCAGGAAAGCTGCCCGGGGCAGAGTTCAGCTGACCGCAGAGCCGGCACATCTCCTTCCCACCGGCTGAGATCTGAAACAGAGATGAGGAGTGAGGGGCAGGTGTGCCTGGATCTGGCCTGTCATGGTGTCACCTCCCCAGGCACGACTCTGGTCCCACCTTGGAGGCCTGTACCCCTCTGGGGCTCAGAAGCCACACTTCCACAGGCCCATTCCTAGTCCATGCCGACTCCACCTGTGTTTCTCTCAGACATATTCGAATGCCTTTTTTTCTTTTAAAGATTTTTTTTTTTATATATATTACAAAGTCAGATATACAGAGAGGAGGAGAGACAGAGGGGAAGAGCTTCCGTCCAATGATTCACTCCCCAAGTGAGCCGCAACGGCCGGTGCTGCGCCGATCCGAAGCCAGGAGCCAGGAGCTTCCTCCAGGTCTCCCACGTGGGTGCAGGGTTCTAAGGTTTTGGGCCATTCTCGACTGCTATCCCAGGCCACAAGCAGGGAGCTGGATGGGAAGTGGGGTTTCTGGGACACGAACCAGTGCCCAGATGGGATCCCAGTACATTCAAGGCGGGAGGACTTTAGCCACTAGGCTACTGTGCTAGGCACTACAGTTCAAATCAAAGGATAACATAAAGTTTAAAAATGTCCTGATTCCGAATAAAGTCCTTGTTGTAAATCTATTTTATGACACTGGTTACTCCATCTCCTCTTGTCAGGCCCAACTCCGGTACCTGACAGAGCAGGCAGGGCTACTGCAAGACATGGTATCTTAGCCACCGCTGTGTGGGTTCCTGACTTTCATTCTGCGGGTGTGCAGTCTTTAGTGGGCTGTCCCCTCCTTGCTCTGTGGGGCCCAGGAGGTGTCTAGGGAGGAAGATGCTGGAGGGAGGCCATGCCTGGGAGATGGTGACCTCCTGGAGGCCTCTGCCGTGAGTTCTGTCTCCTCTAGCCGCATGCTGCAGGGCAGGGACACCTCCCACATGTCCCCCCACCCCCGGCAGCTCCTCCCAGAGACCTTGCAGGCTCCCAACCTCCCCCCCCCAGACCTCTGTGGCTCACCGTGACGGCATCCCCCTCACAGTTTGGGGACGTTTCCAGGTCAAAGTCCTGGAAGATGAGCCCCACAGCCAAGCCCTCTGGAGCCTCAATGTCAAGGGTGCTTTCTTGGCCTTTCAGGTACGGCCCGGGGTACCCAGGAGAGGCAAACCGCTGGGGCTGCTGCTGGGCCAAGAGGACGAAGCCCTGTGTGGCGCAAGCCTGGAGGACTCCCCAGAGGAATAAGCACCACCTGTCAGACGGGGGTGAGAGGGGACAGGAGGAGGAGGCATAGTTGTGGCTTGAGGTCTGTGGGTTGGGGGGAGTCGGGCCCGTGAAGCTAAGCCCTGGCAGAGGCAGGGGCTAGCAGCTGTGTGTGTGTGTCTACACCCTTCCCCCCTCCCCAAACCCCTTCCTCCTCCTCCAGGCCTTTCTGCAGGGCACACTCACATCTTGTCTGGGCAGCTGGTGAAGTGGGGCCTTCTCCAGAGGGTCCTCACTCTAGGACCAGTTCTCCAGAACTGGACATCTGGGAGCTGCGAGTGGACTTGGTCTAGGTAGGGGAACAGGAAGGTGGGGTGGGGGAGGAGGAAGTTACTGGAAACTGGTTAGGTAACAGCTGTGTGTTTTAAATTTTCTGGGCTGCACGCCACCTGCTGTCTGGTTTAGGAATAGTTCACCCCCATAAAGGGAAAAACCTGGGGGTCCCAGGGGACACTCAACCCACAGTGTGGTCCTTCAGCTGCTTCTCGGGATGCTCACATGACCAGTTTAACTTTCAGCTTCTCCACTTTCTTTTTTCAGACGTAATTATTTTTGATAAAGTTTATTTAAAAGACAAGGAAATCACAGACACATACTCATGGATAGAGTAGGCAGAGAGAATGGTGAGAGTAAGATATTTCTACCTTCATGTTGTGTCTGCAGGGAGAGAGAGGAGATTGAGAGAGAGAGAGAGAGAGAGAGAGAGAGAGAGAGAGAGAGAGAGAGGAGAGAGAGATGAGATATCCTCTCCCTGTTGTCTGGGAAGGGGAGTGGCTATTTGATGCTGCCCTGCAGTGCCCGATGAAGGAGAGTTCACCCGGACAAAGGGTCATCTGGTTGACAAGCAGACTGACTACATTACCCAAGGCAGGGAGGCATGACTTCCAATTTGTGAGTCT
This sequence comes from Ochotona princeps, assembly GCF_030435755.1. NCBI lineage: Eukaryota > Metazoa > Chordata > Mammalia > Lagomorpha > Ochotonidae > Ochotona > Ochotona princeps. The sequence goes on from NC_080858.1 coordinate 22,291,935, forward strand.
AAATTTGCTGTCTCTCTGTCCCATTTCATTCCCTCTTGAGATTTCTGACCCTTATTCTTTTTTTTTTAAATTATTTTATTTTGATAATCTTTACATAGTTGATTAGGGCACAAAGTCTGACCTCTATTCTTAAGTGTTGCTAAAGAATTTAGATTCATCTTATCTTATGTAGCTACTTCCTGCTGATTAGAGGTATCGGCCTTGCAGGTCCTGGGTTTGGAAATTCTTCTCTCTCTTATCGAATGGATCCATCTCAGGGGCCAGAACAGTTGCAGGTGGTACCAATGGCTGTGTTCCCCATAGCATCATCACCACTCTGAGAAGTTGCTGGGTTATTTTGTCTTTCAGGGTGGCATACAGGGGCTCCATAGTACACAGGAGCAGGTTGACTCATCCTTTGTGTGTACCTGGGCATGCTCCTCCCCCTCCTACACAGGAGTCGAAGTAGAAGCCGCCACAAACATGCACGGTGTGTTCCGAGGCCAGGACACACACATACCCATTTCTGGTCCTTGTGGTCCGAGAGGGTGTCACCTATGGGATCAACTGGAAGTGAAACCCCAAGTTTCTTGGCGACACTAAAGGCCATCAGTGCCTCCTCCTCATCTGCCTAGTGTGGTTGGGTACCATGGGTGCAACCACCTAGAACCTGTTGGGACCTTGGCCTGATGCTCACAGACTGGTAACACGGCCTGGTTGGGACTCATCAGGTGCTTGGTCTACCAAAGGCCATCAGGGGAGGTCTTCCAGGATCCTGGCCTCAAATCCTTGGTCAAGCACAGTGGAGTACCCCAGGACTGCCATGGGTCTGCTTAGAACCCATGAAGCCCCGGGCCTGCCTGCTCCCAGATCGCTGTGTTGCTGTTCCACTGGCGCAGCCTGTCTAGGACCCTGTTATCTAGCCCCTGACCAGAGCAGTGTGGTGGCACCCCATGGGTGCTGCCTGTCTAGGACCCTGATGTCAGGTCCTTGGCTTGCCAATCCGACCTGTGAATACTTGTTCTAAGACGTGTTGGTTGTCCCTGATTACTTGGGGACATACTGTAGAAGTTGGCTTGAAGTGTAGGGCAAACTGCCTAAAGCAATAGTGCGATTTCTAAGATTAGTGTCATGTAACCAATAACCATGATCCAATAACAGCCTCTAGAGAGGGTCAAGACAGATCATTGGAGCATGTCAGCCTTAAAGTGCTGCAGCCTTAACACAGAGAAGGCCAAGACGGCAGCTGCTCATCCTTGTGCCTTTTGAAGAGGTATTTGAAATCTTTGACTATTCCACTGGAGTGAGAAGGCTTATCTCCCACGTGCACCTTGCCCCATGTATTGTGGCTCTAGACCCAGGACCCCTCCTCGCCAGCCTGGGTGACCATCTTGGCCCCTGGCCTGTGCACTGAGGCTCTGTCCCTGGGCATTCTCCCACATCCTTTGAAGGAAAGGAAAGGAAGAAGGAGGAAGAAGAAAGAATGAAAAAGCCAGTCTCTTCACTTTCTGTCCAGCTCCCTGCTAACGGACCTGAGAAGGTAGAGGAACATGGCCCAAGCAAGCTCCGGGCTCCTGACGTGAGTCCAGCCTAGGCCACTGCAGGCATTTGGGGAGTAAACCAGTAGACAGATAATCTCTTTCAAGTAATAAACATATCTTAAAAAAATAAACAACATGGACTGTCTGACTTTGTACCAGCAATATTGGGGTATACTTAAATAAGAGACTGATGGAATTATAATTCCTTATGAAAGGTTATACCACTGTAGTAAAACGGGGAAAATCTGTCTAGGGGTGGGAGTTTGGGGGGAAGGAAATCCCAGTCTATACGAAATTGTAACACATAATTCAAAAATTCAAAAAATATATATCTAAAAAATAAATAACAAAGGCCAAAAGACAGTGAAGCATTTAAACAAGTATTAACTTATTTGAAAGAGTTATAGAGAGGGAGCTACAAAGTGATGTCTTCCATCTGCCAGTTCACTCCTTTAGTAGCCACAATGTCTGGGACTGGACCAGGCTGAAGCCAGGGTCTCCCACATGGGAGGGGGGACCCAAGCATTTGGGTCATCCTCACTGCTTTCTTAGGTGTGTTAGCAGGGGTCTGGATCAGAAGTGGAGTGTCATACACTTGAACTTGTGCCCACACTGAATGGTTGGTGTCACAGGTGTGGCTATGCCATAATCCTGGCCCAAGTGCAACGTTTTAAAAAAATGCTGGAGAAAAGCAACCGTCACCTCAGAATTGCTTTTCTAAGAAAAATATTCTTCCAGAAAGAAGATGAAACATGGGCATTTTCAGATGGAAGAAAAGAAATTTTGTCATCAACAGGACTGTGCTACCAGGAGTGCTAAGGAAAGTTCTTCAGGTGGAAGGGGTGTGAGACCAGATGGAAGAAAGAAAAACCGCAAAATTGCAGGTAAACATAGATCTTCTTCTCTGTAAAAATGTTTATGTTCATTTTATTTGAAAGGCAGATACACACATAGGAGAGAGAGATTCCGTCTGCTAGCTCATTCCCCCCCCCAGAAACTAGCAAGAGATGGGACTGGGCCAGGCAAAGCCGAGCCCAGAGATCACTGCAGATCTCCCCTGTGGGTGGCAGGTGCCAGGCTGCCCTGCTGCCTCCGCCAGCTTCTTGTCAGCTGCACCCTGGAGAGGAGCCGGGCACGCAGGGGTGCAAACGCAGGGCTGGTATATACACACTTGAAGTTTGGACTTTGTATGTTTTGGTTTTAGTTCTGAAAATCCTCTAGTGCTGCCACCTGCTGTTCTGTAAGGGGAAAAGCCTGTCCTTAGTTTCCTCAGTTATAAAATAGGGACCATGATGGGCAGCAGAGTTCTTGGCAGGTGGCCACCATGCTACGAAGGTTGGCTATTATTAGAACTTCTTCCCTCCTCCAGGAATCCCTCCTTGATCTGGAGTGATGATTCTTCCATCATGCAGGTATGGTAACCACCTGTCCCCTCATTTATCTGAGGCTTTTTGAGGAAGGGACTTTGTCCTGTAGATTACAGCACTCTGAGGACAGAGTGCAGTGCCTGGCACAGACAGGCACCCACCTGTGCAGTGGGCTGGGGCGTATGGCCCAGGCGTTAGGCTACCCATGGAGGGTGGTCAATGGAGGAAGAGGGCATGTGCCCCAGCTGAGGTTGGCAGTGGCTGCAGGCAGCCCCGCCCCATGACTAGTAAGTGTGAGTTCTGGCCATGGCTTGGTGACCTGGCTGCTCACTGCTGCAGCCCGTGAATGGAATGAGAAGGATTTTGGCTCCCATCCCTAGAGAGTCCCGTTCAGCCTAACTTGGAGGGTCTTTGGCAGTAGGGCATGTGGAGGTGGAAGGAAATGGAGCAGCGGGACTTGAACCAGTGATTGCACTGCACCACAATACAGTCTCAGCATCTGGCCTTCCCCAGAGGGATCGAAGGCAGAACAAGGCAGAGGCCAACACATCTTTCATCACCTAGTTCCAAAAGTGACATGAAATGACTACACATTTGTGTAGGGGCCAGGAACCAACATGGCCAGCCTGTTGGGCTCTCTCTTGTGAGCCTGGGATTTGTGGTGGCCTCTAGGAGGGGTTTTGCTGCCAGGAGGAGGGTCCAGGCATATGACAGTATCAGGCTCCTGGATGGGCATCCCTTGTGCATCGAGTGAGGAGCTTTTCTGCTACTCTCAGAGCTCCTTTCCTTTTTTGCTTTCTTAAGTTGATTTATTTCATTATTTTCAAAGGTAGAGCAAACAGGAGTCAGAGAGGGAGAAATGGAGAAGAGGAAGAGAGAGAGGAGAGGGAGAGGGAGGAGAGGGAGAGGGGGAGAGAGGAGAGGGAGAGGGGGAGAGAGGAGAGGGAGAGGGAGGAGAGGGAGGGAGGAGAGGGAGAGGGAGAAGAGGGAGAGGGAGGAGAGGGAGGGAGGAGAGGGAGGGAGAAGAGGGAGGGAGGAGAGGGAGGGAGGAGAGGGAGGGAGGAGAGGGAGGGAGGAGAGGGAGGGAGGAGAGGGAGAGGGAGGAGAGGGAGAGAGGAGAGGGAGAGGGGGAGAGAGGAGAGGGAGAGGGAGGAGAGGGAGAGGGAGGAGAGGGAGGGAGGAGAGGGAGAGGGAGGAGAGGGAGGGAGGAGAGGGAGGAGAGGGAGAGGGAGAGGGAGGAGAGGGAGGGAGGAGAGGGAGAGGGAGGAGAGGGAGGAGAGGGAGAGGGAGAGGGAGGAGAGGGAGGGAGGAGAGGGAGGAGAGGGAGAGGGAGGAGAGGGAGGGAGGAGAGGGAGAGGGAGGAGAGGGAGGAGAGGGAGAGGGAGAGGGAGGAGAGGGAGAGGGAGGAGAGGGAGGGAGGAGAGGGAGAAGGAGGAGAGGGAGGGAGGAGAGGGAAGAGAGAGAGAGAGAGGAGAGGGAGAGGGAGGGAGGAGAGGGAGGGAGGAGAGGGAGAGGGAGGAGAAGGAGAGGGAGGAGAGGGAGAGGGAGGAGAGGGAGAGGGAGGAGAGGGAGAGGGAGGAGAGGGAGAGGGAGGAAAGGGAGGAGAGGGAGAGAGAGGAGAGGGAGAGGGAGGAGAGAGAGAGGGAGGAGAGGGAGAGGGAGGAGAGGGAGAGGGAGGAGAGGGAGAGGGAGGAGAGGGAGAGGGAGGAGAGGGAGGGAGGAGAGGGAGAGGGAGAAGGAGGAGAGGGAGGAGAGGGAGAGGGAGGAGAGGGAGAGGGAGGAGAGGGAGAGGGAGGAGAGGGAGAGGGAGGAGAGGGAGGGAGGAAAGGGAGAGGGAGGAGAGGGAGGGAGGAGAGGGAGGGAGGAGAGGGAGAGGGAGGAGAGGGAGAGGGAGGAGAGGGAAGAGAGGGAGAGGGAGGAGAGGGAGAGGGAGGAGAGGGAGAGGGAGGAGAGGGAGGGAGGAAAGGGAGAGGGAGGAGAGGGAGGGAGGAGAGGGAGGGAGGAGAGGGAGAGGGAGGAGAGGGAGAGGGAGGAGAGGGAGGAGAGGGAGGAGAGGGAGGGAGGAGAGGGAGAGGGAGAAGGAGGAGAGGGAGAGGGAGGAGAGGGAGAGGGAGAAGAGAGAGGAGAGGGAGGAGAGGGAGGAGAGGGAGAGGGAGGAGAGGGAGAGGGAGAGGGAGGAGAGGGAGAGGGAGGAGAGTGAAGGGAGAGGGAGTGGGGAGGGAAGGTGAGGATCTTCCATTCTTCAGTTCACACCTCTCAGGTTTGCAGGGTGGGCGGGGCCAAAGCTGGGTCTTAGGGTGAAAGGGATGCAAGCACCATCACCTGTTGCCTCCCTGGATGCTGCAGCAAGGTGCTGACTGGTAAGAGGAAGAGCTGGACTCAGGTAGGCGCTCTGATATGGGAAGCAGGCAGCGACTGAACCTGCTGAGCCACAAGGCCAACCCCACCTGAGCTCCTTGTCAATAAATAGTTGTGAGCATGTGGGGGCGGACGGCAGGCAGGTGGGAGGCAGGTGGGAGGCGGGCACTGGGGAGACACACGGCTGGAGGGCTGCTCTGCCTCCCCGGACGCTCATCTGTGCCCATTCCTCTCCTGCCAGTCAGTGTCCTCTGGGGCTCTGATCTTGGTGGGGTTGGAAATCTAGAAGGTTCTTTGTGACTGGGTGGTACTGTCTGGGGCCGATGGAGTGGAAGTGGGGCAGGAGCCTGGCTCACAGCTGGCTTACTGCAGTTATTTCGTCTCACAGGGAAATAAACATTTTACATTGCTGTTCCATCTCTGGTCCACAAAGTCAACTCCACCTTTGTGTGTGACCACCTGTGGCCACTGGGCCCTCCCCTGCCTTTACTTCACTAACCTGTTGGTGCCCTGGTGACCATCACTTCTTCCTGAGTGAAGGCAGCCTGATCTGAATGCAGGACAGGGTGTGTGTGTGTTTGTGTGTCCGTGTCCCACCCAGGAGGTAAAGCTTCCCCCGCTTGACTGCTATGAATAGCGCCCCCTGCTCCTCTCAGGGGACAGAGCACCTCCAGCTTCTCACAGTCTCGGCAGGTGCAGCTCCCATCATTCTGCATCCACTCAGTCCTGTGGGGTTGAAGGTGCTCCTCTGGGGTCTCCCGGCTCTTTTTGGATCCTAGTTCCTGCAGGGTGTGGTCAGGTGCAGGACAGGACCTGCAGTTGGAGAAGGCCTGAACTGAGCCTAACCACTCAGGTCTCAGGCCTCCGGCCAGACTGCAGCGAGGGGCACTGGACAGGCAGGAAAGGCAGGGAGGACGATCATGCGTGGGGAGGTCTGGCATGCACTGTGTACTCAGCTGGGATTGGTGGGGTCCTGGTGGCCATGGGCACTGGGCAGGTTCACAGGGGCACCCTCCTGTGCCTCAGAGCACCTCTTGGTGGTGGAGAAGGGAGAGGCTTGACTGGGAAGAGGGCTGTCCACTCTGCCACTTTGCTGGGGGTCTCTGCAGAGGGCTGGGCTGGAATAAGCAATTCAGCTTGACTCTGAAAAATGCCTTCCAGAATGTGAGGTGGGAGCAGGATCACAGACCTCATTCTTGGCCCCAGCTGGGACGGGGGGGGGGGGGGGGTCTGAGCTGCTGCAGCAACACAAGGGACTGGGACTTCCTAACCCTTCCACCAGGCTTTGTGCCCGCCCCACTGTTAGCCCTCTGCCCTCTTGTACTTGCTCTAGAGGACTTTTATTCTGAAAGATTCAAGGTCTTTGGGGCAGGGAGGAGGCCACTGGCTGGAGCTGCCCCGCCCTGCCGCCTCCTCCAGGCTGCTTTCCCAGGTGTTAGGAGCTACAGACTTGGACTTGGCATGCCTTACAAACTGCTACATTGCAAAACCTGCCTTGAGCAAGCAGGGCCACAGCAAGCAGGACACTGCGGCCAGAACATCCTGTGCAAAGCAAGCGGAGCAGACCCTCTGCCCTTGTTCCTGTTAGAATAATTAGTTCCTCCCCTGTTTCAATATAGATGATTAGTTTCTGCCCTGTTTCAATATAGATAATTAGTTCCTTTCCTGTCTCAATGAAGATAATTAGTTCCAGGAAACCCTTCCCCTTCTCCCCTAGAAAAGAAGGTATATATATGAGGAGTAAAATAAAGGGCATTGGCACTCTCTTACACCAAGTATGAGTGTCTGTGTGTTTCTTGGGCCAGCAGCCTGGGGGCTAGCAGCCCGGCATCCCCAGTCCACCCTCAAGGTTTGAGCGTCATGTCCTGCAAGTCGGGACACCCAGGGAAGTGAGGGGCTCCAGGCTCCTAAGGCAGGTCATGTTGACTTCAGCTTCCCCTCTTAACCGCTGGCCCCAGACTTCCTGATCCGTAAGTGAAGGGTCCCTAACTTCCAGGCCTGCAGGAAGGTCTTCTCATTGTCACCTGTACATCCCCAGACCCCCTCACATATTTATCTAGTGGCTTTGCCTCTTCCAACGGCTTTTTTTTTTTAAAGATTTATTTATTTTTATTGGAAAGGCGGATATACAGAGAGGAGGAGAGACAGAGAGGAAGATCTTCCGTCTGATGATTCAGTCCCCAAGTAGCCGCAATGGCTGGACCTGAGTCAATCTAAATCCAGGAGCTTCTTCCGGGTCTCCCATGCAGGTGCAGGGCCCCAAGGCTTTGGGCCGTCTTTGACTGCTTTCAAGGCTACGAGCAGGGAGCTGGATGGGAAGCAGGTCTGCTGGGATTAGAACTGGTGCCCATATGGAATCCAGGGCGTGCAAAGTAAGGACTTTAACCACTATGCCATTGCGCCGGGTCCCAACTGCTTTTACCATCAGTTTTTTTCTGGTCTTTAGTGTCTCTACTTCCCATAGCAGAAATGGAGGCAAGGCATGATGGAGGGGCTGGTGCGAAAGCTCAGCTAGCTAATCCTCCACTTCCAAGTGCTAGCATCCCATATGGACACCAGTTCGTGTCCCAGCTGCTCCACTTCCCATCCAGCTCCCTGCTTGTGGCCTGGGAAAGCAGTCAAGAACAGCCCAAAGCCTTGGGACCCTGCACCTGTGTGGGAGACTCAGAAGAAACTCCTGACTCCTGACTTCACATTGGCTCTTTCTGGTTGTTGAGGCCCCCAGGGGAGTGAACCAGTGGACAGAAGATCTTTCTTTTTGTCTGTCCTTCGAATAAAAAAAAAAAAATGTGGTTCTTAAAAAGAGCGATAAGGTCTTGCCCTCTCCATCTTCTCTAATGTATAGGAGGAGGTAGGAAACAAAAAGCGGCCTTTCTATTGGACAAATGGAGTCTGGGGAGCCTGGAGTGGGCGGGGCCACTCCTGGGGCATGGTTCCCCCCCATGGCTTCCTGAAGAGTAAGCAGGAGACTCTGTGGGGAGCTCCCCTTTCAACGCCTGTGCCCAGTATCCCAGTCGAATTTCCCTTGAATGCACCCTCGCCCTCCCCTCCACCCCAGCCTGGACAGATTGTCACTCTGCTGGCGTTTCGCCTAATGCACAGTGCTTAGTTCTTAGAAGGAAGACATGAGGCCAGAGGAACTGCAGAGTGGAGGTTGGCTGGTCTCCACAGCTCTTTGGCCTTTGCCTGTTTCTTTCATCCAGGAGGCCAGACCTTGAACTTCAAGTGAGGCCAGCCAGTGGGCAGTGGATGGATGAGAGGTTACAGACTGACATGGGGAGGGAGGGAAGTTGGTCTGAGTGGCTGACCTGTTGCCATCTTGGTGCATCCCAGTGCAAAGTGGATGCTGCTGCGGTGGAGGGGTCACCTCCCCTCTGGGCTATCTGACCTTCCTGAACACATGCTGGCACACAGCATCCCCTGCGGTCAGCTCCTGGGGAGGGACAGGGACTCGTGGGTTCCTGAGCTCCACCCACTGAGAGCCTCAGGGGACAGCAGCTGGAGTGGCTGAAGGATGGAGAACTGGATCACGGTTCCAAACTTCCATTCCCAAGGAGGGAAGAGAGCCAGCTCAGTGAGACAGAAACCAGCCAAGTATCTGTCTCTTGGAGTAAGATTCACAGGCAGCCACGTGGCTTGAAGCCAGGGCCTACCTGGGCCCCTCTGCCTCTTCCCACTCTTCCCAGGGTCCTTTGTTTTCTCTCCCTTGGGAAGCGAGAGGAGCAGGGCTAAGGGGTGACCCCTCCTCCAGACACGCCCATTCGTGTCTGCGCTCCCAGTCCTCACCCAGCTTACCAGGTACAACCTTCCTCCGTCCAGCCAGTGTCTCCAGCCTCGGCTGGGGACCTCTCCTTTCTGTACACACACCAGCTGCTCCCCCTCCCAGGTGACTGTGGTCTGTGGGGGGGAAGGTAGGGACGAAGACAGCTTGCGGGGCAGGATACCCCACTGCTGCCCAGCTCCTTCACTCTGAGTGACACGAAGTGGCTCTGACTGCCTTGTGCCTCAGGTCCGCTGAGGGGGCCACAGCTGCCTGCCTTTGTGGTGGAGACCAGGGGACTGGCAGGACAAGCAAGGCTTGCATTGGCAAGAGGGAAGAGAGGAAGGATTGAGACTTTATCCCCTGGCTGCTTCTGGCTGACCTGGGGGGGGGGGGGGACTCTGGGGAAAGGCAAGAGTTTGAGGTCGGTTTAATTTCTTCCCCCACCTCATCCCTGCATTCTTAGTGTCAAGGATGGCTGACAGGTCCCAAGGAATACAAGGGTTGACCCTTTGAGTGTGGACAGGCCAGTCCACATTTACTGAACCAGACAAGGAGCTCAAGTCTTGAACAACCAGAGGCTCAGCAAACAGGGCTGTTGACAAGCCCAGATGGGACACAGCTGGAAGTTTCTAGAAAGGAAAGAAATGGCACGGAGATAAGAGAGGGCTGGATGGTGCTGAAGGGCTTGAACCTGGGGTACAGGTGTGAAAAGTGGATAAGGAGCTGTTCCACACACCCAGTAAGCACGTGGACTTTTCTGGAATGTAGTGGATGGTCCCTGGAGAGTTCCAGGTGGGGTCTGACATGGCCATTTTTTGCATTCCAGACAGATCCAGGGGCCTCATGTTTTCATTTTAGGGTCTTACCCTACACCGAGTGAAGTGAAGGAAGGTTGGGTCTGGGGCACATTTCAGATGCAAGGTGAGAAAGGGGGGCCTGAATTAAGGCGCTGCAATGGGGAAAGGCTGGGAGACAACTGGGAAGTACCATTTTGAAGAGTGACATCTAATGGAAACTAAATGGGTCATAATTTCAACATTTCTAGGGGTCCTGCTGGAAAAGGAAAAAACAACAGGTGGAATTAACGATATACTTTATTGAGCCTAAAACACCCAAATATTATATTTTCTGCATGTGGTCAGTATCAAAATTTCTGAGATGTTTTAGATTCTTTTTTCCTGGGGGGAGAAGGAGGCTATTAGGATGCAACATGTAGATTTTAGGATGACGGAACATCTCACTTTTGATGAATTGCATTTTTTAAAATTTATTTTATTTTTATTACAAAGTCAGATATACTGAGAGGAGGAGAGATAGAGAGGAAGTGGAGCTGCCAGGATCAGAACCAGCGGCCGTATGGGATCAAGGCGAGGACCTTAGCCACTAGGCCACGCCGCCAAGCCCGATGATGAATTGCATTTTAACTATTCCGTAGCTACTTGTGGTGATTAGTTACTATATTGGGCTGTGCGGAACCGGCTTCTTGACCCGGTCCATGTGAGCTGTGTGTGCGTGCGGGAGTGCCTGCCTGTGTGTGCACACCCATGTATCTGCCTCAGGCAGCAGAGACCCAAGGAAGCCGGAGGTGCTGACCCTGACCATTACATTATCACTGTAAATGAACACAGTAAATCCAGCAGCAAAGTATGTTTGAGCAGGAAGATAATGAATTCAAGTCTGACTTTGATGAGGTCAGTGGCAACGTTTCTCAGGAAGTGACACTATCCCCCGGGGAGCACAGGACAGACTCAGCCTGGAGAGTGCATGTCCAGGGCAGTGGTAGAGGGCAGCAGAGGTCTGGACACAGAGGATATGGCCCAGGAGTGGTGTGTAAGGGCACCTCCAACATCGACCAGAAAATCGAATTAAAGGGCAGTTTATCTGGACTCTTTCAAAAGTTCATATTATGAAAAAAAAAATCTAGGCATGGATTTCAAAATGTTTGTACTACAAAAACCTTGGGTTGTAATTCCATTTTAAATGGGATTTCACAATTTTGTACCACAATAAACTGAAGCTTTAGTTCTCTTTTCCATGAAATTTGTGAACTGCCTTTGCACTAAACCCAGGGATTGGGTGGCAAATGCCCTTTGAGCCGTTAATAGAGTCAGCAAAGGACACAAGGACCACGTAAGCATGAGAAGTAGGAGAAAACGAACGAATAGCACGTGGTCTTTCAGGCTCGAGGAAGACGGTGGGACCAGCTGTGCCACGGGCCGCAGGGTCTGGACCAGCACGTCAGACCACAGACCTTGTTTGTTCATTGGTCTCAGGACGACTTTGTCTTTTTCTCGTTTTGGTGGGTGATGAGCAGGTGAGAGAGAGCTAGGGGATACCAGAGACAGGTGTCCTGGGGGACCCCATGACCTGCTGTGTGATGGCTTCCCCTGGTTCCGGCTTGGGGAGGGTCATTTGTTAGGAAGCATCCGCCCAACCCCTTCTCTCTCCCTCCCCTCCGCCAACCGGCTCAGTACCTGGCATTTCCGGCCATCCACCGCCTTCAGGTCCTCCTCAAATTCAACTCCCACCTCGAATTCCATGATGTAGCTGTGGAAAGGGCTCAGGGTCTTCACCGTCATGTGGTTGTCCTGTTGGTTGATTTCCTTATCCGGTTTCAGCAGCAGCGCCACCTTTCGCACAGCCATGGGCCTCTACCCCTGTTTGGGCAGGTTAGGGTACAGACGTCCCTGGCTGTGTCTGAATGGGGTGGTGAGGGGGGAGAAGGAGGGAGGGAGGCAGGGGTGAGTTTGGACCACACAGCCTCAGTCCCTAACCTGAGGCAGGGCACCCCCAAAACTGGGAGTGCAAGAGGCCAGGTCGCTAGATGGCCGAAATGGAGTGGAATGCCTGGGGTAGGGGGCAGCAGGACAGAAAGTGTGTTTCCCAGTCAGAGGAGGGCATGGGGGCTGGGGCAGCCTGAGGGGTGCCAGCTTCCCAGCTCAAAGGCAGAGGGAAGGTTTTGGTTAATGATTTGGCATTTGTTGGCTTTCTACCCTGGAAGTCCTCAGTGAAGAACCCCAGCACCAGCCCATGGACAGTACCCCACTCTTATCGGTCAGGGTGGTGACACGCAAATGATTGTGCACCCATCCCCTGGCCCACTTCTCTCCCAAACCAGGAGCCTCCTTCCAAGTTCAGAATCTATCCGGTTGGTTTCTCTCGGCTGCAGGAGTGACCTAGAGGGATAGGGAGGTTGGGGAGGGCGGCGGTGGACCAGCAGGTAATGCAGGGCTGTGTGGACTCCTCACTTCTGCAGCTCTAGGACTCTGCTGACCACCCTCGGGCCCCTCCACCCACTCCACCGGTCTGGAGGGGCGTGGGGTGGGTGCGTGGGTGGTGAGGTATTGGCTTTCGCGGGCTCAGAAGGTAGGCTTTACTTGGCAGCTCCCGGAAGGCACGCAGCAGGGCCTGGCTGATGGATCAGGCGGTGCAAAGAGGTGCAGGCAGAGTTGGGGGCGGGTGACGCGGCTGCAGCCCCTGCTGGCCGCCCTCAGGGCTCCGCTGACGTCTCCATCCTCATCGCCTCCCTCTTCCCCCGGACTTCTCGCTTTTTCAGTCTCCCCACGTCCCTCTGGATGACTTCCCAGCTCCCGCCCTAGCCCCCCGCAGTCAGTGCTCTGTACCCCCAATTGCCGGCAAGGGAAGAAGCGCTAACCCGATCCCCACCCCTGCTCCCCGGCCTCCTTGGTCCCCGCCCCCGCGCTGCAGCACCTGGCTCCCCGCGCCTCCCGATTGGGCCGCGGCCCCGTCAATCCCGCCGGGCGGTGCTGACGTCATCCTGCAGTAGCGGGCAAGGGTGGGAGTGAGAGAGCGCGAGGACGCGGGGCTCGCGGGGGAACGAGAGGGGGCCGTTTCGAGTCGCCCACCTCAGTCTCCGGGATCGGGGTCTGCCTGGGCCGGCTCTATGGCATAGCGTGGACGGAAGTCGTTTCTTTTTCTGTGGCTGCCCTGCTGCTGGCCCCGCCGTTCCATCCCCTCTTCGGGGAGCCCGGCGTCCTCCGCCAAGGTGGCATCTGCAGGCTTGCGGCTCCCTGGGGACCGCGAGCCTGGCCCTGCCCTGCCCCGCTCGGCACCATGGCCCTGCTGCTCCTGCCCCTCTTGCTGGCATCTCTTCCCCCGCCCAGCTCGGGTATTAAAGGTGAGTGAGGTGGGGGCGGTTGGGTGGGGGTGGGGAAAGGGGGCTTGGGGCTCGCTGGCACCTGCCAGGTGTACCCTTGCCCGTCGCTTTCCTCCCGTCCACCGCCTGCCCTTCTCATGCCGCATCCCGTCTCTCCTTGACCATCGCTGGCGTCTAGCTCCCCGTTTGTGTCCTGGGTTTCCTCCCGCATTGCCCGGGGCTGGCAGAAGGCTGGGGTTCTGGGGGGCTGCCTTCCGGAGTGTGGGGTGGGTTTCTGCTCTCAGCGGGGCGTGCACGCCCTTGGGGCAGATCCCTCTACTGCGTCTCCATCCATCCCGTCCTGGGCAGCAACTGTTGGACCACGCTCAGCGATTCTGGGCACGTCTGGCAGTGCGCTCTCTGCATCGGTTCCTTTGAGCCCGCATCCGCCGGGCTCGGCGCCCCAGAGCGGCCCTGGCTGGCGGGCAGCAGTGGGAGGGGCGGGCTGGGGGCGCCCAGGGGCTCCGGGAAGACCACCGTGGGAGTGTGTGTGCTAGTGGGTGGGTGGCAGGTGAACGGGGAGAGGGAAAGCTGGGAAGGAAGTGAGGGCAGGCGTGGGCGAAGGCTGGGAAGGGAATGGGAAGGGGTGAAAGGGGAGGACAGAGGGCTGGTGAAGTGGGTGTCTGGAAAGCCAGGGAGTGTGGTGAGGGGAAGAGCGCGAGAGGAGAGGAGCGGTGGGTGAGGCAGGTCCAGCGGCTGGGGGAGAGGAGCCGGGCTCACCCCTCTGAGCTGGGGAGGTGGGACTCCCCTCTAGCGCCCCTGGCTCTGGCGGGGCTCCTCTCCTTAGCGGCCCCTGCCTCGGCCTCCCACTGCTGACTGTGCTGCTTCCTGCGCACCATCTTGTGGCTGTCTCAGCCACCAGGCCCCAGGGGTCATGGGGCAATGGGCGACAAGGGGGCCAGCTGATGGACATTGGGGTGTGGTTGGGGAAGAGAATGGAGATGGACTTTTGGTGCTCACCAGTAGAGAGTAGGGTCAAGGTGTCCGTTAGTGACTCAGTTCCCCCTGATGCTGTGTGGGGCCAGCCTCATCCTCCCCCATGTCCAGCTGACATGCTTGGGGAGCTTGGGTGTTGGTGTGATGGGTCAGATGGGTAGAGCTGTAGGGAGGAGGAGGGGGAGGAATGTGCTGTGAGCGCTGGGGCCCCTCACCAGGCCAGTGGGAACTTGGTCCCCAGAAGGGATCCTGGTTGGATCCTGGTTGGACCTGTGGGAGAGCTGGGATTCCGAGAGAATCTCGCATCCGTCTTCCCTGCCTTGGCTGGTGGCTGAGTGGAGCAGGGCCGGGCACGCAGGAATGAAGTCGTGGGTCTGTATACCAAGTGAGGTTCAGGGGATGTGGGGCTGGGTGGCCTTGTTGGAGGAGGTGGCAGTGTGCTGGTTCTGAGTGTGGTGCCTTGGGGCCAGGGGTGGGAAGCAGGGTCTGTGTGTCGGGGCATGGGATTTGCCGTGTTTCTAGGGCAGCTCAGTAATCCCTTGGGATGTTGGCTCTGCTACGTCCAGTCAGTTGGCATGGATTCCTCGACTCTCTCCTTGCCTTCCTCTGCCCCCCCCCCCCGTCCTATATATCATCTTCTCTCAGCTTTCTTCTCTTCCTCTGCTGTGGGGGATTGGCCTGAGGTTGGGGCTTGGCTGGACAAGTACATAGGGAAGGGAACCTTCTAGATCCTCTTCTGCTGGTCTCAACCTTGCCCCTCAGCTAGCCCTTTCTTGTCCCCTCAGTTTCCATTCTCCAGCACGTGAAATCCTTCAAGAAAATTTTCCAGCTGCTGACCCTGGCTCCTAGGGGACACGGTGGTCCCCTTCCCCACAGGGCCCCACCCCCACAGGGCTGGTTGTTGCCATGGAAACTATCCTGCCACAGGCAGAGGCTGTGACCTCTCACGGACCCCCTGACTCCTGTAGCCAATTTCCTGTCTTTGGCTACAAAGGGCAATGATACTGGGATGGGGGTTTCCTGGTTAGTCAGGGGCTGAGGTGGGAGTGGAGGCCGCTCTGCTTGCATGCAACTGACAGACCCTTCTGTTCGCCTCTGGGGTGGGGCCAGCCAACAAGCACAAGCCGTGGATCGAGGCGGAATACCAGGGCATCGTCATGGAGAATGACAACACGGTGCTGCTGAACCCACCGCTCTTCGCCCTGGATAAAGATGCCCCCCTGCGCTATGCAGGTGCTTGGGGTTGGGAGTGGCGAGGCAGGGCAGGAGCAAGAAGTGAGGGTGGGAGGGCAGAGGGCAAGGGGAAAAAGGGAGAGGAGTTCCTGGCTCAGAGAAAGCAGAAATGGGCTCAAGGAGGGAGAAGGATGACATTGAAGAAAGCAGACTGAGTAGGGATGCCCGAGCGGGCATGGGCAGGCAGGAGTTAACCGTGGCCTGGGTTTGCCAGATCTCAGGTCTGTGGCTGCTGCTCTGGGGAGCTGGGGTGGGAGTGGAATACGTGATGATGAGTGTTTGCCTTCCTGCAACCCCAGGGCCAGGGCTGTGGGAGGAGAGAGGGAGGCTGTGGGCAGGGCAGGGGCTGCAGCGGGCGATCCGGAGCCTCACTCCTTCCCTGCTATCCTTGGCCAGGTGAGATCTGCGGTTTCCGGCTCCATGGGGCTGGGGTTCCATTTGAAGCAGTGATCCTGGACAAGGCCACAGGAGAGGGGCTGATCCGGGCCAAGGAGCCCGTGGACTGCGAGGCCCAGAAGGAGCACACGTTCACCATCCAGGCCTACGACTGTGGCGAGGGCCCCGACGGCGCCAACACCAAGAAGTCCCACAAGTGAGCCTGGCCATGTCTTCCCTGCTCCCCAGCCCTGCGCTGCCCCTTGTCCGTGCCTCACTGAGGAGCCAGCTCTGCTGGTCACAGGGTTTAGGCATTTTCAGTCAGGACGGCAGAAAAATCTAGCAGGAATCAATGCACCTGGTCCTGGTTTTGCCTCCTAGGACTTTGGGCAACTTGAGTCAGCCTTGCTAGATCTGTTTGTCCTGTGGGGATGGTGATGACCCTGACTTTGGTGGGGTTGTGCAGAAAGCCCGGGCTCAGCGCCTTGCACGGGGTGGAAGTCACAGTGTATGGGAGGAGGGCAACAAGGAGGGGGAGAATGTTTCTCACATGGGGCCAGAGAAGGATTAGCGCTTAGGATTTCTAGGCCACTCAGAGGCACTAGGGAGAAAATGTTCTTTGTGACTCAGTTTCCCACTTGGAGCTGGTATTTTTACATCTGGGCCTTGGGCGCCTGGACCCGCCATGGCAGTGGGGAGGACAGAAGGGCCCAGAGGGTGTGTGAGCAGGCAGAGGCCACAACTGACACATTTCATAGCCGCACAGGAAGGGCCCACAGGGCTCACTCCTCAGATGTGACAGGTGACCTATGATGTGTCTTTAGAAGACTTCTTAATTTATTTGAAAAGCACAGTTACAAAGAGAGAGGGATGGAGATCTTTTATCAGCTGTTTCACTCCCCAAGTGACTGCAATGACTGGAGCTGGGCCAATCTGAAACTAGGAGCCTGGAGCTTCTTCTGGGCCTCCACATGGATACACTGCTTTTCCAGGCACGTTAGCAGGGAGCTGGATCGGTAGTAGAGCTGCCGGAACTTGAGTTGGCACCCCTAGGGGATGCCAGCACCATCGGCAGATGCTTAGTGTACAGCGCTGGTCCATGAGGGGCAGCTTCTGATTCCCAGGTGCACTAGTGGGGAGCTGGATCAGAAGTGGAGCATTTGTAGGGATGTTGGCATCGCAGGCAGTGGCTTGACTCCCTGTGTCACTATGAGGGCCCCAACTTAGGACTTTTGTACAAATGCTGTTTTCCTTCTTATGGCTGGTCTGAATTTAGCTTTCCCTCTGTGTACTTCTTCACGAACCCATCAGGTCTGACTGTGGGAAGGACCTGCTCTGCCTTGTGCCTTAGCCCTTGTCTTGGCCCCCTAGCCTGTAGCATTCTGAACAGAAGCTGTCAAAACAAGCTTGCATCAGCCACCTGCTCCCACCCTGGGCCCTCTCCTCCGGGCTGCTCTGTCTCTGGCAGGACTTTGGCGCAGCCTGACACCTTGTGAGGGAGGAGGAGGAACCTAGGGTAGACTGGCTGCCTCCTACTCCTGCCGAGCTCTGGCTAATGCTTCCTCGCCGTCCCTCCTCCCTCCCTGGTGCGTGGGCAGGGCGACAGTGCACGTGCGAGTCAACGACGTGAATGAGTTCGCTCCCGTGTTTGTGGAGCGGTTGTACCGTGCCGCGGTGACCGAGGGCAAGCTGTATGACCGCATCCTGCGCGTGGAGGCCATAGACGGTGACTGCTCTCCCCAGTACAGCCAGATCTGCTACTACGAGATCCTCACGCCCAACACGCCCTTCCTCATTGATAATGACGGTGAGTCGTCCCTCGGCCTCCGTCCCAGCCGCCTGGCCTTTGGTCACCCACGTCCCTCAGGGCCTCCCAGCGCTGCCCTCTCCACGTCCCCTATCTCCTATCCCTCATCCTGGGCTTCCAGCTTCCTGGTCCAGCTGTAGCCCATTGGCTCGTGGCTGCCCATGGCCTGCCTGAGCGTGTTCCAGTGCCCCAGGGCCCTATTTGACCTCCCTCGCCCCACCCCCAGGGAACATTGAGAACACAGAAAAACTACAGTATAGCGGTGAGAAACTCTACAAGTTTACCGTGACGGCGTATGACTGCGGGAAGAAGCGGGCGGCTGATGACGCGGAGGTGGAGATCCAGGTGAAGCCCACCTGTAAGCCCAGCTGGCAAGGTGAGGAGTCTGTCTTGGGAGCCATTGTTCATGCTGCTCTCTCCTTCCGTCTCTCGGATGGTCCTGGTCGGGGGTGGGCAGCTGGAGGTTGGCAGCATCTTGGTTGTGGGGGCTTCTGCCCTGATCGAGCCATTTCCTTAGGAACTCAAGGTGGACGTGGCAAGGAGGAATATGACTGGGATAAGCTGTCTTGCCCTTCTCTCACGCCATTGCTTGCTCTCTCTCACCCGCACAGGCTGGAACAAAAGGATTGAGTATGCACCAGGTGCCGGGAGCTTGGCTCTGTTCCCTGGAATCCGTCTGGAGACCTGCGATGAACCGCTCTGGAACATTCAGGCCACGATAGAGCTGCAGACCAGCCATGTGGCGAAGGGCTGCGACAGGGACAATTACTCAGAGCGGGCCCTGCGGAAACTGTGCGGTACGTGTGCTCTGCACCCCAGTGCTCCCTGGACCTGGTCCTCCCATCTAGCCTCTGCTTGGATCTCCTCTGCCCCTGTCCCAAGAATGTGCCTCGTATCTTGTCTGGCCGTGGTCGGGTGCATATACCCATGGAGGCTGGGGCAGGGAGTGCTCTTGTGGCCCAGATAGGCCAACACTTCTCTGGCAGAGCCACGTGCCTGTAGCAACAGTTACAGATACCTTATGGACTAATGGTAGGGAGAGAGAAAACGTTGGGGAATGGAGAGGTATTCCTGGATGACAGGCTCATGCCTCTATTGTCTTTTTTTTTTTTTTTTAGTGAAGATTTTATGTATTTATCTAAGGTATTTGAAAGGCAGAGTTACAGAGGCAGACAGGAAGAGGGAGAGAAAGAGAGAAATCTTCCATCTGCTAGTTCACTCCCCAGATGTCTGCAGTGGCCAGAGCTGTGCTGATCTAAAGCCAGGGACCAGGAGTTTCTTCCAGGCCCAAGCTCTTGAGCCATCCTCCATCCGCTGCTTTCCCAAGTGCATCAGCAGGAGCTAGCTGGATAGGATGTGGAGCAGCCTGGACTCAAATTGGTGCCCGTATGGGATGCTGGCACAGTAGGTGGCAGCTTTATCCACTGTGCCACAGCACTGGCCCGCAGAGGTTAATTTTCTATCTTCTATACCACTCAAAGGCCCACCCCAGCCAGGACTGAGCCAGGTTACAACCAGGAGCCGAGAGCTTCATCTGCACCTCCCCTGTGGGTGAAAGGGAACCAAGAACTTGAGACACCAGTCTCCTTTTTCTCTCTCTTTTAAGATGTTTTTACTTTTATTGGAAAGTCAGAGAGGAAGATCTTCCATCTGCTGATTCACTCTCCAGGTAGCTGTGATGGCTGGAGCTGAGCCGATCCGGAGCCAGGAGCTTCTTTTGGGTCTCCCACACATGTGTGCACATGGGTGTAGGGTCCCAAGGCTTTGGGCCATCCTCCAATGCTTTCCCAGGCCACAGGGAGCTGGATGGGAAGTGGAGCAGCTGGGATTAGAATTGGTGTCCATATGGGATCCTGGTGCGTACAAGGCGAGGACTTTAGCCACTAGGCTACAGTGCTGGGCCCCAGCCTCCTCCTCTTAAGGTGTAGGTTAGCAGGAAGCTGGAATCAGGGACAGATTCAAAACTTGCACCCTGTCACTCCAACATGAGCTGCAGGCTGTGGGTGTCCTAAGTGGCTTCTTACCTACTCTGGTACCCCAAATCTCCTACCCCCCTCTCCTGGCTGTAAGGCTAGAGCAGCTCTTTGCCTTCTCATCAGCCACTCTACTTTGAGTCTCCCCCTGCTGCCTCTCGGTGTTGATACTTGTGTTTCTGGAACTCCTGCAGGCGCTGCCACCGGGGAGGTGGACCTGTTGCCCATGCCCGGCCCCAATGCTAACTGGACGGCGGGACTGTCAGTTCACTACAGCCAGGACAGCAGCCTCATCTACTGGTTCAATGGCTCCCAAGCTGTGCAGGTGCCCCTGGGGAGCACAGTGGGACTGGGCTCGGGACCCCAGGACAATCTCAGCGACCACTTTACCCTGTCCTTTTGGATGAAGCATGGTGTGACCCCTAACAAGGGCAAGAAGGAGGAGGAAACCATCGTGTGCAACACTGTCCAGAATGGTGAGTCTCCCCGAGGGAGAGCCCAGCCTTGAGCTGCTGTTGCACTTCTAGCCACTTCCCCCATTTCTCCCAAGCTGGAAACAGTTGTCACTCAGGAGGTGTGTTTTCAGCCAGTGGGCTGAAAAAGAGCTGGGTAAAGTAGGCTGGGCAGCATCCTGCTTTCCCCAGGGCCTGGAGAGAGAGAGAGAGAGTGTGTGTGTGTGTGTGTGTGTGTGAGAGAGAGAGAGAGAGAGAGAGATGGGGGGGAGAATATGAATATGGAGACTCCAGTGTTGCTTTCCTGTGGCTTTGAACTTGTTCTCGCCTCAGGCCCTAGCACCTGACCCGTGCCCTCTTTCTCCCAGAGGATGGCTTCTCTCACTACTCTCTGACCGTCCATGGCTGCAGGATCGCCTTCCTCTACTGGCCGCTGCTGGAGAGTGCCCGCCCTGTCAAGTTCCTCTGGAAGTTGGAGCAGGTGAGGCCAGTGCCCAGCTGGGGATGTAACCAGCTGCTAGGGCTGTGGTTGGCACAGTCTGGGTTATTCTGTACTCCTTCTTTCATGCTCTACTTTCAGTCCAGGACCATTTTATGCTTTTTTTTTTTTTTTTTTTGTGCTTCTAAGGTTGGGTGCTGGTTTGTTTCCTGTCTGCTCCATTTCTGACCCAGCTTCCTGCTAATGGCTTGGGAAAAGTAGCAGAAGATGGTGGAGGTGTTTGGGCTTCTGCCACCCATATGGGAGACCCGCAGGAAGCTCCTGACTTGTCTGGTCCAGCTCTGGCTGTTGTGGCGACTTAGGGAGTGAATGAGTTGATGGAACATCTCTCAGTCTCTCTGTCTTCCTTCTAAATGAATATTTTTTTTCTAAAATCATGCATTTGAAAGGGAGAGTGACAGAGAGGGAGGCACACAGAGAGATCTTCTGTCCACGGTTCACACCCCAAATGCCCACGCTAGATAGGCTGAACCAGGTCAAAGTCAGAAGTCAGAAATGCCCATGTGGGTGACAAGGACACAAGTACTTGGGCCATGATTTGCTGGCTTCTCAAGTGCATGACAGAAGTGGAGTACTTGGAACCCACACCAGCACTCCTGTATGGGAAATCCCAAGCATGGAAGTTTTAAGCAGTTACTTAACCTGCTTTGCCACAATGCCACAATGCCTACCCTTTGTTTTCATTTATCTTAAAAAGCTTATTCCAGGGGAGAGCATTTGGTGCAGGGATCCCAAGCAAGTTGTTGCTTGGGACCCTTGCCCCTCATGGCAGTGTGCCTGGGTCCCAGTACTGGCTTGGATTTCGATTCCAATTTTCTGTGAATATACATTCTGGGAGGCAACAGGTAAGGGTTTAAGTACTTGGGTCCCTATACCCATGGAGGAGATCTGAGCTCCTAATTTGACAAGGCCCAGCCTTGACTGTTGGGAGTGTTTGAGGAATGACCCAGCATCAGCTAATGAGAGAGAGAGAGATGTGCTGGTTCAATGTCCCCAGTCACTGTAACAGCCAGGGCTGGTCCAGGCTGAAACCTGGAGCCAGAAACTCCATCCGGGCATCTCAAATGAGTAGCAGGGGTCCCAGTACTGGGGCCATCATTCGCCTGTTTTCCCAGGCACTTTAGCAGGAAGCTGGGTCAGAAATAGCACAGCCAGAACTGAAATTGGCACTGTGATATGGGATGCTAGTGGCCCAAGTGACAGCTTAACCCACTATGGGACAACGCTGGCCCAAACCTGCCTGAGTTTGACTTCTCTTAGGAATGCTTATGGTGTAGTCATTTACCTGGATGGTGGAATAGGTACTGGGTGATGCCTGCCATATTTGGGTCCTGGGCGATCACCCTTTGAGCTGGGTGGCCAGGGGTCTGCATGTAAGCCTTGTTGTAGAGCTGAGTGTGAGGGTCGCCCCTCACTCCTGGAAGATTGGGGCCACACCTTCCATTCCTTCCCGGAGCAGGAAGTAGCGGCTTCCCTCCCCCCCTTGCAGGTGTGCGATGACGAGTGGCACCACTATGCTCTGAACCTCGAGTTCCCCACGGTCACGCTGTACACTGACGGCATTTCCTTCGACCCAGCCCTCATCCATGACAATGGCCTCATCCACCCGCCCCGAAGGGAGCCTGCCCTCATGATCGGGGCCTGCTGGACTGGTGAGTCCCTTGGGGTCTCTGCCAGAACCCGGGCCGTGAGGAGCCGGGTTGCCTGAGCTGCGGCTGTGAGGCCCGTGGGCAGCGCCGGACTCCCCATGCATTCCTGTCTGCCCTGACCTCACTGCCATTTTTATTGTTGGTCACCAGAGGAGAAGAACAAAGAGAAAGAAAAGGGAGGCGACAACAGCACCGACAGCACCCAAGGTAGCCCGTGTGTCCCCCGCTGCCCAGCTCTCCTCTGGCCTTGTCCGTTAGCCCTCTGTGCCTTGCTTAGGGCTGCGTCGAGACACTGCCCGGGGCAGAGTGGTGGCATGAGACTGTGCGGGGCTCCTGGGAGCAGCCCAGGAAGGCCCCTCCCAGGCACCCCTTCATGGGTGAGGCCAAGGGCTTCTCTCTCTCACCTGCTCAACACAGCACAGAGAGGCGGCGGTAGGAGGCTGCCTTGCTGGAAGGAAGTTTGCGCGTGCGTGGAGCCAGCACACATCCATCCCTCTCTGCCGGCACCCTCTTCCCCCTTTTCCTTCTTTCACCCTCTTCTCTCCTTTCGTTCTGTCCTCTGGGGCTCGCTCTCTTTCCTTCCCTGCCCCTACCTTCCACCCTGCTTCCCGCCCCTCTCCCATTCTGTCTCTCTCCCTTGGGCCCTGGTCCCAGTCCCAGCCCCCTCTCCTCGCACACTTCCCCATCAGCCCCTGTGTTCCTGCCCTAGGAGACCCCTTGCCGGTCCAGCACTACTTCCACGGCTACCTGGCTGGTTTCAGCGTGCGCTCAGGCCGCCTGGAGAGCCGCGAGGTCATCGAGTGCCTCTATGCATGTCGGGAGGGGCTGGATTATAGGGATTTCGAGAGCCTGGGCAAAGGCATGAAGGTATAGCCCCTTCCTCTGGCCCTCTCCTTCCCGGCATGTCCCCCGGCCCCCGATTCCTCCCAGCCCTTGAGCTCTGAGCTGTGCCTGTGTCTGGGGCCCAGGTCCACGTGAACCCCTCGCAGTCCCTGCTCACCCTGGAGGGGGATGATGTGGAGACCTTCAACCACGCGCTGCAGCACGTGGCTTACATGAACACTCTGCGCTTTGCCACGCCAGGCGTCAGGCCCCTGCGCCTCACCACTGCCGTCAAGTGAGTGCTGGGTGGGCGAGCCAATAGCAGAGCAAGGCCATACTGGGTCACCACCTGGGGCCCTGGGGTGAGGACAGGGACCTCTGCTGGGACCCTGCAGATCACAGTCCCATCGTTGTTGGTAGAAGAGCCTCACCAATCCCTTCTCACTAGGCTGCACATCCAGGATTTGGGGGTTTGGATTCACCCATGTCTGTAGGGCCAGTGTGAGGATTGGTAGCTGTGGGAGATGACATGCATTGGGACTCAATATCCTGAATGATCTTAGACAAATAATGAACTTTAGCAGCTTCACTTTTTTCAAAGATTTACTTTTTGAAAGAGTTAGCAGAAAGATAGAGGAAAGAGAGACAGCTAGTCTGTCTGTTGGGTCAGTCCCTGGATGGCCAGAGTTGGGCTGGGCCATTGCCAGGAGCTTCCTCTGGGCCTGTCATGTGGCTAGCAGGGACTCATACCTGGTCCATCTTCCACTGCTTCCCCAGGCTATTAACAGGGATCCAGATAGAAAGTAGAGCAGCTGGGATGTGAACCCGCATCCATATAGGATGCTGGATGTACAGGCAGCAGCCTCACCTGTATACACAACGCTGGCCTTGCCGCACTTGCTTTAATCTTGCTGCAAAAGCTCTTATCGAGTCAAATATGAGGATCTAAGGCTAGGAGCTGATAATCTCTGGTTCCAGAATGCCCATTCATTTGCATGTCACCAATGGCTGCCTTCAGACTCTGATGCCAGATCTGAGCAGTGGAGCGGAGGCTAGATGACCCCAAGAGATGAGGATATTTACTCTCTGATAATAGGTAGTTGCTAAGTAAATGACTTTGAATTTTTTAAAAGAAAACTTGTGGATCATTTCAAAATTTAGGCACAAGAATGACATTTAAAAATATAAATTGGGACCCGGCGCAATAGCATAGTGGGAAAGGTCCTCGCCTTACACACCCTGAGATTCCACATGGGTGCCAGTTCTAATCCTTGTGGCCCTGCTTCCCATCTAGCTCTCTGCTTGTGGCCTGGGACAGTGGTTGAGAATGGCCCAGGGCCTTGGGATCCTGCACATGGGAGACCCAGAGGAGCTTCTGGCTCTTGGCTTCGGATTGGCTCAGCTCCAGCTGTTGTGGTCACTTGGGGAGTGAACCATCGGATGAAAGATCTTCCTCTCTATCTCTCCTTCTCTCTGTATATCCACCTTTCCAATAAAAATAAAAAATAAATCTTAAAAATACATACATAGATTGAGCAGCCATGAAAATATACAATTAGGTCTGCGGGGGGTGGAATGCCATGTGGTAGAAGCAGTGTTAGAATCAACCTCATGGAATTGATGTGAGAAGTGATGAAATAATCCAGATCAAATGCCTGGCAGGGAATCTGTTCTGGAAACTGACCGTCATCGAAGGCGTTGCCACCCTTAATTATGGCTTCTGGGTAGTTCTTAGCAGATAGTGCCAGCTGGTGGGTGGATCACACAATAGAGCAGCCAGGATTCGTGCCTTTGCCCCTCCCCCCGCCTCAGTAGATGAAGATGGACGTCTGACTCGTCTCTCTCTCGGGAGGGATGGAGGAGGAGAGCTCTGAGTTGTAGCAGTAGATTGGACATGCTTATCAAGACCTCAGCATTAACGCCATGGTGGGCAGGGCCAGTGGCCGGGGAGGCGTGGGCTGTGGGCACATGGGGAACAAGCGAGCATGTGTGTACCCACGTCCCGTAGCTCTGCCATCCCGTTAGGAGAACTTTCAAGGACTTGCCTCTCCCCTCTCAGTGTGTCCAGGCTCTGGTTAGTTACGTATTTATTCTGTGCCTCGGATACAGTGCTAGAAGGGGAGTTCTCCCAGAGGGAGAAGGGCTATGTCGGTCACTCACTGGCTCATTCCAGTTCCTTCTCCTTGATGCCCTTGGCTGGAGGTTCATCCAAGGTCTGGGGACCTGACTTTGTTCCTTGAGTTGAGGGAAGGGGCCTTGACGTTTTCTTTATGAAGTGAAGGAAGAGTTCTCCTTTGTCTATTTCTAGGGCTACCATGAGGTTGATGGTATTCCATTGAAAGCCACATTTATGCCATTCTCCAGTCAGTGTGTAAAATTCGGATTCACTATGTATTTTTTGGGTAGCATCTCATGGCATTTGCCTCTGAGTTCGTGGCCACCACATATTTTGCTCTAGCTTTATCCTTTGTTCTTTCCATGGCTCTTGAATTTACCTCTGCTTGTGGTAACCTCTGCTGGCACTTTCATCCAGAGTGTATGCTGAAACAGGGCCAAGGAGCCAGTGCCCGTACCGGCCCAGCCCCAAACCCTTTGTCCTGCATCCCTGTCTTTGTGGTCACCTGGGCTTGAAACCTCTGAGTCAGGTTCACTTCCTGCCTCCGTACCTCCAGGCCCCATCGGTTGCCACATGACCCAGATCCCAGCCCTGTGCTGGGGAGGTCCGATGTCTGTCTTCTCTCTCTGACCTCTCCAGCCCAACCTCTGAATACCTGTTACCTAGTCCAGAACGACTTAGTCTCCCAAGTAGTTGACCTGGTGCTAATCTTCTAACTTCACCTTTCCCTGAGGCTAGGTGAGTAATGAGATTTCCCCATTTTGCTTCGCTGATGAAGAAGACGCATGTGGTCTGCTCTTGGCCGTGGCATAGCTACAGACCGTACTCCTAGCAGGACAGGTCCTGGCATTGGGAACTTGAGGAGCTTTTTCAGGCTTTGCCGAACTTACACCTTCTCTTTTTGGTCTCAGCAGTCGCACTAGTAACTATGGTTCTCTAAGCAAGATCATTTCAGTTAGCACAATCATATGGGCCAGAGGCTCTACTCCCGAATGATTGACTTCTGGGAAGACAGCTTGTTCGGGGCTGACCATGTCTCTTTTGTACTGCCGTAACCAAATACCAAATTCCAGAGACTGCATACTTTGTAAAGAATAGAGATGCAGTGTTTATGGTTCTGGAGCTGGGGAGTTCAAGATCAAGGGGCTGGCCTCTGGCAGTGGCCCTTTTTTCTGCATGGCAGGAGGTCAGGGAGCAGGTGTGGGGGAGAAGGTGAAAGACAAAACATTGAACCTCTAACCTCAAGTCCTTTTAACAGTTAGCATGATCGGTTCACGAAGATGAACGCGCATGGCCACAACATCTTCCATGGAGCTGCATCTGCCAACACCGCTATGTTGGGAGTTTATGTCTCCAACACAAGCTCTTTTGGGGATACATGTAACTATAGAATTTCAAAAATACATAAACTATATCGAATTCCACTCCTGATCCGCTTAAACTCATGTTCTTCATTCGTTTCATTCCAGAAATCCCACCTGAGAAGTCACAATTCCAGAGTTTCATTTAAATCATGTGTGAATGAGACTCAGAGAACAGTGTGTCCTCAAGTCTGCCTCTGGGGGATGAATTTATGAAATTAAACAAATTACTTCTACCACACAGAGGTGGAACTTGCATAGGGGAGACATTCCCATTCTAAAAGTGAGCAAGAAGAAAGAAATAAAGAAGGGATGATTGGTCCCCAAGTAAATCCCAAAGCCAACAGGACAGACATCAAATTGTGCAACTCCAGAAATAACCTTTGACTGTGTCCCTTCTGCGCTCACATTGGGACAGTCCACGGCCAGGGTCTGCTGGGTTCTGCCTGTGTAGAAGCCCTTACAGGTTGGCATGTCATCCCTTGACCCTACAGCTTTCCTAGGCATTGCCCTTGTGGGAGCTCTCCATGGTGGCTCGGGAACCCGTAATTCCACTCAGCCTTGTCCTGGTGGGGGCTCTTGAGGGTGACTCTGTGATAAGTTTCTTCCCTGTGGGGGCCCAGGCTGTCTTGGAAATCCTTTGACATGCAGGTGCAGGAAGAAGCCAACCTCCCCCAGCTCTTAAGCTCTTACATGTCCACCTGCAGAATCAGCATCACATACACGCTATCAAGACTTGGCTTGTGCCCTTTGGCACAGTGGCCCAGACCACACCTGGGCTCGTTGGAGTCATGGCCAGGTGGTGCTGCCTGGAAGGCAGAGACACCTGAGGCAGGCCAGCTGGGAAGATGAATTTCCCTGGGTGTCTTGGGCTGTTCTTGGGGCTCCTCATAGCTCTCTGGAATGTCTTCAGGCATTCCCCCCTGTCTCTATGAATGCATTAGCACCTGCCTGCCTTCTAGCCATGGCTGGTGTCCTTGCCATCTTCATCAGAGCCTGCTTGGCCACACTCTTGCAAGTTTTTTCCTTCTTTTTTCTTGTCCAAATCCTTTAGAATGTGAAGTTCCATTTTCCTCTTCATTACAATTTTTATCCTTAAACCAATTTTTCTTTCATTCTGCCCTAGGAGACTAACACCCATTTAGTTTCTTTGACATTTTGCTTAGGAATTTCTTCTGCCAGAAAATCTAGTTCATTTCCCTTAATGTCTTTCTGCCACAAAACCTTTGGGCGTGGACATGATTCAGCCAAGTTCTTTTACTGTTTATAACAGGCTGACTTTACCTCCGAGTTCCAATAAGATGCTGCTCATTTTTATCTGTAACCTCATCAGACTGGCTTTTACCATGTGTCTGTCTCTCTTTTAAAAAGAATTTTATTTATTTGAAAGGCAGAATCATGGTGTGGGAGGAGACCAAGATGGGAGACAGGTCTTCCATCTGCTGGTTCATTCCCTCAGTGACTACAATAACTGGGAATGGTTCCAGCTTAAGCCAGGAGTCAGTAACTCCATCTGGGACTTCCACACAGGGTGCAGGGGCTCGAAGCCGTGGGTCACCCTCTGCTGCTTTCTCAGGTACATAAGCATGGAACAGGGTTGGAGATGAAGCAGCTGGGGCTTTTACTGATGCTCCTATGTCATGCCAGCTTTGCAGGTAGCAGCTTAATTTGCTGTGCCACAACATCTATCCCAACCATTTGTGTTTCTACAAATGTTCTGATCCTGATCATGACCACTTGGTGGGGTCTGAGTTCTGTACCTCCTGAGGCTTCTCTTCTGAAGCCCCTCCAGCAGCCCCTCAACGCTCAGCCCAGGGCAGTGCGGGGGGGCCGTTGTCAGCCTTCACTTCCACCTTCCGCAGCCCCTCCCCTTAGCAGTGGCAGAGCTGCTTCCGCCAACAGCATCCCTGATGCCCTGGTGCCACTGTTGCGCGCTGTGTGGGTTGTGCTGCTGTGGCCTAGTCCTGAAGCCAGAAGGTTTATTTCTTATGTCTCTGGAGACTGCAGAGGCTGGGACTGAGGGGCCAGTGTTCAACGAGGGCGCTTCTTGCTGCATCATCCTGTGAGAGTGGAGAGTCCAGCCTCCCGGCCCCAAGCCTGTTGTTGGCAATGCTGTATTATATTGCTGAAGGTGGAACCCCCATGATGTCACCTCGCACACTGCTGCATTGAGAAATAAATTTTCAACACATGCTTTCTGGGGGACACATTCAAACCATAATGGGGTCTTTCATATAAATAGATTTCTTGGATGCGAGTCAATCTTCCAGTGGTGGTTGTGGTTCAGGGGAATGGTCTTTGGACTTGTAATGAGAATGGTCTGAATACTGTGATGTGTATTCCTTGTCTGATTTCTTCTTCCTACTCTGTGATCTTGGTGTAAGGTTGCAATGGCCAGAATGCTTCCCACCAGCAAGTGCCGTGTGATGGTGAGGTTATGGGCAAGGCCGGGAGCAGGAGTAATCCTACAAGTTTAGGTCCTGAGTGTCCGTGCTGGTGATGGGCTTGGCCAGCTGTGTCCTCTGGGTGTAGCTTGTCCCAGCACCAGGTCAGTCAGCTCACTTGGGACAGTGGGTCTTGGTCCAAGGTGATCGGATGATCTCAACTACCTGAGTGTGTGTGTGTGTATGAAAGGAGACAGAAGACACACCAAGGACGAGGAAGGAGATCTTTGAGAGCTTTCTGACCTCACCTGGTTTTCTTGGTGTACATTTTAGGGATTGTATCAGCCAGATACGATAGTCATGTTTTTGTTTTTAAGATTTATTTTTAAATTTTTTTTATTGGAAAGTCAGATGTGCAGAGAGGAGGAGAGTCAGAGAGAAATATCTTCCGTCTATTGATTCACTCCCCAAGCAGCCACAGCAGCCAGAGTGGGCTGATCTGAAGCCAGGAGCCTGGAACCTCTTCTGGGTCTTCCACACGGGAACAGGGTCCCAAGGCTTTGTGTCTTCTTCGACTGCCTTCCCAGGCCACAAGCAAGGAGCTGGATGGGAAGCTGGGCTGCCGGGATTAGAACCAGTGTCCATATGGGATCCTGGTGCATGCAAGGCGAGGACTTCAGTTGCTAGGGTATGGTTGTGTCAGGCCCAGGATATTCATGTTTGTTTTACCTCCTGCCTAAACAGCTGGATGCATATATTTGCTTTTATCTATTCAGTTGGATTCATTTCTTAGGAAAATAGAATCTGATACGTGTTCCGTAGTCCAGGAGTGGGCATTGTGATGGGACCACCCCTCCAGGTTGACTTTCTGACCCTGACATGTCCCTGCAGTGACAGCCTCTTACCTGGAGGTACAGAGGCCCTGCCCACCTTCCTCTCCCTTCCAGGGGGTGATGGGCTATGGAAGTGGAGGACCCCACGGATGAAACACGACGTGGGCTGATGGGAGGGCGCACTGAATCACAGGTTGCCTCTGTCTCCTTTGCTTTCTAGGTGCTTCAGTGAGGAATCTTGTGTCTCCATCCCTGAAGTGGAGGGCTATGTGGTGGTCCTCCAGCCTGATGCCCCCCAGATCCTACTGAGTGGCACTGCTCACTTTGCCCGTCCAACTGCGGACTTTGAGGGACCCGAGGGGGTGCCTTTGTTCCCCGATTTGCAGATTACCTGTTCCATTTCTCACCAGGTGGAGGCCAAGAAGGATGAGAGCTGGCAGGGCACAGGTGAGGATGAGTGAGGGGGACTCCAGGGAATGACACCATCCAGAGAAGGGACCATGGCTTGGCAGGAGAGTGAGGACAGAAAGCTGGGGTGGTTGACCTCCCGCTGTAGGTGCAGGACCGGAACCAGCTACCCTTGAGCAGTGGAGCCAGTTGGAGGGGTTCCTGGGCCAAAGGAAACAGTTGTGCAATGATGTGCTTGAAAGTGCTGCCAACTTCCCTTACGGGGTGACTCTAGGAGGGGAGGTGATGGGAGGGTTTTGATGGATACAACTCTGACCAAGACCCTGCCTCTGTCCCGACCCCAGTGACGGACACTCGAATGTCAGATGAGATTGTGCACAACCTGGACGGCTGTGAAGTGTCCCTGGTGGGGGATGACTTGGACCCCGAGCGGGAAAGCCTGCTCTTGGACGTGGCATCCTTGCAGCAGCGCAGGCTGGAGCTCACCAACACGTCTGCCTACCTCACCATTGCTGGTTGGTGGGGCCCGAGGGCCTGTCTTCTTGTATGTGTGTGTCCTGTCTACATGGTTAAGCACCAGGAAGCCCAGGGGGCCTCCTTCCAATCCTTCAATGTAGCCAAGTGCATTTTGTACCTCCTGCAGCTGAAAGACCCTTTGGCTTGCAGCTTGCCTGCTGGGGTTTCGGGTCCGGATGTTTCTCAGAGCCTGGCTGTCCTCTCTCTGGCTCCTTTCTCTGTCCCTTCCCATCTCTCTCCTCCCTCGGCTTGGTGTTCTCTGCCCAGCTAGTCCTCTCACTGTTCCTTGTCTTCCCCATTGCCCAGCTCACTTGTCTCAACCAGACAACACAGTGTTAAGGGTGTGCTCATCTCTCTCTCCTTTTATGTTTTTACTTATTTATTTGGAAGGCAGAGAGAGAGAGAGCTCCCATCCACTGGTTCACTGCCTAGGGGATCCCAACAGCCAGGGCTGGGCCAGGTTGGAACCAGGCACTTGGAGCTTCTGTGGCTCTTCCACGTGGGTAGGAGCAACCCAAACATCTGGATGATCCGCTGCTGCTGTCCCATTAGCAGGAAGCTGGATCCACAGTGGAGCAGCTGGGACTTGAACCAGCACGCGTATGGGATGCTGGTATCACAGGCAGCGGTCATTCTGAGGTCCTGATACTTACATTTCTTTTTTAAAAATTCATTTTATTATTATTCTTATTATTTTATAGTACAGTTTCATATTCCCTTATCCCCTCCCAGTTCCCTCCCCCCCCCAGCTCCTCTATATCATTACTAACATAGTTCTTCATACTCAGTCATATGTCCATCATTGCGGGCCTGGACAATGGCAGAGAGTCCAGAATCCTATTGTCAAGAAATAATAATCAGTTTCATTGTAGGTCCATCTTTGTCTGGAAGCAGAAATGCATACCACACTACATCCTGACATCTGAATGTTAGTCTCCATTTCACAGCTACTGTACATCCCCTTAAATGAAAAGTCATGTTTCAAAATCAACAATGGAAAGAAAAGAAGAAATTTACAATGCCATGAAGTTAAATGACATGTTACTAGATATGACAGTCTCCATTACACAGCTACTGTACATCCCCTTAAATGAAGAGCCACAAAATAAAGTCAACAACAGGAAGAAAAAAGAAATTAACAACACCAAGAAGTTAAATAACATGCTATTAAATGACTAATGTGTAGCTGAAGAAGTGAAAATCAAGAACCTTCTTGAAGAAAATGATGCTACCGTATGATATACGAGTCATTGAATGATTTAATCAGAAGGAAGTGTTTTGAAGAGATAAACTAACAGAATAACAAAACCCATGTGATACAGTTTCCACTAATCTTTGTTGGAGTGTGTCTCCTCCAGACAATAAGCAGATGGGCTTTGTTTTTATAATCCAGTCTACTACTCTATGATGTTTGATTAAGCTTAAGCCATTTACATTCAGAGTTTAATATACATGGGTGTGATGTTGGTCCTGTCATTTTAGGAATGGGTTGTTCATTGGTTTAGTCTTCTGTTGTCATTTTACTGGGATGTTCTTCCCGTTTGCCTTTGGTTTTGGTAGGTGCTATTCCTCTTCTCTGCCAAGAGAACTTCTTGAAGTATCATTTGTAGGGCAGGTTTGGAAGAGGCAAATTCTTTTAGCTTTTCTTTACTGTGGAAGAATTTTATTTCATTTTCAAAGACGAAAGAAAGCTTTGCTGGATATGTTATCCCTAGGCCGACAATTTTTTTCTTTTAAAATCTGGAATATGTCACTCCATTCTCTTCTTGCCTGTAGAGTTTCCTGTGAGAGACCTCCTGTGAGCTTAATTGGCATTCCTTTATATGTCAATTGATTTTTTTCACGTGCACATTTAAGGATCTTTTCCTCATGTTCAATTGAAGAGAGCTTGATGATCATATGTCGTGGTGAAGATCGCTTTTAGTCAAGCCTGTTGGGAGTTCTGTGCCCCTTCTGGAACTTGTTTCCCAATTCTTCCTCTAGATTAGGGAAATTTTCCTTTATTATTTCATTAAATACATTTGCAAACTCAGCTTCTCTTTCTGCACCTTCTGGCAATCCCATAACTCTTAGATTTGGCCTCTTAATAGTGTCTTTCAATTCTTGAATACTTTTTTTTGGCCTGATCCAGCTCTGCTTCCAGCTTTTTGTTTGCTTCCCCCTGGTAACAGGAAATCCCTGAGGCTCTGTTCCTCCCTTCTTCCTGGCACAATGTCTTATCCTTCCATTTCTACCTGCAAGCCACAAAAGCTATTAGAGGAAGGAGGAGCAGCAAGCAGAACCATATGCCTCTATGCCCATCTCAAAGCATGGCTGGGCTGTGGAGGGGAGCTCCGCTTCCAGCCCTGGTCAGGGAAGGGGCTGACTACCCCACCGTATGGCCTGGTCCGTTGGAGGGGCCCGGAGGTGGGGAGGGTCCTGTGCTGAGGTGCCTCGCCTCCCGCAGGGGTGGAGAGCATCACTGTGTATGAAGAGATCCTCAGGCAGGTCCGCTACCGGCTGCGGCATGGAGCTGCCCTCTACGCCAGGAAGTTCCGGCTTTCCTGCTCAGAAATGAATGGCCGCTATTCCAGCAATGAGTTCATCGTAGAGGTACCAGTCTGTTTCCTTCCATGGTGACCCATCTTTGGCCAGAGGCCAAGATACTCAACCTAATAACTGGTGGGAACAGATGCTGCTGCAGGGGGACTCCCAAGACCTGGCCCTGGGAGGAGGAAAGCTGCTAGGCTCTCGAGAGGTGAGGGTGGGGGGAACTGGGGAAGGTGCGTGTGTCCACAGAGCATTCCCTCTGCCCAGGTCAACGTCCTGCATAGCATGAATCGGGTGGCCCACCCCAGCCATGTGCTCAGCTCCCAGCAGTTCCTGCACCGTGGCCACCAGCCTCCCCCTGAGATGGCTGGACACAGCCTGGCCAGCGCCCACCGGAACTCCAGTAAGTAAGGCTGAGTGGACCTGTAGGTGGTGACAGTGAGGGTCTGGGTGCAGTGGAGACTTGCCTTAGTTGACAGCTGTGGATCAATATCTTCTTTCCTCTGGGGGGTTGATACTCCCTTCCAGGGACACTCAGGTCTGCAATCACCAAGGCTGTGTGGGGTTTAGCTGTCTGTTATGCCTGATCTTCCCTCCCCCCAGCAACTTCACATCTGCCCTGGATGTGGGCTCTTCTGTCCTGATGTTACTGAGCATGTGTTAAGCACCTGCTGTGTTTTAGAATTGCCCAAGGATGCTGCTTAGGATGTAAAGACTTCTGGGGTAGATACGCTCCATTTTCAAGGACAGGTTTGGTACTGTTGACGTGGGAACAGCGGGGTTTCATTTTAATCCAGGTCCTTGCCTTTTGCTTAAAATGCACTTTAAGCATAGGCATATATACAGTGCACAACATGATAAAGTTGATTCTCAGATGCTAAGGAAACACACATGGGGCATAGATGGAGTGGAGAGTGATGTGGAGAAAGGGAAGCAGAGAGGGGGGCGCTCTCAGTACCTTCCTGGCCTTGTCTCTGAGCACCTGCTTCTGTGAGCTGGGGCAGTCACCTGGGAGGCCATGACACCTCCAAACAGAGCTTCATACACCTGTGCACATGGGCTCCCTTCCCCAAGTCTTGGATGAAAACAGAGCATCTTGGGAATGGAGTTGTTCTGACAAGCAGACAGGACAGAATGACATGGTTTGTAACCTCCAGCTCACCTTATCCTGTGTCAGGATAACATGTGCCATGTGTGGTGGATATTCCTGTAACAAAATATGTGGAGGATTCCATCTAGGGCCAGTGCTGTGCTTCGAGGCAGCCTTGTTCCCTAGCCAGGGTCATTGCTCAGGTTTGCAATTTTATTTATTCCTTTGTCTTTTAAATTAAAAAAAATCTAAGAGTGACAGGGGAGGGAGAGACAGAAGAGAATTTTCATCTACTGGTCTACTCCCCAAATAACTGCAATGGCTGAAGCGGGGTCAGGTTGAAGCCAGGAGGCTGGAATTTCATCTGGGTGTTCTGTGTGAGTGGCAGACATCCAAATACTCAGACCATCTTCTGCTGCTTTCCCAGGTGCATGAACAGGGAGCTGGGTTGGAAGGGGGAGCAGCTGGGACTTGAACCATTGCTCCAGTGCAGAATGCCAGCATCGTAGCTGGTGGCTTAACCTGTTGCAATGCATTGCCAGCTCTGTAACTTTTGTTTTTTCTAATCTGAGCTGCTGAATTGTAGCAAAAGTAGAATCTGCAAGTATTAGGAAAGAAATCCAGCCATACTCCTACCACAGAGCTTCATTAATTTAGCATAAGTTCCATAAGTTCCTATCATTTTTCTATTCCTATTTTTTCTTTGTATAAAGTTGAGCTCATACTGTCTTGTAGCCTGTTAGTTACACTTGATATTATAAAATAAGTCCTCCACATTATTTAAAAAAAAAAACCTTAAAAGATGATGCTGATACTGCTGGGAGTGATTCTTGGAATCGTTTTTTAAATTGTTCTTGAAGCCAACTGAGGAGGTATTTATTTTTGAAACTTTCTCGCCACACCTGGCGCTTGGCTCAGGTCAGTGTTACCCAACTTCCTCATCCACTTTCGTTAGACTTGGCTCTAGAGATCATTTGCAACTTGAAACACTGAGCCTGCTCTCAAAGCCCGGACATTGGTCATCATTGGAAAAGGCCAAAAGCATGTATGTCTAGATCCCCGTGGGGTTCTGTGAGTACTTTTCTGGAAGACGTTTAGGGTCCATACTGTGGGAGCATGGCCCCAGTGTCCACCCACGGGCTGGTCATCCAGAGCAATGGCAGTTCTCCCAAGCTGGGCACCGAGCTGTGCCACCTCAGGCTCTGCAGGCCTTAGCTTGCTTGGCGCTTACCCACGAGGCATGGCATGGAGGCGTATGAGCTCAGGAGCACAGCTAGGAAGGCCTGGAGCCAGGATGCAGATCCAGGCAGTGTGATGCCAGATCCCGTGCCCTTACCCTGGTCCTCCGTAACCCCTGGGTTGGATGACCTCTTGTGTTTAAATTAGCCTCACCACACTGGAGTTGCTCTGGCAGAAATCCCAGGCTCATCTCACTGCCTGCCCCATCTGTGTGTCCTCCTCCCTGGGCCCAACTCCTCTCACTCTTGCTCTCTAAACACAAGTGCAACAGCCTTTTTTTTTTTTTTTAAGATTTATTTTTATTGCAAAGGCAGATATACAGAGAGGAGGAGAGACAGAGAGAAATATATTCCGTCTGTTGATTCACTTCCCAAGTGATTGCAACGACTGGTGCTGTGCTGATCCGAATCCAGGAGCCAGAAGCTCTTCTGGGTCTCCCACGCGGGTGCAGGGTCCCAAGGCTTTGGACCGTCCTCAACTGCCTTCCCAGGCCACAAGCAGGGAGCCGGATGGGAAGTGGAACCTCCAGGACTAGAACTGGCGCCCATATGGGATCCCGGCGTGTTCAAGGCGAGGACTTAACCATTACGCTATTGTGCTGGGTCCAAAAAATTAATCTTAAAAAAAGAAAAACATCACATAATATTTAGTCCAAAGAGACAGGCTAGTCAACTAGACCTGTTTTTCTTTTCACATTATTATTTATTCATTTTAATTTTATTTGAAAAAAAGAGAGATTGAGAGAAAGAGTTGGGCAAAGATCTTCCACCTGCTGTTTCACTACCCAAGTGTGTGCAGAGAGCTGGGAACTGAGTCCAGGTCTCGCGTTTGGGTGGTAGGGAGCCACGTCGTTGAACCTTCACTGCTGCCTCCTAGGGTGGGCGTGAGCAGGGAGCTACATCAGAAGCGCAGTTGCTGGAACTCAAACCAGGATAGGGGTGTGGTGTCCCAAGGCCAGCCCCAAGCCTGTTTTGTTTGTTGTTGCTGTTGTTTTAAATTTACGGTTGGAGGTGACTTTTTTTTTCCTCCTCCTTCCCCTCCCCCTCCCCCCTCCCCTCCTTCCCCTCCCCCCTCCCCTCCTTCCCCTCCTTCCCCTCCCTTTCCTTTGCCGCCTCCTCCTCTTCCTCTGAGTCTTGAGCTCTTTTCTCCCTTCCTCTCCCTGGCAGTCATTGCCGCTTAGCCTCTCCTGGGTTGGATGCTGTGTCCCGTCAGATGCGCCTCCAAGCAGATCTAGGTGCCGCTGGGCTCCGTGGTCCTTGCTTGTCTCTGGTTTGAAGTCCCGGTGAGGAGGCCCTGCCTTGTTTCAGTTGTCTCAGCGCTCCCGCCACCCCTCAGCGTCCAGCGCCTTTGCGCCTTTGCGGGCAGTGCTGCCCAGGACTCACCCACCCTGTCCAGAGCTGCCGCCGGCTCCGCCTCCCCACGGGGAAGCCCCGCCCCCCAGCTCAGGCTCCAAGTCAGGGCGTTGTTGATGAACTTCACCAGAGCGCAACAGGTGATCCACTTCGTGAAAGTTGACTCCTTTCTTGACTGCGGTGTTCTTGGTGTTCTCGCCCTTGACCTCCTGACTCAGAGCTGAGTTGCAGGATGAGAAGGCACAAGGCCACACGGCTCTGAGCCCACAGAAGCAGGCAGAGAAGCGTGTCCTCCTGGGGTCTCTGGTTCACTGCCCTGTAGCTTCCAAGTGCAGAGACCAGAGACTGCTGTGATGGGAAGAGCTAGGGATGGGTGTGACAGTGAGTTAGACTTTAGAAAAAAAAATATTTTTTAGATATTTTATTTATTTGAAAGCCAGAGTTAACACAGAGAAAGGAAGAGGCACACGCAGACAGAGCCAGGTTGGAGTTGCACTGCACCGAAACAAGGAGTCTGGAGCTTCTTCTGGGTCTTCCACATTGGTGCAGGGTCCCAAGCACTTGGGCCATCTGCTGCTGCTGCTCTCCCAAGTGCATTGGCAGGGAGCTGGATTGCATCTGGAGCTGGTGCGCATGCGGGGTGCTGGCACTGCAGGTGACAGCCTTCTGTGCTGTTTCACAACACCCACCCTGAGACGGGGAGACTGGAGTTGAGTGGGTGCCTGCCGATGTTTATGTTGAGGGAGACTAAGATTGAGAAGGGAGAGACAAGTTGGTGAAGACATTATTTATCTCATCATCCCAAATGTTGGTATAGGCCGTCATAAACCCTTGGTGTCTAAGTGACACCCACAGCAATGGAATCAGCCTGTCTGGGGGTGGCAGCCAGGCATCTCTGCGTGAACCAGCGTTTTATGATGATGTTTCCTACAACTATTTGCAGCTTTACAGAAAGACCACAAAGCAATAGCATTGGAAAAAGAAAATTTGGAAGTTAAGTGGAAGAGAAAATGAAAAAAAAAAAAAAGGAAGATATAAGTGGAAGCCAGGGTGGGGTTGGGGACAGTTCTTAAAATGCTGTAAGGTAGGGCCTAGCGGCTTAAGTCCTGACATTGAATGTGCCAGGATCCCATATGGGCACCAGTTCTAGTCCCGATGGCCCCATTTCTCATCCAGCTCCCTGCTGTGGCCTGGGAAGGCAGTTGAGGACGGTCCAAAGCCTTGGCACCCTGCACCCACGTGGGAGACCTGGAGGAGGCTCTTGGCTCCTGGCTTCGGATTGATTCAGCTTGCGGACGCTTTGGGAGTAGATCAGCAGACGGAGGAGCTTCTTCTCTGTCTCTGCTCCTCTCTGTATATCTGACTTTGGAATAAAAATAAATAGGTCTCTAAAAAAGAAAAAGAATACTGTAGGATACTGTGCTGTCCAGAGGGTGGGCCAGAATTTTGGCGAAGGAAAACTAGAATAGCCAGCTGGTTTTTCAGGAGAAGCCCTGGGACTGGGAGTGGAAGTGGCTGCCAAGTGTCACATGGGGCTGTGGCCAGCAGGTGTAACCTTAGCACCTCACGCCTCACATGCTAAGATCCCCCTGCACACTGGCTGCGGAAGACACTCAGGGGCAGCATTGACTGCCAAGCCTAACCCAGACAGCTGGCTGTACTGCTTCTCCTCTCGGTGGTTTTTATACGGAGCCAATTCAGAAACCTTCCCAGCTCTCCCCTGGCCTCATTCGCCACGTCTGTACTTAGTCGGCAGGTGCTATGTGCCTTCTGTGGCTGTTTCAATCTGTCATTTTCCTCACTGGGCCGGGGACTCAACAGGGACAAATGCATTTCATGAAGGCACCAACTGGAGACTGTGTGGCTCCTTGTGGCTGTGTGCAGAGAGCAAGTTTACCCTGTGGTGACCTTCATTCTAGGGGGTGGAGTTGATCCTTCCAGAACCAAGGCTTGGCCACAGGGACCAGGCACTGGCATGGTCACCCTCCCCTGGCTCTTACCATGGCCACAGAGACCGGAAAGGGACTTTTTCCTGCAGATGGGCAGAAGAGACAGCTCGGAGTCCTCCCAGCCTCCTCTATCCCTGGACAGTTGAGAAATGCTGGCGAGGTCAAGCTTAGCTGGGTTGGTGCCTGGGGAGCCTCCCTGAACTGCTCCCACACAGTCAGGTCTGATTGGCCAATGTCCTCAAGTGGGCCAGCGGTCGGGTTAGGACGGAGACTGAGTGGGCAGAGAGCCATCCTAGGGTGGCTTCAGGGAGTCTGTGTGGCTGGCAGGCTTGCGGGACAGGGTGCTTTCTGCACACCTGGTCGACTGGCTGTGGAACGGGTGGCAGTGTGAGTGTGCTGGCTGCTGGTGAGAAGGGGGCCTTTAGCAGGGTTTTGTTTTGGGGGGGGCACTGTGCTGTCTGCTTCTCTCCTTTCTGCTATGTGGCATGCGTGTCTCAGGCTGGCCTGGGATGGGTGTGTGCGTGTGTGCGTGTAACTGCTGAGTGTATGTGAAGGGTACATACACATGGATTAGCGCCTCAGTAACAGCACTGCCCAGTGGTGAGTAGGGCTTGGCTCTCATGTGGGGTGTAGTGACCCGGCTGCCTGCCAGGGCCCTGGGCCTGGGCGTGCTTCTGTGGGATCACCTGCTGTCGCTGGGGCTGTGGGCTCTCTCGCTGTGCCTCCTGGGGCCTCTCCGAGTGCTGCGTGTGTATGCGCAGGTTGGGTGCAGGGCTGGGCTCACGGCTGCCAACTCCCTGGTTCTCACTGCTCATGTCTGTACCGTTTATATCGTCCTTCAGGGCTTTGCCTGGGCTGCCCAGGTTGGGGGGAGCTGGGTGAGCCTGCACGTGAGGCTGCTCTGTGCCTTACTGGAGACCCTCAGGCGCCCTCCCTTCCTCCCACCATGTGAGCAGGCTGCCCGGTATCTGGTGCGGGCGGCCGTGTGGGCTGGCAGAGGCCTGGCTCGGGTGTGGGGTGTGGCCACCTGTGTCCAGCTGTGCGCCCGTGTGCTTTTCCTGGGCGCGTGTCTGTGCCTGCACATCTGCTTTGCCACCGTCAGCTCGGAGGTCCGCGTGAGAGTGCACGAATCCGACCGTTTGCCATGGCCCTTCAGGGTCTCTGTCCCCCTGAACCTGGGCCTCAGATGGAGGCTGCTGGGCTGGAGGCCTGGGAGGGCCCCAAGGTGGGATGACATGGGGGAAACTCAGGAGGAGCCCCAGA
This sequence comes from Ochotona princeps, assembly GCF_030435755.1. Lineage (NCBI taxonomy): Eukaryota > Metazoa > Chordata > Mammalia > Lagomorpha > Ochotonidae > Ochotona > Ochotona princeps. Next base: position 22,331,885 of record NC_080858.1, read on the forward strand.
TGCCCAGGAGGAGGAGGCGGCAGCCCAGGACAGATGGTAAGTAAAAGGGCTGCTCCTTGTCCGTCGAGCCTGCCCCAGCCAGTTCCTCCCCTGCTCTGCCCTCTCCTTCCCCCACCGGACACTGCGTGCCCCTATCCCCTGCCAAGCGGTCCCTGGGAAAAGTGCAGGCATAATAGCCCTGGATGTGACACATTCAGTCCTTGTCCTCTGTTGGCTGAGATTAGGGCTGCTCACGGCTGCGACCCTGGGAACACCTAGGCACCTTCGTCCTCTTGTTCCCTGCCTCCAGTCCCATAATCTCTCTCTCCCCACAGTGGTCCCGAGCGCCGCGACCCTCATCATTGTGGTGTGTGTGGGCTTCTTGGTGCTCATGGTTATCCTGGGCCTGGTCCGCATCCACTCCCTGCATCGCCGTGTATCGGGGGCTGCTGGGCCCCCGGGGACCTCCAGTGACCCTAAGGACCCCGACCTCTTCTGGGATGACTCGGCCCTCACCATCATCGTAAACCCCATGGAGGTGAGCACCCCTCGGGGCAACTGCAGAGTTCAGCGTGTCTGGGACAGGCACCGTCCCAGCTGTCTGCAAGGCCAGGGTCGGAGTAGAGCCCTGGGGAGCTGGGAGAAGAGAGTTTATGCAGGGGTGGGAGGTAGACGGAGAGGTTTGCAGGGGCTGGGGGTGGGCGTGGAGGTGGCCCCAAAGGAGAAGCCATGGGGCAGGGCAATGATGCACAGCTTCTCTGGTCCTACTCCCATGCAGTCCTACCAGAACCGGCAGGCCTGTGTGGCGGGGGCTCCCGGCGGGCAGCAGGAGGACGAGGACAGCAGTGACTCGGAGGTGGCCGACTCGCCCAGCAGTGACGAGAGACGCATCATAGTGAGCCCCCCGCACCGCTACTGAGGCCCAGCCAGAGAGAGGACTCTGCCCTGGGGCAGCAGACCTCCCTGGACGGAGGGACTGGGGCGTTGGCAGAGCAGAGGGGCCGAGAGGGCGGCAACCACGTGGATCCTGCCACTCTCACATCTCAGACTCCTGGAGAGCCCCCTGCTGCTGCCTGCCCTGCACCGCCCACTCCTGACCTTCCACCCTGCCTCACCTCTGAGCTCTGTTTCCCCTGTGGCCCCCTGGGTGGGCTGTCACCTGCTTGCCCATGGCAGCTGTCTCCTTAGCCCACCCCTGTTTCTGGCCATGCCCAGTCTTGGGGGCTTCAGTAGGCATGGTGGCTGAGGCCAGGGTGGGTGGAAGCAGTTTCCCTCTCTGTCCCCTGTGCTCATCCCTCCTGTCCCTGCTGGAGCCTCCCCCAGGTTCCCTCGGCTGGACCTGGCCCATGTCTGGATCCTCTTGCCTCCCCTTCCATTTCAGTATGGGGGAGGGTGGTCCCTGCTTCCCTCATTTCCCGTTTGCCTTCCTTTCTGGTCCCTTTTCCTGTCCTGCCCTGACAGTCCTGAGCCCGTGTGGCCCCGTCCCTTCCTTGCATGGCCTGGCCGTGGCTGGGCTGTGGGGGTGGGGGGGAGAGGGCCCTTGGGGGCTATTATATATAATGTATATTTTTTCAATGTTGTCGTGAGCGCAGCCCCTGTGTTCCCGAGTGCAGCTCACAACCTTTGTGTGTGTGTGTGTGTGTGCGCGTGGCATTGTCATGTCCTAGGGGAGCGGAGGGGGATGGGTGTGTGGGGGAAGGGACACACCCTGGGGTTTTCAAATAAAACAACAAGGAAAAAACGAAAATCTCCCTAAAGTGCCTGTTGCTGCTGATCCCGTGTGTGTGCAGGTGGCAGGGGTCATGCTGGCTTTGGAGCAGGGCTGAGGGAGGGGACAAGGATGGCTATCTCTGGTGCCTTACCAGGTAAAGAGAGTTGTCCAGCTGTGACCACCAGCCCTGAGAGTTGCCGCCAGCCCCACCCATCTAACCTGGAACATTCTACCTGAGAGACACGGGCTTCCAGAGTCTCCTGGGAGATGGTGGGTGGCCGTCCTGTGTGAAACGGCTGGCGATGGCTCCGTGGCACGCTGGCCTGGGGACCTTCACTTCACGACGTGCAGCTGCCCTGATGTGACTGCCGACAGACGGTGCCCTCTCCACGCTTTCACAGAATCTGGGCCACAGAACAGGCCAACTCCCTCAGGCTTTTCAGCTCTGGTCCTCTGGTCCTGGGCACCCTTCTTCCCTGGGGCAGGGGTCATAGCACAGTAAGCAGAAGGGCTTGTTTTTCAGAACTTGAGCTGCCTGCCAAGGGGGCATCCCTCCCCAGAAACTGTCATTTCCTTCTTTCATTTTATTTGGAAGGCAGAGAGACAAGACAGGGAGCTGGAGAGAAAGAGCATCCATCTGCTGGTTCACTGCCTAAATTGCTGCGGTAGTTGGGGCTGGGTCAGGTGAAAGCTGGCGTCAGGAACTCTGGGTCTCTGACATGGGAGGCAGGGACCCAGGACTTGAACCATCACCTGCTGCCTACCAGTCTGTGGGGACTCGGCAGAGGCACCCCACTGTGGGATGCGGGTGTCCTGAGCTCGCTCAGTGCTGAGTTCCCCACTACCCTCAGCACTGGCAGGTGCAGAAGGTGCATTAGCCCCCCCACACACACACACACCTCTCCTGGCCTCCGGTGCCCCTCGGATCCTTTCTGTAGAGGGATGCAGGCTGTATCCATGCTACCCTTCTCCCCCTGCCATCCTTATTCCCAGTGGTTCCAACACGGGCTGGTCGTGATGCCCTACCAGGTGCTCTTGCCCCACCGGCCCACTCCCCATGCCTGCCCACATCTTCAACCTCCAGGGTGTGTCAGTGGCTCCAAGCAAGGGCCTGTCCTTCACCTCGCTGTGGCATCTCCCCTGGGGTGCCCTGTGCCCCTGGCTCAGCCCCTTCCTGAATTGTGCTCTGTGTAACCTGTTGCTGTCACCTTTCACCATGAGTCACCTAAGCCAGGGAACTGCGGGTCACTTTGTATTCCACCCTGTCCCTCCACACTATGTCCAGATGACGACCAAACCTTGTCATCCCTATCACTGAAAATCTCACCAATGTGGCTTTTTCTCTCTCCCTCCATTCATACCCGCCTGCCGCTTTTTGCTTGCTCCATTGCGCGCCTGCCACCTGCCTTGGCCCCAGGGCCTCATCCCTTGGCAGCCTGTCCTGCTTCTGTGGCTCAGTGACCTCCCCCAGGGCAGTTCCACCTGTACTACCTGTCACTGTGAGGGTCCCGGCAGCGGGGCAGAACCCACAGCCCACATGGGCTGGCTCTCACCTCGTCTCACACTGGCCTCCCTGGTACCAGCACATCCAGGCTCTGGCCCCACACACCAGTTGAACTTCCTAAGCTCGTCTTGCTCACTCTTGCTCTGTATGCCCAGGGATTTCCTGCTTATCACTGCTGACTGCTCAAACACTGCCTCTTCTGGGAAGGCTTCTGGGCTTCGGCCCTCCTTGCTTCTGCGGTGGCACTAACCACGGGGCTGTGGCACTTGGCTGGCTGCTGGATTCTTAGCTTGCTTACACCCTGGCAGAAGGTCTGACATACAGTAGGGATGCAGGCGAGGACATTGACTGGTAAGGGGGCGGAGGAAGGGGCACGCGTTCTATTGATGGCTGTCGGAGTGGCGGGTGATGGTCTGTAGCAGCCTCTCCCGTGGTGGTCTGCCTGCATGCACGGCCACTGTTTTCGTGTCTGGCAGAGCTCTCCCTGTCACCCCGAGTTTCTCTGAGGTGCAGGGTGAAGGTTTTAGGAGCCAGCTTTGGCTTTCAAAGGGGAGGAAGGGTTTTTAGTATGTTGTTCTGTGTGGCAATGGAGCCAGACCCTTCTCACTTGGCCCTGGTGGCAGCAAGCACAGCTGCCCGCAAAGCTGTCATCTCCATTTGCCCTTGGAGGCCACGCTTGGTGGCTGAGAATGGGCACTGGACTCTCTTCGCCAAGCTCCAGGGCTACAAAGTGGTGAGGAGAGGTGAGCCTGGACTCGGTGCCCACACACCTGCAGGCAGCGAGGCCCAGCCTCAGCCACGTGAGGGTCCAAGGTTCTTTCCAAATGTGACTGCCTACGGCAGCCTCCAATAGCCTCTGCAGCATGGCTGCCAGCTGCGTGCTTCATTCCAGAGCGGTGCTTTCTGTCTGCCCTGTGCAGTTCCAGGGTCTGCCGCAACAGGTCCTTGGGCTGGGCTTGAGCAGGGGGAGAGGGCACGGCGGGGTGGCTGTGTGGCGGGTACCTGGGGAAGTCCCTGTGCTGACACACACCCCAAGTGGCCACCTGGGATCGTGGATGCCCCCTCCGTGTCTGTCTCACACACACACACACACACACACACACACACTGGAAATAGAGGTAACCCAGGATCTGTGTGGGTGGTTTTTTTGTTTGTTTGCTTTTTAGTTTTTGGTTTGCTTGAGGTTTTTTTTTTTTTTAAGATTTATTTATTTGAAAAGCAGAGTTACAGAAAGAAACAGAAAGTCAGAGAGAGAAGAGATCAATATAAAGATCTTCCATCAGCTCATTCACTCCCCGGATGGCCACAATGGCCAGAAATGGGGCCAGTCCAAAGCCTGGTTCACTTTCCCGATGACCACAACGGCCTGGAGTGAGCGAAGCCAAAGTCAGAGGCTTCTTCCAGGTCTCCTATGTGGGTTTTTGGGGCTCCAGCGCTTGGGCCATCTTCTATTGCTTTTCTCAGGCACATCAGCAGGGAGCTGGGTTGGAAGTGGAGCAGCTGGGACACGAACCAGCACCCACTGGGGTTGCACAGGTCACAGGCGGCCCCAATGGGGTCTTTAAGAGCATGAAGAATTGTACATGACCAGACTCCTGAAGACTCTGGCAGTGTAGAGTTGTGATTTTGAACACATGCTTTGGAGCCAGCTGCATTTAGATTGGTTTGTTTCTTTCAGAAAGGTTTATTTATTTGAAAGGCAGAGTTCTAAAAAGAGGGGCACACCACAGACACACACACAGAGAAAGAGAAAGAATTCTCCACTGGTTCTCTCTCCAAATGGTCACAATAGCCATAAGAATTGGGCTGGTCCAGGCAGAAGCCAAGAGTCTGGAGCCCCATTTGGATCTCCCACATGGATACAGGGGACCAAGTAGTTGGCTCATCTTCCTCTGCTTTCCCAAGTGCATTAGCAGGGAACTGGACTGGAAGCAAGAGCAGCTGGGACTGGAACTGGTGCTGATATGGGATTGGCACTGCAGGTAACAGCTTAACCAGCTGTGCCACAACATTGGCACTTTGGCTTTTCTTACCATGGTGGCTTACAGAAACTTTTGGTAGCTAACATCCACAGAATGATGATTTTTCATTACCAATGTGATTTACACAGACATAGGGTGTATATAAATATATATATTATAAATCTATTTTAATAGCTGAGGGCTTTAAACAAGATCTTACAGGTTTGTAGGCACTAGCTCTGGCTGACCATGACCTACAGAGCAAAGGTGAGCTGGTGTGGTAGATAAGGCACTAAGTTCACCAACAGAAGTGTAAACACGAGCAGAATCTCAGAGCCTGAAGCAAAAAGGCGGACGGGATACTTTAGTTCTGTGGTGTTTTTCAGCCAGATTTTCTGTCTCAAATCTGAACAGGGAGCTCGTTCTACTCTGTTGAGCATGTGTGCATGGGAACTGTGTGGAGGCCTAGAAACAGACCGTGCCTGGCAGAGTCTTGCAGTAGGATGGGGTAAGGGGGAAGAGAATGGAAGGGCTTGTGGCTCAGCTCAGGAGCCATGTCCACCGAGAAATGATCTCCGACCAGCTAAGGTGGCTCTGCAGTTGTAGCCTTTACAATCCTTTGGTTGATACACAATTAAAACATGAGCCCACAGGGAAGGCTCAGTTGGAATCCTCCCCTTGCAAGCACCAGCATCCCGCGTTCTTGTCCCGGCTGCCCCACTTCCCATCCAGCTCCCTGCTAATGGCCTGAGGAAATGGAGAATGACTTGGAGTCTTCAGACCCTGCACCCACATGGGAGACTCAGAAGAAGTTCCTGGCTTCAGATCAGTTCAGTTCTGGCCATTGTGGCTATTTGGGGAATGAACCAGCAGATGGAAGATTTTTCTCTGTCTCTCCTCTCCTTCTTTCTGCAAATTGGCTTTTCCAATAAAAATAATTGTTAAAAAAAACCCTACAGTAGGATTTGGTCTTCCTCTGGAACAGGAACAGTGGACAGTAGAAGAAAAATCAGGATGGAGGAAGAGAGTTCACTGGGTGAAAGGGCTGCGGTCTTTAAAGACAGGCTAAACACATACAGTAAGTAAGAAGCCTCAGTGAGCAGGCTGGATCAGGATGAAAGGGGAAAGTAGGTGTAGATGGGCCTGACGGCCTCTAATTAGAGGACTTGAAAAGAAGGCCTAGATGGGGTTATGAACATGGCAAAAGAGACACGGAGGCTGTTAGGTGCGTCCAGTTTGCTGAGATCTAGGTGGGGTGCAGTAGTTGTCCCTCTGCCATGCCTGGGTGAATCCGATGCACCCAGAGGTCCTGCCTGTGTGACCCATGAAGCAGTCCAGCTGAGAGCCTGGCCAGGCGGGCAGGATAGGAGAATCTGCCAGGCCACTCTCCACGAGTGCTGCCTTGGCGGGGAGGAGTCCGGGGTGTCCTTGTCCTCGTCCTGCTGATGAACCGTCTTAGCTTGGGCTGCTGGAACTGGGTACTTGGGAGCCCTGGACAAGTGTTTACTTCTCATAGTGCCGGAAGCTGGAAGTCCAAGATTCAGCTGTCAGACAGCGAGGGCAAACCCTCATGCCTCTTCCAATATATTGTTTTAAGTGATCAAATTTGTGGTAATTCGTAATATCAACAAGAGAAATACCAACACCCCCAATGCTACAGGTTTCTAAGTTGATGGCTTTTTTTTTTTTTTTTTTTTTTTTGAACAACTAAAAAATAGGACACTTTCTTCTGGCCTCCCAGCTTTCTGATGGGAAATCTGTCACTTGAATTGTAGCGTGTCACTTTTCTCTAACTGCTTTCCAGTCTTTTCTTGTGTCTTTAGTTCTCAGGAGCTTAATTATTCTGTGTCTTGTGAATTTCTCTGGTTGAACCTGTTTGTGATTTGCTCAGCTTCTTTAATCTGTGGATTTTTTTTTTTCTCTGAATTTAGGGGAATTTGCCATTATTTCTGTGAGTACTACAGCAGCCCCGAAAGGCAGCATTACAGAGAGGGAGAGGGAGAGGGAGAGGCAGAAAGAACTCTTCCACCTGCTGGTTCACTTCCTGAATGGCCACAACAGCCAGTTCTGGGCCAGGCTGACGCCAGGAGCCAGGAATTGCAGGCTGATCTCCCACTGTCACAGGCGTGCTTAGGTGACCTGCTGCTGCCTTCGCAGGCACCTCAGCAAAAAGGCAGGTCAGGATCTGATCCATACTTAGACACGTGATTGATTAAACTTACTAGATTTAATAAGAAAGATTTCTACCTAGTAGAGCAGTTCGCCCTCTCAGATATCACTTATTAAAGTGCTGCATAGTTTAAAAAACATTAGGAAATTTGATGTTTATTTTTAAAACGGAGAAGATGCAGGGACCTGTTGAAAAGTATGGACTCTGGAAGGAGACAGACTAGGCCAGAAGCTAGCACACCAGGCCTGCTGGTTGTTTGGGCATAGTCTTCAAGCTAACAGAGTCTGACACTTAAATGATCAGAAAAGAAAAAATCTAGAGAGGCATATTTGGTGACATGTGAAAATAAGTAAAGTTAAGGTTTCAGAGCATACACAACGTGTTATTGGAGCACATCTACGCCATGGGTTCTTTCATGCTACAATGCAGAGTAGAGCAGTAGGGGATAGTGGCTGGATTGCAAAACCAAAACCATTTGCCCTAGTCTGGGCTGGAGTCCTAATCTAAGCTTTCAAGCCTGACATAATTATTATTAGTCACTATTGTTATGAAGAGTAACTATGTCAACATTTGCAACTTATGAGGACCAAAGAAAATTCACATTTGGAATGCTTGGCGCATAGTAATTGTCATATAAGTGTCTAAAAATTGGAAGAATTTAACCTGCTCCCCTTTTACCAATCAAAGGTTAACTAAAAATCAAGTAAAAATTGTTTTTATTTCCTAAAAATTACTTCTTGTATGAATAAGAGTGTGAAGACGAGCCAGATGAACAACATTTAAGATTTCAAATCTAGAACATCAGCAAATTAAACATTAATCCCCCGAATGACCCTAAAATCTGTTCCCCACAAGCCTGGACTGTGGACCCAGTGGGAGACAGACTGACTTCCTAGCTTCAGCCGGGCGTTGGGGCAAGGGAACTAGCAAATGGGAGTTATTTCTGTTTTTTATTTCTTTGTTTTGGTTTCTAAAGATTTATTTTGGGCCCGGCGCCGTGGCCTAGTGATTAAAATCCTCACCTTGAATGCACCCAGGATCCCATATGGGCACCGGCAACAGCCCTGCTTCCCATCCAGCTCCCTACTTGTGGCCTGGGAAAACAGTCGAGGACAGCCCAAGGCTTTGGGACCCTGCACCCATATGGGAGACCTGGAAGAAGCTCCTGGTTCCTGGCTTTGGATTGGTGTAGCTCCAGCTGTTGTGGCCGCTTGGGGAGTGAATCAATGGATGGAAGATCTTCCTCTCTGTCTCTCCTCCTCTCTGTATATCTGACTTTGCAATAAAAATAAATAAATAAAAGCACTTCTCTCTAGAGTTTTTATGTAAGTCTTCCCTAAGATTTGCAAAGCGCTGTACAATGGGGTAGGTAGCTGAAGTTACAAGTTGATTGAATGCCTATTTGGGCAAGACTTCCTTGTAAAGTGGGATTGTTTACCTACTTCTTGAGGTGCGAATACCGAAAGCCCCAGTGCTCAGAAGGTATGTTTTGCCACATCTGGCCGATGGTAAACATTCCATAATCCCCTCTGGTTCGCCTGATAGTCTCTGATTTTAGCGTTTGCTTTGAGCGGAACGGTGCTCTCTTGTCAAGTGTGCACCTTTCTCCCTGGTGTGGCTCGGCTGAGAGGTTATCAAGCTCCTTTCCCTGGAAGGCAGCCTGTTGCAGGAGGGCCGGGGGTCATCTCCAGGACGTGGGCCAGCCGGTGAGAAGCGGTAGGCCCTCACACTTGTCTCTCATCCCAGGGGCTCTGGCCGGGTTTGGGGGTGGCCATGGGACTCTGCCTGACACCTGCAGGACAGCCCTGGAGCAAGGCCAGCCCGGGGCGCCACCTGGTGTGCAGCTAGGCAGGGACCCCTCCTGTCCTCCTTTAGGGCGTCCTGGCAACCCTGAAGCCCTCCGGTTGTCCTTCAGGACTTCGGGGCTGCCTGGGTCTTGGATCCCGGGCTGTTTCTCGGGAACCTTGAGCTTTGAACTCCGGCAGATGGTGCAGCCTGCGGCTCAGGTTCCCATTCCCTTCTGGAACAGTTGGAATGAACCGCACCAGGATGACCTTGACCAGTGATGGGGGAGGAGGAGGGACAGCCGCGAGTCACCACCCCTCCCTGCACGGGACCAGCTGAGTCTCGGATGCGTCGGACCCTATTTTCGTCTCCGGGATTTGTCATACTGCGGTGCAATTTATCCCATTACGTAGAGGGGTAGGGGTTAGGTCTCCGGGAGACTGGGGCGCTGCCCCTCTGAGCAGCGATTTGGAAGGAGGCCAGGCATCGGCAGTCCGAAGAAGGCCCTACATTGGACTCCCACAACCCTTAGTGTTGGGGGTTTTATTTATTTTTTTTTTAACTTGGGTTTGGGAAGATCAGCCATCTCCATTTTAGCTAGGGGTACAGATGCCCATAAAGGACTAAGGGGTCCCTAGGGAGCCCCCAGAGAAGAGCTAGAGTGAGCTCAGCCCTGAATTCCGCGCTGTCGGTTTGTCCCCTAAGCCCTGGGAAGCCTCTTGGTTTTCATCTTTGAGCATTCCCTCAAAAACAAAACCCTAGCATCCATGATCCTTGAAGTTTCCCCTTTAAGGTGCTCTATCCCTTTAAAGTCTCGCGGCGCCGCTCCTCCGGTCACGTGGCGTCGTCACAGGCTCAGGCCACGCCCCCCAGTCCGCTTCCGCAGCGCGGCCCCTTTAAGGCCGGGCCCCGCCCCTGCGCCCCGCCCCCTGCGCTCCCCTCCCCCTCGGCCCGCACCAGGTGCCCGGGCGGGTGGAGCGGCGGGCAGCTCTGGGCCCCGAGCGGGTACGAGCCCCGGTGTGCCCCGACTCCCGGGGTGGCCTCGCGGGTCCGGGAGGAGCGAGGGAGACGGGGTGGTCCGGGCGCGAGCTGGGAGGGCCGGGGAGGGGCTCAGGTGACTTAGGGCGGCCCCCCAAGTGTGCTCCCCGGGTATGCAGGGGCGCAGGGCTGGGCCTTTGCGGTCCGGCGGCGTCCCACGCTCCCTTGGCCGGCCAGTGTGTCCTGTTTAAAGCCCGGCTGGTGAAGGCTGCTCCGTGTCCTGCTGGGGTCCGGGCCCCATGGTGGGGGGGCGGCTGTTGGTCCAGTCCGCCCGCCTGACCCCACATCCCGGGGGACGCGGCTGGAGGGCAGGTTACCTGTGGCTCTGACCTCGGAGCACCCCCACGGGTGGAGGGCGGCCCTTGCGCCTGCTGGCCGAGAAGGGGTCGGGCAAGGGGCCGGCTTGGCGACCTCACTGTCCCCCCAGGGAGCTGACGGTCACCATGGCCATGCGGGAGCTGGTGGAGGCCGAGTGCGGGGGCGCCAACCCGCTCATGAAGCTGGCGGGACACTTCACGCAGGACAAGGCCCTGCGGCAGGAGGGGCTGAGGCCTGGGCCCTGGCCCCCTGGAGCCCCGGTGTCCTCCTCTGAGGTGAGTGGACCGAGGGCCCCTTGGCTCCCCGTGGGACAGCTGCCCTGTCTGTTGTGCTGCAAACAGCAGTGGTTACTGGTTATTAACGAGGGTGCTGTGCAGGTGGTGGATAAAAGATGCCCATTTCCCAGATGGGGAAAGCAGAGGCCCAGCAGGCTGTGGACTTGCCCAAGGTCATATAAATGGTAGAGCTAACACGCTGACGGCCTTGTTGGGTTGTGGCCTCCATCTCTGAATCACAACGTGTCTCTCTTCTGTCCTAGGTTTCCAAGCCTTTGGGAGTGGCCTCCGAAGATGAGGTACAGAAAGTTTGGCTTTTTTTCTGCACCCCCGTTTTGATTTCTTGTGTTTTTCACCCGTGTTTCAGTGTTTGAACTCTTCTTGACCAGATGACTTTTTTCTGCTGTTTTAGCTTCCACATCTGTATTTTTTTGTGTGAATGGACCTCTAGCTTTTCTCTCTCCTGGCTTTGCTCTGCTGTCTCCCACGGGTCCCGATGGTCCATGTCGGTCGGTCGGGGCCTCTGGACGCTTACGAGGGGGGCTCCTTTCCCCTTCTGTTCTGCTAGTTGGTAGCCGAATTCCTGCAGGACCAGAATGCCCCGCTGGTGTCCCGTGCCCCCCAGACCTTCAAGATGGACGACCTGCTGGCAGAGATGCAGGAAATTGAACAGTCAAACTTGCGCCAGGCACCCCAGCGAGGTGGGCGCAGGGTCTGGGTGTGGAGGGTGGCTGGCAGCAGGGGTGCAGGAAGGGAGACCTCAGGAGGCCTAGTTTGCTCTCAGGTGTGAAGAAATGATAAGGCTTTTTTACCCCGTCTTTCTTGGGCCTGTGTGTCTCTTTGCAGCCCCAGGTGTGGCCGACTTGGCCTTATCTGAGAACTGGGCTCAGGAGTTTCTTGCAGCGGGAGATGCTGTGGATGTGACTCAGGATTATAACGAGACCGACTGGTCCCAGGAATTCATTGCGGAGGTTACAGGTGAGACCCGCGGGAGCGTCGGGAATGGCGCCTTTGGGGCCGCGTGCTGTACCGTTTCCGTAATTTGTCGGAGCATTTTGGCATGTCTCAGTTGCCTGGACTTCCCTGGTCTGCTGACCCGTTTTCTTGTAGGGCCTTTGGTGAAGGTGGGAGATTGAAGCTAGCGTTGCACAGAGCTGTGTGAGGGAGATCAAGGGGCGAGGTTAGCTGAACCTTGGTTTCCGGCGTTCAGTGTGTGTGTGCGTTGGATGTCCAGGAAGAAACACTTAGCACGCTCTCTGGAACTCTGGCTTTCACACAGCTTGAATAGACATGGGACCTTGGACAGTGGCTTGTACATTTCAGAGGCTTCCTGTGACTGCGTGCCACGGCCACGGACTTAGCCAGTTATGGGTGGGAAATATTTGGGGAAAATCTGTGTTCCGAACCTGTGAATGTTTTTTCATTTGTTTTTCTTCCTGTCATTTGCTTTTTTGTTTTTACAGACTTATTTATTTATTTTTGCTTGAAAGAGTTAAGAGCGAGATAAGGAGAGAGAGGTCCACTCCCCCAAAGGGTTGCAACGCTTAGAGCCGGCTGGTCTGAACTCAGGAGCCAGGAACTTCTTCCGGGTCTCCCGTGTGGGCCATCCCTCCACTGCTTTCCCAGGTGCATTGGCAGGGAGCTGGATGGGAAGTGGAGCAGCCGGGACTCGTGCTGGTGCCCATGTGGGATGCTGGGGCCCACTTGGGATGCTGGGGCCACAGGTGGAGGCATTGACCCTGGTATTTTCTAAACACAGGGCAGCAGCTGTGCACCCAACAATGTTGTGTTAGGTACTGCAAGTCATCTACAGGAAACTTCAGTGTATGGGAGTGTGTGCATAGGCTTTGCAATGGTACCTCAAAGGTTCATGGGAAAAAAAAGGAATTGAGATTCGTGCTTAGTCTTTTCATAATACATGCTTCTGGTGAACTTCTAGAGACTGTACTTACACAAACACTTTGCCAATGTCTGTAAGGGACTTGAGCACCTGCAGATTTCAGTATTTCTAGGAGGTGACTAGAACTAACTAGTCTCTCGTGTGACATCTACTGTGTGTGGCCTTGGAGGGGACAGACACTATCATGACAGCAGCTGGTAATAACAGTGAACTCTTGTTTGCCTTCCTCTGGACTCTGTGTGACTTTTTTTTTTTTTAAAGATTTATTCATTTTTATTACAGCCAGATATACAGAGAGGAGGAGAGACAGAGAGGAAGATCTTCCGTCTGATGATTCACTCCCCAAGTGAGCCACAACGGGCCGATGCGCGCCGATCTGATGCCGGGAACCTGGAGCCTCTTCTGGGTCTCCCACGCAGGTGCAGGGTCCCAATGCATTGGGCCGTCCTCGACTGCTTTCCCAGGCCACAAGCAGGGAGCTGGATGGAAAGTGGAGCTGCCGGGATTAGAACCGGCGCCCATATGGGATCCCGGGGAGTTCAAGGCGAGGACTTTAGCCACTAGGCCACGCCGCCGGGCCCGGTGTGTGATGTTTTTAATGTCTTGTCTGTTTAATCCTCATGAGCCCCTAGTGGAGTTAGTGTTTTTGGTTCTAGTTCGTAGATAGGAAAACTGTGGTTTATATGTTAAGCAGTTTGCTCAGGTGACAATACAGCTTTGTTCCTGGTGGAGTTAGGATTTTTTTTAAGGATTTATTTATTTTTAATGGAAAGTCAGATTTATAGAGTGAAAGAGAGACAGAGAGGAAGATCTTCTGTCCACTGATTCATTCCCTAAGTGGCCACAACGGCTGAAGCTGAGCTGATCCGAAGCCAGGAGCTTCTTCTGGGTCTCCCACGTGGGTGCAGGCTTTGGGCCATCTTCAACTGCTTTCCCAGGCCACAAGCAGGGAGCTATATGGGAAGCGGGGCCGCTGGAATTAGAACCAGCGCCTATATGGGATCCTGGTGCGTTCAAGGCAAGGACTTTAGCCGCTAGGCCATTGTGCCGGACCCAGATTTTTTATTTATTTATTTATTTTTATTGAGAAAGGCAGATTTACAGAAAGAAGGAGAGACAAGTCTTTCTGTCCGCTGGTATTCCCCTGCCCCCCGCCCTCCAGAGCTGAGCTGATCCAAAGCTAACAACCAGGAGCATCTTCATAGCCTCCCACATGGGTGTAGGGGTTCAAGAACTTGGGCCATCCCCTGCTGCTTTCCCAGGCTATAAGCAGGGAGCTGAATGGGAAGTGGAAGAGCCAGGACATGAACCAGCATCCATGTGGGGTGCCGGCGCTTACAGGTACAGGATTAGCCAGTTGAGTCCCCGCCCCTGACTTTGATCCCAGACTCTGAGTGGGCCAGTCCTGCAGTTTAGCTATCTTTTTCTTGCTCTTTTTTTAGGGACTCAACCTCAATTTCCCTCTTTGAAAGCATCTGTTGCTCATTGCATCCCTTAGGAGGCACTGGAGTCATTCTCCCCTTAGGCCTGTTTGAATGGTGGCAAAGGAAAAGTCTAAAGTCTAAACCAGCCACAAAAACAAACCAACCCCAACCTCTAAGTGAGAGCTGTGTGTCACTTTCTTCCTTTCCCAGCCGTAAGCTGGAGTTGGATGGGATAGTAGGGATCAAGTGTTCCTTGATAGCGTCTGGCACTTTATGTTAAACCCCTTTATTTGATCCACACGTGCCGCTTAGAGGTATTGCTGACCTTAGGATCATCAAGTGTGGAAGTCACGTTTTATGGATGAGGGAATGGGACTTGTCCCAAACCCATTCTGTGTCAGAGACGGTGCTTGAACTCCTGCCTGTCTGGTGCCAGGCCCCACATTTATGGCCATCATGCTACAGTTGAGAATCTTCTGGAAGTTACCTCAAAGTAAACTCTGAGCTGTGGCAAAGATGGTGTCCCAAGTAGAAGCTTTGCATTTTTTGCATGAAGCTGCAACTTCAGAACTCTGACCGCAGAGATTCTGTACGGGGTGAGACCTTCCTTAGCCTGCACATGTAGAATATTTTTAGAAAAGGCTGTTGGGCCTGTCTCGCCTGCTGAATGCTCTTTGGAAATCTCTTCTTGCAGTCTATGTGTTCTTCTGGAACTTTCTGCTCCAGAGGCAGGGACGGGAGCTGCCGGGGGGGGGGGGGGGGGGGCTGGGTTTGGAGCCCGCCTTCAGGCTCCAGTAGTGTGCTGCTTTGATAGGACTTTGTCATTGAATTAAAGAATCGAGATTTGGGAGAAAAGGCTGAAAGAAATGATTTTCTAGTTGTGCAGTTTACATTAGCCTCGTAGCAGTTGTAGCTGGTGTTTTGTCGTGGTGCGGGCTAACTGTGGCTTTCTCGGTAAGCATTGTTTTGAAGCCAGAAAAGGTTATCTCCCTGTTCTCATGCTCTTGAAATTCCCACCAAGATCGTAGAAGCAAGTTTGAAATGAAACTGAAAAACTGATTTTCAAAAACATTTTTACGTATTTATTGAGCTTCATTAATTTGTTTACTTCCTGACTGTAACGGCTGGAGTGCCAAAGCTGGGAGCATCCTGGTCTCTCACGTGGCCCAGACTTGGGCTGTCTCCTGCTTTGCTAGGTGGCTGGGTGGGGAGTGGAGGCAGCAGTCTTCCGAGCCCCGGGCCCGCACTCTGGAAGGGCAGGCTGGTGAGGGATGCTGGTGTGTCAGGAGTCAGCTAACCTGATGTGCCATGATGCCAGCCCCGGCAGTCTTTGTTTGATTTTAATTTTATTTTAGGAATAAGTACCATGTTCACTGGAAGTGGCAGAGAAGAAAAATATACAGGATTGTTTCGTGTGGCTTTCAGTTTGCCATAATGATAACACTTTGTAATTTAGTTAGGCATAATACCCCAGTCAAGGAATTGCCATGATGAAATCCAGTTTACAACATTACACTAGTTTGCATGTTCTTACATATGCATGTGGATAGTTGGGTGTGGTTTTATCAGGTGTGCAGATTTGTGAAGGCAGCACCATGGAGGGAAAGGGCTAGTTCCCATCACGTGAAGGTCGCCTTTTCCCCTTTCCCATTTGCTGGTGTGATCCCCCTCCCCTCCAAGGCTTCTGCGCTGAGTGGTTCCCTGTCTTGTGCTTGCTCGGCTCAGGCTCCCTGAATTTAGACAGCTGCAGTTGATGTGGTCCCTGGGGTCAGACGGTGCTCACAGGCGGGGACAAGCCAGTGCTCTGCCGGGGCAGGCAGGGGATAGCAGTAGCGGAGAGTGACTGGGAGTGATCTCCCCTGTGGTGGCTGGGATGAAACCAGTGTCTCACTGGGATGAGTTCTCCAGTGCTGTGGGTTTGCCGCAAGCAGTTCATGACAAGAGCTGACACTTGCGACTTTGAGCGTTGATCTTGAAGGCAGCCCTATGAGGTGGCTCTTGCTGTCTGTTTCTATGGATAAGGAAATGGAAACTTGGGGGTTAAAGGAAGAGTGGTGGAGTTGGGGTTGAGTGTGGGGAAGCTGACTGTTAGAGCCTGCATTCTTGGCCACAGTGCTATTTAGCAGACAGGCACTTGGATGGAGAAGGGTGGAAAGTTGTCAGCTTTTGATTTTTGCGCTTGAGGTAGATGGTCTAGGTAGAATAAGTATACATGCAACAAGGTGAGTATTCTTTATCTTTAAAATTACTTGGAAGGCAAAAAGAGACAGAGATGTCTTCTGTCCACTGATTCACTTCTCAAATGGCCACAACACCTGTGCTAAAGCTAGGTGGGGGCTAGGCTCCAGATACTTGGGCAGCGTCAGCCACTGCCTTCCCCGGCACATTGGCGAGGAGCTGGATTGGAAGCAGAGCATTCAGGACTCCGGCCAGCAGTCAGGATTCTGGTAGTTTTAACGCATGGTGCCACAACACCCACCCCAAGGTGAACCTCCTGAATTGAAAGTCCAGGTTGATGGTTCTAACTCTAGGAAACTTGTGACCTGGACAGTTTTCTTTAAGGTTTTCTCCACAAGATTATGAAGTCCAAGTGTTGGGTTTTTGTTATTTTATTTGGCTCCTTGTTAGAGGTGGCTCCTACTGCTGGCAAGATTCTGGAGCTTGTGACTAGAGTGGCCACACGGTAACAGCTTGATGATGAGTCTTCTTAGCTCTGGAGTTTTTACTCTCCCAGTGTCTGCGGTGAAGTCCAGGCACCTTGAGCTTTCTCTGTTGCTGCTTCCCATGGGATTTGCGTGCCCAGAACATGGTCTCGTAACCGAGGGAGCATGTGGTCCCTGAGACTTGCGCAAGGAGTCACTGGAGAGGAAGGAGGCAGGACTGGTTCTTACCCTTGAAGTGAACTGGACGCAGGCGCCAGGAGGTGTTAGGATGCCTGTGGAAGGGCTAAGTGTCTCCTTTTCTGTCTGTGTGCGTGCGTGGGCCAGCGGAAGCAGTGTTGCTTCAGGAACTGGATGTCATCATTGAGAGTCCTCAGGGTCTGTGACCAAAACACAGCTGTCGAGCACACCTTGTATTAATCCTAGATGACTGACATCCGGGCGTGTGTATTCTGAGGCCCTCGATCCTTCTTTTTTTTTTGTAATTTTGACATTTTTCCAGAAATTACTTTGTTGAAATTATTCAAGCAGAGTCTCACTTAAAGTAGACTAGATTGTTACGTGTTAGTGCTAAGGGAAGAGTCTGCCTTCCGCCTGTTCCAGTTACACCCAGCTTCCCACTGAGATGGACAAAGAAAGAACCCTGCAGGTGTGCGCCTTCTGCAGACTTACTCCTCAGGTCCTGGTGTGTGTGTGTGCGCTGACCCCTGGATAGTCAAGGGCAAAGTCCTGGCGTCCTGGCGGTGGAGAAGCAGCTTGACACCCCACCCTGTTTGTTGCCTTGATAGCTTCATCTTTTGTCTCGATGTCGGGGGTGCCCTTTGTTACCAGAGTGTCTGAGATAATGTGTTGCATTAGACTGAAAATCTCAGCTGCTCAAAACTTATCTAAGCCACAGATGTTAGCCTAGCACTTGCCTTTGGGGGCTGAGTTCAGATAAGAACCCTGGGAAACAAGGGCAGATTGCGTGCCTGGGGCTGGAGCTAGGGGTCCACTCGTATACCTGGGTTAGATGCCCATTATGTACTTTGATGTTTGTATGTGACATTTCAGAGCACTGTGTGGGAATAGCATGCCCATGTATCTTCAATTCTAGCCTAGCTTTTGCATCTCAGGTTCTCATGGAAGGCATGTCCAGTTGCTGGAATGGGGAGCTGCAGGTGGAGGAGGTTTGGTTGGAGGAGAGAGGCACGTCTTCTATTCTCCCATAGCTCCTTGCTGTTTCTCTCTGGTCTCCTCGAGAAGGGAAGATGCCCCAGTACTTGCTGTTTCTGATTGAGGCCTGCTGTACTTCAAGATCAAAGAGTTGGCCTTCGGATTCTTCCCTCTCTATTCTTCCGTACCCACCTGTCAGTACATTTTCACCCCACAGCCCTTGGGCTGGAATTGGCTATTGCACAAGATGTTGAGAATTGACAGTTTCCTTCTGACTCATGGGCTGGGAGCAAGCCCCTGCAGTTGTGTCTGCTTTAGCGCGGGGAAGAGGGCTGTTGGAGTGTAGTCCTGCCTGGTGTCACACTGAGTTCTGGGTCACCTGCTCCTTGCAGACCCCTTGTCTGTATCTCCTGCCCGCTGGGCTGAGGAGTACCTGGAGCAGTCCGAGGAGAAGCTGTGGCTGGGGGAGCCCGAGGGAGCAGCTGCGGCCGACCGGTGGTGAGTCCACTCCCTGCCCACCCCCGGCCCCTGCCCCGTGGAAGCAGTCCAGCTTTCCCAGCCTCTCTGCCCTCTGCATTTCCAAGCCAACGTGCAGTCCCCTCTTTTCCTGCGTTATTCTTTAAGGTGTTCATTTATGTTAGGCCCCTCTAACTCAATGTTTCAGAAACAGGTGAAGAATGCCAGCAGTCCTGCCAAAAGTTCGTGCTGAGTGTCTTGTTCCTTCTCCTTTGAACCTGCTATTGTTTTTTCCTTCCTTTGGAAAGATCCATTTGGGAAAGGGATAGTAAGAGGAAGCCCTCTGACTTCTGTTCAAATATCTGACATCAGTGTTGGTCGGCTTAGGTAGTGTGAGGCCAGCCCCCAGTGCACCCGTGGGAGCTGGTGCCCAGAGGTGCCCCGTGCAGTGCGGGCAGACGAGTGGGTGAAGGTGTGTCCTTTCCTGCCCCAGGCATGATGAGTATCATCCTGAGGAGGATCTGCAGCACACAGCCAGTGACTTTGTGGCCAAGGTGGATGATCCCAAGTTGGCTAACTCGGAGGTGAGCCATGTCCGCTGTTGCTGGGCCCAGAAGCTGGTCTTGGATGGCGATTGCCTTGCGTTTCTCCCCGCGTTTGGTTTGCGGAGGAAGAAATGAGATCGTGGGTCTACTGCCGGCTCTCTTGGGCCCCGTACCTCTTCTGTCTTCTTCCTGTCGTTTCTGGCCTAAGCACCCTTTGTCTTTTCTGGTGCCCTCTCAGTCTTTAGAGCCAGAAACCCCTTTCTTGGACACTGTCTGCTTTTCTCAGGATCTTCAGCACCTGTCCTGTGTAGCTGGAGCTGGGCAGGGGGAGACCCAAGTTCAGGACCCCCACTGGGCATGGCTGAGTGTGCACACCAGCAGGTCCTCTCCCAAGTGGCCTGTGTGTGTGTCTCTGTGCCCCAGTTCCTGAAATTCGTGCGGCAGATTGGCGAGGGCCAGGTGTCCCTGGAGTCGGTGGCAGGGTCGGGCCGAGCTCAGGCAGAACAGTGGGCAGAAGAGTTTATACAGCAGCAGGTAGGCCGTGGTCACTTCCCATCCCCCTGCAGAGGCAGCCAGCGTCCCAGGCCTTGGGGTCAGTGTCCAGCGGGCCCCGCTAGGGAAGGGGTTTTCTTGCTGGCTTCTCGTGGTAGCATCCAGGTCCCGTGTGGGAGGGGAGAGTCTGAGAATGTTCTCATGCTGGTGGTTTTTAATGGGTGTTTGATTTGTGTTGAGTGGTGGAAAGTTGTTCCTAGTAGTTGTTGATAGTGGTGATCTTTCTTTGTCACAGAGCACTTCAGATGCCTGGGTTGACCAGTTTGCAAGACCGGTGAACAATTCTGCCCTTGACATGGAGTTTGAACGAGCGAAGTCAGCCATAGAGGTGAGAGCGGATGGTGCAGGAGCTGACATGCCCCACCAAGGAGCAAGCGTGTCCCACCATCCTGGGAGAGTTGGGTGTGTTAGCGTCCGAGTGGTCAATGTTTTGCTTGCTCGGGCACCTGGGTCAGCTATATTTCTCAGAAGTGCAGGTTCCCAGGTCTCACCCCAAACCGTAGGATCTGGGAATCTTCAGAGAGCTCTCTAGATGACTCTCAAATAGTCTGTTCCAGGGTTGGGGTGGGCGGGCCGGCCACGGAGGATCTCCCGTGTCTACCTGCCTTCCCTTCCTTGCAGTCTGATGTCGATTTCTGGGACAAGTTGCAGGCAGAGTTGGAGGAGATGGCCAAACGGGATGCAGAGGCTCACCCCTGGCTCTCTGACTACGACGACCTCACGTCTGCCTCCTATGATAAGGTGAGGCCCTGAGCTCTTCCAGGTTTCAGCGTGCGCTGTGAGTGAGGCAGTTGAAGGACACTGACTCCTGTGTAATTTTCCTGAGTCCCTTGCTGTGGAAAGAAGGAAGTCTCCCTGGCCCCTGCCCTCCCCTGGTAACTGCCGGTGGACTTTATTCTCGGGTGGAAAGGTTGGGAAGGCTGCCCTCGCCTGATAGTGGCAGTGCGGTGCCATGATGCCTGGGAACAGTAAGGACTGGGGTGAGTGAACGCTGCTTGGGAGGTTGGGCTGGACACATTGGAGAGGTGACTGGCTCCTTCAGTGGAGTGGATCTGTCTCGCTTTCTCTCTCTCTCTCTCCCTCCCTTTTTTTTTTTTAAGATGTGTTTATTTTTATATGAAAGGCAGATTTAGAGAGAAGGAGAGCTGGAGAGAGAAATATTCCATATGCTGGTTTACTTCGCAAACGGCCGCAACAGCCGTAGCTGAGCCAGTCTGAAGCCAGGAGCTTCGTCTCGTCCCCCTGTGGGTGCAGGGCCACGCCCACTGCTTTCCCCGTCATGGGCAGGGAGCTGGATCCGATATGGATGAGCTGGGACCCAAACTAGCGCCTGTGAGGGTTGCTTACCGTGCAGGTGGAGGCCACCATGTGGGCCCCAGTATTACCATTATTTTTTTTTTTTCTTAACCCCTACACTTATTTTAAGTTTTAATCTCACAGTGCTGCTCCTTGCCCCAGTTTAGGGTCTGCTGTGAAGCGTAAGTGGGCGGTGGAGCATGAGTGGATGTTCCACGCAGCAGGCACTGCAGGTCTAGAGACTTGTGTCTCTTCAGGAGTCTCCCAGTATCACACAGCTATCTTGCGGGTTGAGCTCCTGAGGCGAAGCCTGTG
This sequence comes from Ochotona princeps, assembly GCF_030435755.1. Taxonomy (NCBI): domain Eukaryota; kingdom Metazoa; phylum Chordata; class Mammalia; order Lagomorpha; family Ochotonidae; genus Ochotona; species Ochotona princeps. The sequence goes on from NC_080858.1 coordinate 22,352,929, forward strand.
GGGGAAGAGGAAGAATGGCAGGAGGCAGGATGGAGTAGTGATGGTTTCTTCCAAGATGGAAACCAAGGTGCTGGAGGTGAAGCTGGGCAGGACGAGGACATTCTGTAGACCTAGAGGGGAGCGAGGTTCAGCATGACTTACAGAAAGTTGGGGTCTGTTGGTCAGCGAAAGACCTAGCTTCACGCAGTGCAGGAATTTGCTTGTTGGGCATTTCTGAAAACCATTTGGTCTGATGTAACAGGAAGTGTTATTTCTGGTGATTTTAATTTGTAGTTCACAAGCGGATGAGTTCATCATAAAGAGTTCTAAGGAGTAGGGGTGGAGGGGGGCAGTGCTGTGGCACAGCGGGTAAGTTCTGGGGAGAGAGCTCGATCCATTTTCCATCCACTTTCATCCACGGCTCACTCCCTAGATAGCTACGACGGCAGTGAGCTAGGAGCCTCATCCTCATCTCCCGCATGGGTGGCAGGGCCTCAGACAACTTGGGTCAAGGTTTTTTCCAGGATATTAGCAAGGAGCTGTATTGAATATGGAGCAGCTGAGCCTGGCATGATGGTACAGTGGCTAAATCCTTGCCCTGCATGTGCCAGATTCCATATGGGTGCCAGTTCGTGTCCCAGCTGCTCCACTTCCCATCCAGCTCCCTGCTTGTGGCCTGGGAAAGCAGTCGAGGACGGCCCAAAGCCTTGGGACCCTGCACCCGTGTGGGAGACCTGGAAGAGATCCTGGCTCCTGATCAGCTCAGCTCCAGCTGTTGCAGCCACTTGGGGCGTGAACCAGAGGATGGAAGGTCTTTCTCTGTCTCCTTTTCTCTATAATCTGCCCTTCCAATTAAATAGATAAATCTTAAAAAAGGAAGAAAGAAAGGAGAGAAAAAAGAAAAGGAAAGAAAAAAAGAATGAAAATGGAGCAGCCAGGACACTGATCAGCATGCATGCGGGATGCCACCACTGCAGGTGGTGGCTTTACGTGCTGTGCCACAACGTGGACTCCAGGAAGTATTTTGCTGACTAATAAAGTACTAGCAGCTTATGGCCTATGGAGTAAATCTGCTTGCTACTTTTTCCTGTGTGGTCCTTTAGCTGCTTGGAGTGGTTAGAGAGAATGGTTGGAATATGAATCATGAAAATTAAATAAAGTTAAAATTTCAGTGTCTGTAACGTCTGGTTGGACCTCAGCTCTGCTGCTTGGTTTACGTACTGTCGGGCTTGCGTGTGGTAGTGCTTGAGCTAAGTAGCTGTGGCAGATCCGCCAAGCCTGAAGTGCTTTGTTTTCTGGTCCTTTTACGGGAAAAGTTTGCTGAGCTGTGGACTAGGCTCATCTTCTCCCTTCCGAGTGTTTATGGCCACAGAGATGTCTCCAGAGCGTGGCCGTGTGCCAGGGGCTTGCTTTGTATGCTTATTTCAGATGTGTCTCCTATGATGTATCACTTCTTACACTCCTCGTGCGATGCTTTAGTTTTCCTTTGTGGTAAGTAGGCTGCCTCTGATGGTGGTTCCCAGTGTTGTGGTAAGAGTTAAGTGTTCCTGATGAGTCTCCTGTTTTTATATTATACGTATATTTTTCTAACTCACCCTTAGCCACATTTAGAAAGACCCTACCTATATTTTACATTTTGTAGTATATTTTATGATGATGTATTTATTTCTGAAAAAAGGAATATTTTATTTACTTCTCCCAAGATACAGGACGTCCCAGTAACTTTGTGTCTTCCTTTGCCGCCTCCTTGATAAACACATAGTGCACACATAGTGCCAGCTGACAAAACTGCCCTGGCATCGTTAATGGCTCTCCCAAACGAGAAGCGCTCAGCTAGGAGGGCACGGTGTCCTGTGGTGATGCTTTGGGAGCCAGCTCTGGCTTCTGGTCAGGTCACAGGTTACTGGAGTGTCTGAGGATGACACTGGGGAGTGAATGAAGACGTTCGGGTGCTTGTGCGCGTCTCAGTGCACACAGGAGAGCTGTGTGAACGTGAGCGCTTCTGCCAACACACTGGCCTTCCTTCGTGTGTGAGCACGTTGCCGAGGAGCCTTGCGAGGTGCTCTGTGAATGGCTCAGGAGAGTTGATGTCGTTACAGTGGGCTGTCCTGTTAGCAAACCTGTTCTGTCCAGAAGGGAAAAGTCAAGGCAGTAGAAATAGAGGCCGGTGTAGACTTCCCAGACATCAGCTTGCTGCCCACAAGGCCTCGTGTGTGCGCTTGCCTGGTTCAGCAGGTGGCCGCCAAGCCTGACGCGGTGTGACGTCACTGTCATGGGGGGTGGTGAGCTCTACAAGCGAAGCACAGAGTCTGCTGGCGTGGACACTGTGGGCTCTGCCACTGTCTGGGTTGTCATTGTCCTCTCATCCCTGCTGCTCTGACCTTGGTGGCGCCCCCTCAGAATGTGTCTCATGGGCTTGCTTCCCTACAGGGCTACCAGTTTGAGGAGGACAATCCCCTGCGTGATCACCCCCAGCCTTTTGAGGAAGGGCTGCGCCGGCTCCAGGAAGGGGACCTGCCCAATGCTGTGCTGCTCTTCGAGGCTGCCGTGCAGCAGGATCCCAAGCACATGGAAGTGGGTGGTTTATGCTGACTGCGGACGAGGGAGCCCCCAGAGAGTGCAGAGGGTGGTGGTCTCAGATCGTGGGGTGGGGGGGCAGGGAGGCCCGAGAGAACGAGTGAGATGGTGAGTAGGAAAGCTAGTGGAAGACAGAGTAGAAGGGCGACCATAGGGTGATGGAGTCTGTCTGCGCCTCTCCAGGCTTGGCAGTATCTGGGCACCACCCAGGCGGAGAATGAGCAGGAACTGTTAGCCATCAGTGCCCTGCGGAGGTGAGTGCACTGATTGGGAGCGAAGCGGTCTTGGACTCTGCAGAGGGTTTTCACGGGCGGGGAGGCCAGGCCCAGATGCCCTGTGCTGTCCGGCTGCCAACAGGCGTGTTTTCCCACAATGCCCCTCGTTGCCCACTGGCTGTGAAGATGTTGCTGTACTCAGCTCTGTGACTTAATTATTAACTCTCCCATTGGAAGCTCTCTGTATCTTAATCTGAGGAGGCTGGGCAGGTGGGGCCATCGTGACTCGGCATTTCAGAACCTGGCTTGGATCCCAGAATGCCAACGGGTACCAGTGTCATCACAGGTGCCAAGGGTGCCCATCCCTGTGTCAACAGGTGCCTGGAGCTGAAGCCAGACAACCGGACAGCACTGATGGCGCTGGCCGTAAGCTTCACCAACGAGTCCCTCCAGCGACAGGCCTGTGAAACTCTGCGGGACTGGCTGCGTTACACGCCAGCCTATGCCCACCTGGTGTCACCTGGTGAAGAAGGCGCTGGTGGGGCCGGCCTGGGTCCCAGCAAGCGCCTCCTGGGATCTCTGTTGTCCGAGTGAGTGTGAGGGGTTCCTGCACAAGTGGAGGAGGATGGCAGCCCGAGCGCTCAGGAGGAAGATGACCTTGACTTTGCAAGTTCAGGCAAAGGAGTGGGTCAGGAAGGCTGGGATCAGTGTGGGGGGTCTGCATCTGCCAGCGCACTGCTGCAGTGAAACAGCGGGTGGGTTTCCAGGATGGGGTCGGTGAGGAAGAGGAATGGCCGGAACATTGATGCGCTTGGGAGGCCTGGCTTGCTCATTCTGAGGAGTTGTTTGTGAAGCAGACACATCCATTGACCTTTTTTTTTTTTTTTTTTTTGATGTGTGGGTTCTTCCTCTTGTAGCTCCTTGTTCCTCGAAGTGAAGGAGCTGTTCCTGGCAGCTGTGCGCCTGGACCCCGCATCCATTGACCCCGATGTGCAGTGTGGTTTGGGGGTGCTCTTCAACCTCAGTGGGGAGTATGACAAGGCCGTGGACTGCTTCACTGCTGCCCTCAGTGTCCGGCCCGATGTGAGCCCCAGGGAGGGAGAAGCAGGGCAGGAGCCCCGTAACTTCCTAAAGAATCATTTGTTGGGAAATTTGGAGTCAGGAGCGAATTGCATGCAGGCCGGTGCTCCGTGCACACTGGCTGCCTTGGGTTGGGAAGGAAGGGTGGGGGTTCTGCCTGGGGAGGGACAGGCTGTGTTGTGGCCACGCGCAGTGTTGCTGTGGAGGTGGACTGGGAGGTAGCATGTATCCATTGAACAGAGCAGTGGAGCTGGTGGCTGCGGGGGCAGAATCGGCTCTCCCCCGGGCTTGTGTTCCCATTCTTCCCACCCCTTCCCCAGGACTATCTGCTGTGGAATAAGCTGGGGGCCACCCTGGCCAATGGGAACCAGAGCGAGGAAGCAGTGGCTGCCTACCGCCGGGCCCTGGAGCTGCAGCCTGGCTATATCCGGTCACGCTATAACCTGGGCATCAGCTGCATCAATCTCGGCGCTCACCGGTGAGGGTCCCTCTCGAGTGGGGCGCCAGGGAGCTGTTTTCTCCTGACCCCCCCCCCCCAGCTGCTCCATCTCTAGCCGGCCCCAGCCTCCTCTGTCCCGAGGCCGCCTGACCTGCCTGCCTGGCTCACAAGCTTCTCACGTTCGTCCTTTCCCACAGGGAGGCTGTGGAGCACTTTCTGGAGGCCCTGAACATGCAGCGGAAAAGCCGAGGCCCCCGGGGGGAAGGGGGCGCCATGTCGGAGAACATCTGGAGCACCTTGCGCTTGGCCTTGTCCATGTTGGGCCAGAGTGACGCCTACGGGGCGGCTGACGCCCGGGACCTGCCTGCCCTCCTGGCGCTGTTTGGCCTGCCCCAGTGACAGTGGGATGGGGTGCCCTGTGAGTGTCTGCCCAGAGGGCTCCCCGCTCTGGATATGACTCCCTCCCCCGCAATGGGCCTGCCGAGGGGGTGGACTGATGATTGCTAGCGGGGCGGCCTTGGGGGGCTGCCTCTGTGTGGGGGCGCAGTGTTCACTGGGTAGTTTCCTGTGTGATCCTGGGAAAGCGAGCTGTGTCACCCGAGGCCCTTGGTAATTCAGGGGCCGCATGTCCAGCTCAGATCTCTCTCTGCTCATCATGCCCTTTCCTGGTGCTGCATTTTGGGGAAGGACCCAGTGATACAGGGAGGCCGTTGTCATCAGCCGCCACTTCTGATGGGGTCTGCCGCATTTGTCATGTCTGCCCTTTCCCGCTTTCACTGGAGATCGGTAACGGTCCAGCATCCCCGAGTGGCTGGTGTAGGCAGTGCTTCATCCGCGCATCTCTGATGTTGGCGCCAGGGCGGGATGTGATGGCAGTTGACTTGTCTCATGTGTCAAGTTTGGCTGGGGAGGGCCGACTTGGTTATTTCTGTCACTGTTGGTGCTCTTGGCCGTGTGCTAGATGCCATGGAGGATGCTGGTGCAGTGAAGTGGGAGTGATTACAGTGGGATCCTGAGCCGCCCCCGGAGTCAGCTGCTGCAAAGAGCATATGGACTCGGAGGGGCGCTGCCGAGGGGGACTAGGTGGGGTCAGGTCAGGGACTCTGGCCTTTGGAGGGGGCACTGAGCAAGCAGGGTAGGGATCACAGTGAACTCAGATGAGCGATGAGTAGGACCTGGGCCGACACTTCCAGAAAGTTGGTTCAGAAATTGTCATCTTGCCAAATTCCGAGTAGAGAGGGGGTGCAGTGTTCCCCTAAGCCTTTGTTGGTACTTCTTGAACGATTTCCAGGGGAGAGGGTTGGGAGACCACTTTCCCCCACATTACCTCCACAGGGTGAAGACTGAGGGAAGCCGGGGCAGCAGCTGGCCTGGCCCCTGCGTGGGGAGACACCACTGCCGGTACTGGCTCCTGCCGCCTTGTCTTCAGTAGCTAATGATCAGAGAGATTTTTTTTAAACTACCATGGGCCCAAAGTTCCATCTTGAAATGTATTTTTCTTTGTATGAATACATGTAAATGATTCAAAAATGAAACTGTAAAATATTTGTATGAAGAATAAATGGCACTGTGAATAAAGAATAAATGTGGCTGAGTTCTGCTTGCGAAGCGGGTGTGGGAAGGTGGGCTGGTGGTCAGCACTCTGCCTTTGGGGTTTTCATCGGCGTGTTGACCATCCATCTAGCCAGTTAACGAACGCTTGCTGTGCCAGCTACTGCGAGGCGGACAAGGTCTCTGTGCTCCGGGCCCTCGGGCTTGGCAGGAGGCCCACGTGCTCGCCCCGGCCAAGCTTTCCGGGTAACCGCTGCCAGAGCGAGTCTGTGGAGTTGTTTGATCTGTTATGAAATACGGGGGGGGGATTTTGATATTTTATTCAGCGTTCAGACCTCTGTAGAGGTTTTCTTGGTGCTTTGCCTGCCTTATCAGGGATGGTATAAAGAGCCTTAGCTGCATGGGCTTCTATTTTAAGGAAAACAGAAAAATACAAGCAAATGTTTAGGTATCGATCAATCTAAATATTTTGGGGATAGTTATCTGTGGTCATATCAGAATGGAAAAAAAAGGACTCGAGGACGGCCAGGTAAGGACGTTCTCCGGACCATGAACTCCAGCTGGAGATGTTCATGGGAAAGTTCCCTGTGACAACGGAGGCTGGCAGCTTCCGGGGACGAGGAGGGAAGGTTAGCAAATTGTTTATAGGTTACCTTGAAAAACATGCAGCGAAGGTACTAAGGAATATTCCTAGTGGATTGCCTCTGCTTTGTCACAATTCTTGGTAATTTCCAAATTGTCTTGGTGTACATGATAGTTCTGTGGCAGCATAACCGTCGGGCGCTGAAGGCAGTGAGCTGGCCAGGCGGCGGCAGCAGCTTCCACGGCTCCCAGCTCAGTGAAGGAAGATGTGGGGCTGGCTAAGTGGCTCAAGGAGGGGAAGCTGTGACATAGCAGGTAGATCCACTTCCTATGACACGCATCCCACATGGGTGCTAGTTCGAGTCTTGGCTGCTCCACTTCTGCACCTGGGTCCCTGCACCCATGTGGGGAGACCCCAGAAGAAGCTCCTGGCTTTGCCTTCATCCTGGCTATTTGGGGGGGTGAACCAACAGATGGAAGATTGTTTTTCAAACTCCTTACCCCATCTGCCTTTCAAATAAGTAAGTAAGTAAATCTTTAGGATAAGTTCTCAGCCTTTTGCTAAGATCAAGTATAGTTTCTATTTTCAAATCTTTAAACAGGAATGGCTTAAGAATGGACACCTGGTCCAAGGCACATCGCTGGGTTTATGTGTCGCTGCTGCTCAGTAGCAGCGACACTAAAAACGCTGAGTCATATACTCTTGGAGGTCCGGGAAAAAACTGGCAAAAGCGGCTGCGTTTAAAACCTTCTCTCCGCTGCTCCTGTCCCCATTGGTCTAAGCTTTCTTACCCGCTTGTTCCGCCACCCTTCCTCCCGTTTTCCACCACCCTTCTTCCCACATTTCTTCCCGTTTCTGTATTCTCCCCATACGGGCCACCAGAATGTCATGAACCAAAAGAGAGAGAGATGAACCAAAAGGGGTTTATTGCCAGAAAGCGAGCTGCTTATATACAGTTCTTCCACCAATCACTTCTGCCCGTGGTCCACAGGGCGCTATCTGATAGGCCAGCAATCGCAGCGAGGGAGAATTAGCCTATCCTTGTGACTTCCTGCCTGCCGACTGGCGGGACAAGTCCCGCCTCCTGGCACTCGGCCAGCCGCCATCTTGAAGCCCCTCATCCATGTGGGGTCGGCCGCTCCCCACATCTGTGCCCTTCGCCTGTTCTTGGTCACATGAGGGTGTCCAGGAGGATGCTTTTCTCGCAGAAGCAGTTCCCGGTACATCTTTGGAACCACACGGTCATTCAGCCCAGGCGTGCGCGTGTGTGGCCCATGCCACGTCCTAGGTGCTTCCAGAATCCAGAGTAGAATTCACAGGGCTGGCAGAGTGCCCTGTTTGTGTGTGACATGCTGGCTGGGGAGAATACACAAGCCACAGATGTTGGGTTGCACATGCTCTGAAGGAATCAAAATCGCTCTGACTGTGGGACTGTCGTGGGGTCGTGGGGTTGGCCAGTGGAAGAGCTGTCCGGCTTCCCGAGAGGCTGCCGCGCAGGAACAAGGACAAGGACAGGGCGGGCCTGAGTCCCTCCTTCCAGCCACACTCTGTGGGAAGCTCCAGGTGGGAGCTGAAGCCAGGAGCCAGGAGCTTCATCCGGATCTCCCAGGTAAGAGTAGCAGCCCAAGCACTTGGCCCGTCTTGTGCTGCTACCCCAGGCCATTAGCAGAAAGCTGGGTTCAAAGTGGGCATTGCAGGTGGCACTTAGCCTGCTCTGCCACATGCCAGCTCCTGCTATCTGCTTTTAAGGTGCTCCTTTCCCTTCCTTTATGTCTCTAAGATTTATTCATTTTTACTGGAAAGATTTACAAAGAGGAGAGCGAGAAAGATCTTCTGTCCACTGGTTCACTACCCAAGTGGCTGCAACAGCCTGGAGCTTATCCCATCCAAAGCCAGGAGCCAGGGAGTTTCTTCTGGATCTCCCACATGGGTGCAGGGTCCCAAGGCTTTGGACCATCTTTTACTGCTTTCCCAAGCTGGAAGGGAAGTAGAACAGCCAGGACACAAACCGGTGCTTACGTGGGATCCCGGTGAGTACAAGGCAAAGACTTTAACCACTAGGCTACTGCACTGGGCCCCATGTGTCTCTAGTCTGTAGATGTTGAAGCTCCTCAGAGTCCCATTCTTGTCCCCATTTCCTTGGACACGAGATCCGACCGTGACTTCATCAACTCCTGTGGCTGTAACTTCTGCAGGCCCATCTGGACCGTGGGGACCTCCACCCCAGGCTGTGGGTTCCTGGCACACTCCCTGTGCCCTCTACTTGCACGCTTGCTGCCCAGGTGCTTGGCAAATTCATGGGAGCAAGTTCTTTCCAGAAATCCCTTCCTCTTTTCATGCTCTTGGAGATGTGGGGAGGCAGCGACTGGTGGTGCTGGTCTCCGGCGCCTTACGGAGCACGCTGCGTCAGCTTGGCTCACAGCATCCCTCGGCTGCTCGTTGTCTTTCTGGGGCTCCTGGGAGAGTGTCGTGCTGATTTTTTATTTCCCTGCCCTCCCCTTCTCAACTGTTGCCCACTGAAGCCAGAGTCCCTGGGCCTGGCATGTAGTTGTGGATCAGTCCGTCCCCACCCCCGCCCGGGTGCGTGGCATACCGATGTGGGAGGCCTGTCCGGTGAACCGAATATGTGTTGGAAACGAGGGCGAAGAGGAGCCGCGTGGGGGTGGAGGTCATATGCTGAACTCTGTCCCAGCTGGAGGCAGTGAGCTGCAGGGCTTGACCAAGGGGCCTTCCGCTCCCAAGGGGACGTGTGCCAAGACAGGAACACACGCAGTACGGCTGGCAGTTCACATGAGGGTGGGAGTGGGCCAGGCTGAACCAGGCTGCAGCACCTGCAGGCGGATGCCGAAACTGGGGCTGGGCCGTCTCAGATTGGGCCACAGCACCTGGTTATGTGCAAGACCTGGAGCTGAAAATGGACCTGGTAGGGGAAACGAAGGGACACCCCTGCTGGGCTGCTGCTTCCTCTTGTGAACATGAGAACTGGGACTGGGGTGGGCCAGGCTGGGCTAGGATGCATAAGAAAGCCAGAATGGGTGTAGGTTGACTGCGGTACCAGCTGGCAAGTGCCAGGACTGGGTGCAAATCATGTTAGGCTGGACCAAAGTAATCCCTGGCAGGTGCAAGATCCGGGGCTGGGATCATGCCTGGTGGGGGAACTATGGGCACTCCTGGGCTGAGCTGCATCTTCCACTGGTGAGCACGAGAGCCAGGGCTAGAGGTGGACCAGGTTGGTCAAGGCAGCAGCACCCATCAGCATACATGTGGACCAGGTGTTGGAGTGTGTTGGCCCACGGGCCCTGCCAGATGGGATGTGGGACAGACTGGGCCAGGCCACAACACAGGTTGACACACCCAGAAATCAGGTCTGAGGGCAGGTCTGATAGGGGTGGTTACTGGGGGTTGCCCCGATTGGGTTGTGGCACCTGCTGGAGTGCATGAAGACCAGGCTTATGGTTGGCTGGACTGGGATAGGCTGCAGCACCCATGAGTTTGTGTGAGATGGGGCTGGAGTGGATCTGAGCATCCACCAGTGTGCCTTGACCCGTGCAGGTGACAGACCAAACCTGACCCTGCGCTACCTGGCGCACACAAGAGTCAGGTCTGTGTTTACCCCAGGCAAGGCTTCTTGGGGGACAATCCCAATTAGATGGCTGGACTCAAACCCTGGTCACGGAGAGAAATTACAGTATAAATGTGATAATATGCTTTTATTAAAGAACACAAATATTTAATTAATGTTGTATTACCATATTCACCCTCATTCACATGTATTCATTTTAGTTGTTTCCTGTCAATGTATTGTTTTTAATCAAAGAATCTTTCGTAATTCAGAGAAAGCCACCATTTCATTTGAAAAGTCATTTTCCAAGTATACAATTGTAATTTGAAGATTTAGTCCTGCAAACTCTCTATTCGAGCAAACTAGTGGCCATTAAGACTGTAACTTCGCTTTTCAATTAGTAGCATATTTTTTCCTCTTTTTTTTTAAAGGGTCTATTTATTTGAAAGGCAGAATCACAAAAAGGAAAAGACATGAGCAGAGAATGGAAGAGAGAGAGAGAGAGGAGAGAGAGAGAGAGAGAGAGAGAGAGAGGAGAGAGGAGAGAATGAGTGAGAGAGAGTCTTCATTCTCTCTTCACTGTGGCTGCAGCTGGGTGTAGCTGACCGGGGGCAGGACCTCCACTCGGGTCTCTTGCCTGGGTGGCGGGGCTCCAGGTAGAATTTGGGTCATCGTCTGCTGCCTCCCACTGCCTTGGCAGGAAGCAGGCAGTAGCTAGAGGCACTTGAACCTGACACTCCAGTCGGAGCCAGGACGTGCTGCACCCAAACCATGGCCTGGAAAGTATTTCTTAAAGGGCTAGTGCACTTGAAGTATTCTGAGTTTGATGTATTAGTTATTTCACACTGCAGAAAAATCACCTCGAGAACAGAATGGCTTAGATCAGCCCAAGGATGGATTGGCTTTTATGATCTGGGGCTGCCCATCTGGATGGCTCTTCCTCTGTGCTCACCTGGGAACGTACACGGCTGCCCATGGCCCCTTGAGGGCTCTGACTGCTCAGTCAGAGCTGGGAGAGCTATTTTTAAAAAAGATTTATTTATTTTTATTGGAAAAACAGATTCATAGAGAGGAGAGACAGAGAAAGCTCTTCCATCTGTTGGTTCACTCCCCAAATGACCGCAACGGCCACAGCTGAGCTGATCCAATGCCAGGAGCCAGGAGCTTCTTCTGGGTCCCCCATGCAGATGCGTTGGTCATCTTCAACTGCTTTCCCAGGCCATAAACAGGGAGCTGGATGGGAAGTGGAGCAGCTGGTACATGAACTGGCACCCGTATGGGATTCTGACACATGAAGGGAGAGGCTTAGCCTGTTGAACCACCTTGGCAGGCCCAAGGGGCTGGGAGACTCTGAGATAGTGGGTGAGGCTGTCTCTGTTCTCCTCCAGGTAGTATCGTATGTGCACCTGCAAGGCAACAATCAAGTGTCTGGACTCAGCTAGTCTCACTTCGCCCCCTTTTGTTGGTCCAAGCAGATGGTTGACCTTATGCGTTTGTAAGTGGAACCCAACATCAAGGTGTGGAGAGTCCTTCTCTTGATGGGAAAAAAGAACCCATGTGAAGAGATGTAGATTCAGGGATGGGTGACTTCTTCACTTACTTAAAAACAAAATTAAACATTTATTTTTGAGGGAGAGACGGAGAACAGGCAGCCCATTGCTAACTCCAGTCTCCGAGTGCCTGCCACAGCCTGGGTCGTTGGGTTGGAGCCGGACCGGGGCCAGGGCTGGAAGCTCAGCCTGTGTTCTCTGTGGGTGGGAGGAGCCCAGAGCCTCCCCGTCTGTACTGCAGCTGGGAGTGAAGCACAGATGATGCTCACGGGGTGTGGCGTCCTGGAAGCTGGGCTGAGTGCCTGCTAGCACGCAGCACAGCCTAGTGAGACTCCTAGGATGTGTGGAGTCTGTTCGTTGGAATCCTTTGACCTGGGACACTTCCTAGACCTCACTCGTGAAGATTGTCCAGCAAAGAGCAAAGCAGTCAGGGTCAACATTTCCTGTAGATTTTGAATGTTCCCACCCCACAGAACTTACCACCTGAAGCATCAGTTTGATCTGATAATTACACATTGTACATACATGTACTGAAATGGCACACAATACCCCATAAATATGATGACTATGTATCCAAGAGATAGAAAAAGCATATGAAAAAAATTTCCTCTACAGCTGGGCTTACTCAGTTTGTGAATTTCTTTTCTTTGGGAACACCCAGCCCCTGTAGATGTGGCTTTGGAATCCAGAGGCTGAAATGTTGAACTCACCCAGGATTCTCCACTCGCTGTCTTAGGCATCCATGCAGGAAAAACAAATCTCCCTTGTCCAAACCACAGGTGGAAAATCTTCAGCTGTGGACATCCTACACACAGCACGGCCACCTCCTTTTCAAAGGGAAGGGGTTGTTGAACCAGGAAAAGAAAGAAAACCCACACACGCACTCAGGCTCAAACATATAAAACAGCTTGTCCCAAGTTTCCAGAAAGCCTGGTGTTTCCTCCGCTCACAAAGCCATGAGTCCTTTGTTGTGGTCTCGGCATGGGCCCAATATGTATTTCCTAGGTTCCTCTTACTTAGAAAGCATTTAAAGCAGACACCAAGATGACTTCAGAAAGTGGTCAGGCTGATTCAGGACGTGAGGTAGAGCCGTGCAGGCGTTCAGGCAAGCGCACCAGAAGCAAAATGGTGAAGGAGAGAGCTTGCTACCTTTTGTTGTGGTTGTTGTTTGTTTTTTAAAGATTTATTTATCTTTATTGCAAAGTTAGATATATAGAGAGGAAGAGAGACAGAGAGGAAGATCTTCCGTTCGATGATTCACTCCCCAAGCGGCTGCAACGGCCGGTGCTAAGCTGATCTGAAGCCAGGAGCCAGGAACTTCTTCTGGGTCTCCCATGCAGGTGCAGGGTCCCAAGGCTTTGAGCCATCCTCCACTGCTTTCCCAGGCTACAGGCAGGGAAGGGAGCAGGATAGGAAGTGACGCAGCCAGGATATGAACTGGCACCCATATGGGATCCTGGTGCAAGTAAGTTGAGCACGTTGCTACTAGGCTACCGCGCCAGGCCCAGTCCATATCACTTTTATCATGAGCAAGCACTTCTGCCTCTGTTCTAAGTGCTTCTTAAGTGGACATTTCCATCATTCTGTAAATCCTTTGCCTCTGATTCTTCCAGCGTAAATGAATCTACAATTTCCCAAAGAAAGCAGCTCTGTCTCAAGTTGAGTTACTATACTTCATACAGCTTTGGAATAAACATTCCAAAGGCTTAAATTGTCCTCAAAGTTTGGTTAGCACAGGCCTCATCAGTTTAAAGAAGTCTTACGTGGTTCACTCACGGTATCTGGCGGCAGCTACAAGGCCCAGAAAATGACCATGGTCCTGCTCCACATCTTGGAGTTAGAAGCAGTCAGTTGGCCTCCAGCACAGCTAGCGCTCCCTCTTCTGGCCCTACTTGGAACTGCATCATCCACTTTGCCCGCCCTAATCAGTTCATGCCACCCTTCTCATTTTCGTTTTAAAAACTTTTACTTATTAAATAGATTTCTTCCCTCAGAAGGCAGAGTGGCAGAAAGATATAAAAAAGATGATATAGATAAACCCCTTTCTCCTTCTCTACCTTTCTATTTATCTACGCATCTTCCTTCTGCTGATTTACCCCTCAATTGCCTACATGGGTTGGGGTTGGGTCAGGTAGAACCAGGAGCTAGGAAGTCTATCCTGGTCGCCCACGTGGGTGGTAGGAACTCCAGCACTTGGGCCAACATCTGCTGCCTCCCAGGCGCGTTGTCAGGCAGCTGGATACAAGTGGAGGCAGTGCTGGTCCCGGGCACTCTGTATGGCTTCATCCGATGTGCCACAGGCAGCCCGAGGCTCCAGGGCAGCATCTGAAACATTGATTGGTGTGAGTATCACACACATGAGTATGCACACCCACACCCCTCAGCCTCCATCTGATGGCTCATGACCCTAATGCCAAATGCCTGCCCCCAATGCCTGACTTTTTAAAGATTTATTTATTTTTATTGGAAAGTCAGATACACAGAGTGAAGGAGAGACAGCGTGGAAGATCTTCCATCCATTGGTTCACTCCCCAAGTAGCCGCAATGGTCGGTGCTGAGTCAATCCGAAGCCAGAGGCTTCTTTCGGGTCTCCCACACGGGTGCAGGGTCCTGTGCTTTGGCCGGCCCCGACTGCTTTCCCAGGCTACAAGCAGGACGCTGGATGGGGAGTGGAGCAGCCAGGACACGAACTGATGCCTGGGAGGGCATACAAGGTGAATATTTTATCCACTAGGCTACTGCACAGGATCCACTTGTTTACTTACTTATTTAGGGTAAGTGAGCTGAGTGACCTCAACCTCTCTGAACAAATGATTCAGCCATAGGAGAAGAAAACCTGCATAAACTCCAGGAAGAGAAAGACAAAAACTACAGGAGTCCAAACTGCTTGATGCAGCCAAGCCTCTACCAGCAGATGGCACCAAGTGACCTTAGCAGCAGCCAGCAGGTCTGCCCCTAAGCTCTCTGCTAGTGTCCTTCCACAAATGGCTCCAACAGTTGGAGTTGAGCCTACCAGAAGCTAGGAGCCAGCTGCCTCCTCTGGGTTTCCCATTGGGGTACTGAGCCGTCCTCCGCTGATCTCCCAGGCACGTCAGCAGGGAGCAGAAGGGGAGCAGCCGCGATTTGAATTGGTGCCCATATGGGATGCAGGCATGGCAGGCAGAGGGCTAACTCCTCACCCCACAACGCTGACCCCAGCAAGTGCTTCAGCCACCAGTCTCTCAGTGCTCCATACAACCAGTGGGATGCAGTTTGACAAAGACAAAATGCAAAACATTGATTTTAGTTTAGTCTATGTGGTGTTATATATTAACTTCTAATGTAGTATCTATATATGCTTACTGATACCTAATGGAGTGTTAAAACTGTAGGGAAATATACAAAGCATTTAAAAAAAAAAGCCATTATGCTTAGTGAAATAAGCCGGTTCCCAACGACAAATGTCTTCCATGATTTGTGGTAATTAAATACAGAGTACATGGGCCTGGTGCAGTAGCCTAGTGGTCAAAGTCCTTGCCTTGCATGTGCCAGGATTCCATATGGGCGCTGGTTCATGTCCTGGATGCACCAGTTCCCTTCCAGCTTCCTGCTTGTGGCCTGGGAAAGCAGTGGAGGACGGCCCAAAGCCTTGGGACCCTGCACCCGCGTGGGAGACCCGAAAGAGGTTCCTGGCTCCCGGCTTCAGATCGGCGCAGCACCAGCCGTTGCGGTCACCTGGGGAGTGAATCATCAGACGGAGGATCTTCCTCTCTGTCTCTCCTCCTCTCTGCATATTTGACTTTGTAATAAAAATAAATAAACCTTAAAAAAAGATTTATTTTATTTTTATTGGCAAGGCAGATTTTTACAGGGAGAAGGAGAGACAGAGAGGAAGATCCTCCATCTGCTGGTTCACTCCCCAAGCGGCCGCAATGGCCAGAGCTGAGGCAATCTGAAGCCGGGAACCAGGAGCCTCTTCCGGGTCTCCCACGCAGGTGCAGGGTCCCAAGGCTTTGGGCCGTCCTCCACTGCTTTCCCAGGCCACAAGCAGGAAGCTGGATAGGAAGTGGAGCTGCCGGGATTAGAACCGGCGTCCATATGGGATCCCGGGGCGTTCAAGGCGAGGACTTTAGCCACTAGGCCACGCCGCCAGGTCCAATAAAATAAATCTTAAAAAGGTACAGAATACAAGAAAGGTATTATACATGATTGAAACTGATAATTTGACATTTGATTAGTATTTATAGTCTATACTCTTGAGGTACAGTTGTTTTTTTACTTGCTGCATCAAAATACAGTTAGTTTCACTCTTGTATAGCACAGTATGATAATCATACATGTCAAAATGGTTAGGGAGAGATGCCTTAAGATTTCTTTTAAAAAAGTGTATTTAATTATTTGAAAGTCACAGTTACAGAGGAGGAAGAGACAGACACAAAGAGATCACCCATCCACCGATTCACTCCCCAAATATCTGTACTGGCTGGGAGCAGGCTAGACCAAGTCAGGCGCCTGGGACTCCATCCAGACCCCCATGTGAGTGCGGGGCCCGCGGGTCACCTGCCATGGCTCTCCCAGGCCATCCACAATGAACTGGATTGCAAATGGAGCAATGGGCAGTACATTCGTGTCCAGTGAGGTGCTGGCTTGCTAGACCGTGCCACAGCGCTGCTGGCCCCTCAAAGTTTGCAACATGTAGAAGTGATAACCTTTGAGGAAGCCAGCATGATATGTACTTGTATGCATTTATCAACCATAACACTGATTCCAGTAAGGAATTATATTTTAAAAATTCAAAAGGAGGATACTTGATTATATTTACCGATGATTTGACCCTTTCCAGTTCTCCTTATCGCTAACACCAAGGCTTCCCAAGTCTTATTGCCTTTTGTTTGAAGAACTTTAGTTAGCGACTGTTTGGGGGCATGACTGCTAGCTGTAACTTCACACCTGTTGTTGACCTTATTTCATGGTTTCTCATTTAAAGGGATGTATAGTGATAAAGTAATAGAGACCACCATATCCAGATGTGAAGATGTATTGCAAAATGAATCCCTACTTTCAAATCAAAGATGGACTCTCAGTGCAACTGTTGGACATATCTAGACAATGAGATGATGGATTGTCTGACATTGTCTATACCAGCAATGTTGACACACATTTAAATAACAGACTGATAAAATTGCAATTCTTTATGAAGGACTGTATTATTGTAACAACATGGGGATAATCAGTCAGGGGGAGGGTGCTTGTGTGTGTGTGTGGGAGAAATCCCAGACTACAGAATTGTACCAAAAAATTTAAAATTCAAAATAAAAAATTTTTAAAAGAGGCAGTGAATTGCAGCTAAGTATGAGAAATAGCTTCTGTACTGTAGGGTGTGACTATAGAGAGAAATAATATATTGTGTATTTTTCTTAAAAACTGATAGGAGAGGATTTATGGTGCTTTAACTGTGCAGAGATGCTAAAGAGTTGAGAAGATAAACGTTTACCCTGCTCTGAGCATCACACAGTGCATACTTATGCATGAGGATATCACTTGGCACTCCATAATACATCTAATTTTAATGTTCAAGTTTTAAGATTTAAAAAAAATCCTTACTTTCATGGCCAATGGAATTTTTACAATGGTGACAAGCACTCACAATGGAGAAAAGACAATCACTTTAACGAAGCATAATGAGAGAATTGGATATTCAAATGCCTCAAATGAGATCGGACCCTGATCTGACACTTTTAGCAAAAGTCAGAACAGTACGGGTTAAAGACTTGTAGACAAAAACATGGGGAAACATTGCATTATATTGGACTGAATGACATTTTAAATATTAAACATGGGCAATAAAAATAAAAGTAGGTGATTACCTCAAGTGAAGGAGTTTCTGGACAGCAGAGAAAACAAACAATCCAGAAAGTGAAGAGAAATTCTGAGGGATAGGAAACAGTGTATCTTATACGGGATTACTATCTAAAAAAGTAAGGGAAAAGCAAACTTACTACTAAGATGGTTATTCTTTAAACCAAATTAGGGAAAAACACAGTATATGCAAACGTAAGGTATCAAATGTAAAGGCATTATTATTATGTTTAGGAAATACTAGAAAAATCAGAGAAACTCTTACTCAAGCTCAAGAACTTAAGACAAGTTCATTAATTTCTGTATTTAATGCCCTTAAAAATCTTATATGCACCAGCAGCTCATCATCATAAATTTAACTTTTGTAAATTCAGTAGTCTTTGGAACACTGAAAAAGAAAGGACTTAAAATCAGCCTGTAATCTTCAGTGAACGAGGTGTATTCTTTTTTAAAGATTTATTTATTTACTTGAAAGTCAGAAAGGGGTGAGGGAAAGAGAGAAAAGTACACAGAGAGGCAGGGAGAGAGAGAGAAAGAGAACCCATTCACTGGTTCACTCCCCAGATGGCTGCGGTGGCGGGAGCCGGGTCGCTTGAAACCCCAGATCCAGGATCTTTTTGTTCGGGTTTCTCACATGGGTGCAGGGCCCAAGGACTTGGACGATCTTCCGTGGCTTTCCCAAGCACATTAGCAGAGGGCTGGATGGAAGGTGGACAGCTGGGACTTGAACTGCTGCCCAATGGGATGCCAGTACACCAGATGGGATGGCTTTATCCACTGTTCCTCAGTGCCAGCATTAACAGGTGTATTCTTGTTCCAGTCAAGGTCAGGCCTTCATCGAGGTGTTTTAAATGTCAATCTAAAGCAAAAATAGAAAAATGTTTATTTTTCTTTTTACGTACACACATATAGAATTCGTTGCATATAAAACAAAACGACAAATTCATATATATTAAAAAGCATACTGAATATAACCCCCAGAAATTAATCTATGCATCTATAACCATCAGTACTCTGACAAACAAGCTAAAATGAATGCCTGGAAAAAATACAATCTCTTCAACAAATGGTGTTTGGAAAATCGGATCTACAGATGTAGAAGCACAAAACATGACCCTAACTTTATTATAAAAATCAACTGGTAGCATATTGAGTATCTACGATCTGATAAAATTACTCCTCCAAGTAGTAGGGACAGACATCAGTGGAAATTCTGCTAGACCTTCTCACAGGTAAAGACTTCTTGGAAAAGACCCCAGAGGCACAGGGAATAAAGGCAAAAACTGACAAATGGGATTACATCAAGCTCTTACAATGAAACACTCAACAATCATGAGGCAACCGACAGATGGGAGAAAATATTTCAAACTCTGTAACTCATAAAGTCTTAATATCCAGAATCCATGAGAAGCTCAAGAAACTCATCAACAATAAAACCTACAGTCTAGTTACAAAATGATCAAAGGACACGAATGGGATTTTTTCAAAGGATGAAAGGCAAATGTTCAACAAATGCATGAGAAAATTGTTCAGGATCCATTAGCTATCAGGGAACTGCACATGAAAACCATTTGTTGGAATGGCTATCATCCAAAAAGTAAAAAACAATAAATGCTAATGAGGATGTGGGGCAAAGATACCCCAGCTATTTGTCAGAATACAGGCTAGTACAATGATATGGAAGACAGTGTGGAGATTTCTCAGAAATCTGAAAATAGATCTACCATATCACACAGACATCCCACTCTTGAAGTGTTACAGAGAGAAAATTAAACCAGTATATGGAGGAGTTATTCTTATCTCCATGCTTACTGTAGATCTTTTCACAATAGCTAAGACATGGAATGAACCTAGATGTTCATCAACTGATGATCAGATAAAAGAAACGTGGTATACATACACTGTGGAATACTACTCAGTAGGTGAGGTAGAATGATTCATTTCACAGGTTTATTTATTTATTTGAAAGCACACAGAGAGAGAGGGAGAGGCAGAGAGCTCTACCCACGGATTCACTTCCTAGATGTCTGCAACTTAACACGATTGCATCAGGCTAAAGCCAGAATCCAGGACATCCATTTGAGTTTCCCATGAGTGACAGGGGTCTAAGCACCTGGGTCATCTGTTGCTTTTCCCAGGTCATGAGCAGGGGGCTGGATCTGAAGTGCAGCAGCTGAAGCAGAAGCTGGTGCCTATATGGGATGTTGCTGTTACATGTGATGTTTTTGCCCAATGTGTCACCATCACGGCCACTCCTGTAGTGTCTTGAACAATCTTTACCATTTTTACTGTGACATGCATTACAAAGCTGTAAATGTAGGTTATCTTTTCTCTGAAAATATTTATGTTAATTTATGCAGTTTTTCCTTAGTTCCACGTATATATCATTATTATTGCCAACAATAAAAAAGCTATTGCTAGACCATACAGTCATAATTAAGAAATTGATGGGCTGGTGCAATAGTCGAACTGGCTAACCCTCCCCCTGCAAACACCGGCATACCAGGTGGGCACCAGTTCATATCCCGGTTGCTCCATTTCCCATCTAGTTCCCCACTTATGGCCTGGGAATGGAGTGGAGGATGACCCATACCTCGGGACCCTGCATCATGTGGGAGACCTCAAAGAGGTTTCTGGTGTCCTGGCTTCAGATGGGCTCAACTCCAGCCATTGTGGTCACTTTGGGAGTGAACCAGAAGATGGAAAATCTTTCTGTCTCTCCTTCTTTCTGTAACTCTGCCTTTCCAATAAAGAAATATATCTTTAAAAAAAGAAGTTGGCTCATATTTATAAAAAGCTATTTTAGATTCTTAATATTGATATATGTGTTTATAAACATGGATTCATATAGACAGAGGTGTTTGCACAATTTCTTTCTAATGGTGCAAGAACTTAAAAAATTTATTATACTGAACCTCACTCACCTTGTGGGTTATAAATTCTTGTTTTCTTTTTCTGTTTCTCTTATAATGGCACCTTACATTCCAGAAATAGGAAGAGATTTAGACATGGAAATTAGAGACATTAAAACCATGTGACTCATTAGAACTTAAAAAAACGAAGACAATAGTTACCAGGGAAAAAACAGATTTCCCTCAAAATGTCTGTGAACCGACTAAGATAATGTCCACAGTTAGGACAGCAAGCAAATAGGATTTAAGGACCTAGAAAGCCTTTCTGATCCCTTGAATATGTGGACTGACGCAGCATCAGAATCCTTGGAGTTGAATAAGCAAGGCAAGCCCTTCTTATAAGGGAAAGACAGATTTCTGGAGTAAGGCCACTCGGAGCCAGGGGTGTGCCATCCCTCGGATATAATCAGTGCATTGGCACTAAACGTAAGTTGGAGAGCCAAAAAGGAAAACACTACATAAAGAGAAATAAAGCTCATCCTGTAGACATAATAAATTTCCACAGGTTGAATATATGGAAATCTAAAGCTTTTAGACTTTCAGGAGAAGTATAATACATACTGAGTTCAAGAAAAGAAAGTGAAAGGAAGTGGAAATGAAAAGGTTACATAGGTCAGGTTGCAAAGCTATAGATGCACACGATTAGCCTGTTTAAACATTTAAAGTGCAAAATGAAGGTCGTAAGTAAACTGAACTATGCCTGTGAATGGGATCTGTACCAAGTAGATTTTATCTGCTTTTGCCACAAGATAAACATCTTAAAATGAGCAATCTTGTGAGATGTGGCTATACTAATTTTCTTCAGCTTAGCAACCTTTTTATTTTCTGCATTTTTCCAATACTATCATCTGCAATCATGAAGTACATACAACAAAATTTAGTTTTTAAAAGACAATATCTAAATGGTTTCTTATGGTAGTTTTTAAGAAAATCAAATTCTATTTTAACAAATTGAGCACAAGTCAAGACATTCTGATGCATAGTTCTTTGCAACTCTGCCCAAAATAATGTTATAAAAATTACATTCGTAAATGAATTGTAAAAGCATCCAAAATAATAATTAACATAACAAAATTAATTTGCAGGAAACATTAATAGGAATCTTAAGTAAAGAGCCTGCCTAATATTGCAAATCTTCTATATCCTCTGAGAATGGCTTTCAGTTCATCCCTGCCTTTCTTTTCCTGTAAACGCGTCGTAAGCTTCCTGCGACCAGTGTCTAGAATCTTCCCAGTGTTAAACCTGATGCCTCAGGCTCGGTTCTCTTCCCTGGTCCACCTCTGCGAGTTGCAGATGCTCAAAGCAGTCACTGACCTGAAGAATTCAGCGGGTCCAGATCATCTGACTTGGCGGAAGAATTCATCTCCTGGTACTGAACTTGGTGAACAAACTGTTCTCCTCTTGAGAAAACTGAAAACAGAGCTGTTAGGTGAGGGAGCAGGAGACCATTCCCTAGGGCAAACTCAATGGGCCTTAATTCATGTGATCAGTTTCAACCTGGCCTCCTACCAAGCTTTTTCATTATGTCACACACACACACACACACACGGTGCAAGTCTAAACATTTCCTATTGACATTAAACAGCCACATTTTCCCATCAAGGAAGTCAGCAATCATCTTGCGAGCTACTAGTGTTTTTTTTTAATCTCTCTAAAAACTTTCCTATTCCCTTATTTCTTAGTCTAGTTAAAGGCCTTTTTCAATCTTTCAGCTGAATTATTCCAAAATGCTATTCCTGGCAGTTCCTGCTTTGATCTTTCATCCATTGTGGTCCCAAAAGATCTTTCTAGAGATAGCCTGGCTGTTTCAGTCCCCTGTGGACTGCTCTAGTGACTAAGGATCTTGCTTGGTGGAAAGGAGAATCACATCACTGGCTCCTTCCCTCTTACTCAGCCTCAGCAGCTTCTCTCCTTGCGCTCTACAAAACAACCAAAGTGCTGTCCTCTCGGCTTTTCCATGCTTGCACAGGTCCCTCCATCTCCCTAGAATTCCCCTCTTTCCAGGGCTTGAGCTTTTATCTTCAAAATTGGGCTCAAAAGCCTTAGAAGCCTCCCATAAACTCCTTCCCCTTTCACGAGTCATTCGCTTCTCTGTGCCTCTTTGGCTTTGGAGTCAATTGGAAGTGAATTGTTACATTGTAGATGATTGGCCTGTACAGACACCTCTTGTGTGAGGATGACAACACTGCACCAACCATTTCCATGTCATCCGCGTCTAGCCTCTCCTAGCACTTGACCGTACAACGGAACCGGTAACCAGGGCGTTACGCAGGAGCGATAGAGCCAGTACAGAACTCAGTGCCTCCCAAGATCCCTTTCTCTTCTTGAAATTCTGGTTCCTCTACTGAGAAACTGCCCCAATTCCTACTTTCTGTCCATGTGACATGCAGGCTGATATGTTTAAATGATTATGATTGTTATCTTTAATCCCCTCAAGTAGACCTGTTAGAGACCAGAGTTTGCTCAGACCTGTAAGCTGCTGTATTCGCCTTCGGTTTTGAGCCCGCGAGAGGAATGCAACAAGAACCGCCAACAGGACGACCCCCAGGATCCCAAATGCTATAAGAAATGGATGACCTACACAGAATTAAAAAATCAAGAGAGATGATAATGCCTGGGCTTAAAGATCTGGGTTCTAATTGTTTTTAAAAGTCAGAGATGAAATCGCTGAAATAAATCGCCAGTCTTCAGGCTTCTTCTGATCCCAAGTCTCTGAACAAGAAGGATTCTAAGTAAAGCTTCAAGTTAGCAAATCCCATGACATACCTGTGTTTCTTAATGATCCTTGGGTATCTGAAATTCCTGCAGGGAAAAAAGAAAGATGCTTATTTCTGCATAAAGAAAACATAGCTGTTTGATCTCAATATCTTTTTAATGAAGTAAACTACTCCCAAACTGAAACTAGACTCTCCTTGCCTTCCTCCAAGTACTACGTATAGGTTACTTACTTTTCCTCAATGAAGGCCAATATATGAAACTACTTTAAGAAGTTTATAGAAAAACAGACTTATAAGTCTGGGGCTGGCAATATGGTGTTCTGGGAAAAACCATCGCCTGCGACACGGGCATCCCAGGTGGGCACCAGTTTGAATTGTGGCTGCTTCACTTCTGATCCAACTTGCTAACAGTCTGAGAAAGCACCAGATGCCAGTGGCTCATGGAGCAGAGTGGCAACAGTCTGAGAAAGCAGGCAAAAATGTCTTGGGTGTTTGGACGCTTATTACCCACTTGGGAAACCTGAAGGAAACTCCTGGCTCCAGGCTTCAGCCTGGGTCAGTTGTGGCTGTTGAGGCCTTTTGGGAGTAAACCAGAGTATGGAAGATCTCTCTCTTTGTAATTCCTTCAAATAAAAATTAAAAAAAAAAAATGGGCTCTGCACAGTAGCCTAGCGGCTAAAGTT
This sequence comes from Ochotona princeps, assembly GCF_030435755.1. Lineage (NCBI taxonomy): Eukaryota > Metazoa > Chordata > Mammalia > Lagomorpha > Ochotonidae > Ochotona > Ochotona princeps. The sequence continues at coordinate 22,376,615 of NC_080858.1, forward strand.
CTAGCCTTGCATACACCAGGATCCCATATAGGTGCTGGTTCTAATCCCGGCAGCCCCGCTTCCCATCCAACTCCCTGCTTGTGGCCTGGGAAAACAGTTAAGGATGGCCTAAAGCCTTAGGACTCTGCAGCTGTGTGGGAGACCTGGAAGAGCTCCTGGCTCCTGGATCCTGGCTTCGGATTGGCTCAGCTCCAGTCGTAGCGGTCACTTGGGGAGTGGATCATTGGATGGAAGGTTTTTTTCTCTGTCTCTCCTCCTCTCTGTATATCTGACTTTGCAATGAAAATAAATAAATCTTAAAATATTTTTAAATTTAGAAAAGATCAGTTTATTTTGGTGCAAAATGATTTTAAGCCTGCCCCATAATATGTGTTTTCTATGAGATTTTTGAAGACCCTTCCTAGGACACATAACTTTTAAATCATTTTTTTTCCAGACACAAATATTGTGATTCACTCCCCACTGGATCATTGTTGATTACATCCAAGTTTTACATACAGTGCCTCTGTGTCCTCCCCCCATGTCCTCCCCCACCTTCCAGCTTCTTGGTACTCACTTGGGTGACACTTCACAGCAGCATCTTCCTTGTGCCCACAGTCACTGTGTCCCCAAGGTCTGGCCGGACAGTCCCACAAAAAGGACTCATTTCCTTTACACTTCACTTCATTGAGCCATATGGGTCCAGTCCCTGGACCAAACGCTGCTTCCTTCATCGCCTCCAATGCGGTGCCACAGCCCAGCTGACGACATACCACCTGAGCGTCCGTGATGTCCCAGGAGTCATCACACACTGTCCCCCAGGAGCCTCCATGCCAGACCTCAACGCGCCCAGAGCAGCTGTTGGCTCCTCCCTGAAGTCTCATCTTGTCTGAGGAAGCAGAGACATCTGGGTTATTCTGAGAAGACAGAAGCTTCTAAAAACTTCACGCATGTTTTAAAATTTATATTTTATGAAAACTATCTTCCATGAATACAGACAGGAAGGAATTTCAGGCTCCTCAATGGACTTGGACCACAACAGGCTGTTGTAGTCAACTGGGGAGTGAACCTGCAAATGGAAAATCTCTCTTTTCTCTCTGACTCACTTTCTCTGTCATTTTCTCTGTGATATAGGTAATGTCAAATAAATTAACATGGTACATGTAGAAGGTTAAGTTCCCTGAAATGAAAATCAGCCTGGAAAAATTACCTGGTAGATAGAAATCTTACTTTGTAACAAACATAGAATGGAGAAACGCCTTAGATTTAATCTCTAGGACTGCTCTGCTTATTCTAGTAGTGTATCAGGATAATATTTAGAAGAAAATGGAAAAAGATAAGGCAGGCCATTCAATAGTCAAAATTGGAATTATACGTTCTCTGTTCATTTGTTCACACAGAAAGCTGACAGGTAACATTTTCACATAGAGTATAGGCTGGGCATGAGATTCTTTGCAATAATAATCATTTTTCTTAAATGTAGATAACCAGGCCAAATGAAGTAACAGCAACTGTAGCACCAGGCGGAATAGCCATTACCGGTGTGAGAACAGCAAAATGAGGCTGAAGGAGCCGTATCAGAGGGTGACCTGGGAAAGCCGTGGAGGAGCTTCAGAGGGAATTTGTCCTTAGGACAATGAGTACTCACTGTCGCAAGTGATCCAAGCCTCCTCCGAGGGGCTGGCCAGTCTCTGTGTCCATGGAGACGATGGACACTCCCACAAGGCGCTAGGTCCCTCAGGACACTGGACATTGTCCACCCACAAGCGCCTGGACGGTGTCTTGTCTGAAGACGCGGGGTCCATGCTTCCCTTGTCTGCGCAGCCCAGCTGCCTGCATACAACTCCCAGAGTGGTGGCAGACACGTCCTTTCTCCCAACGCTGCCCCAAGCGCCACTGTAAAAAACTTCCAGGCGTCCTCTACAGGTATCCTTGCTGTTTGCGCTGGTCAGTCTTAGCGACATGAACTCTGGGGTGAGAGAATGAGGGGTGAATATCAAATGATTACAGCTGCAAGAACTGTGGTGTGGGAAGAAGGTCCGCATGCCAGTATTGAGAAGAAAATACAAATGGATTTGACAGTGTTATCTTGGAATTTTTTGGGTAAACTTATTTATTTATTTAAAAATTAATTTATTTTTATTGGAAAGGCAGATTTGCAGAGAAAAGCAGAGACAAAAAGATCCTCCATCCATTGGCTCACCCCTTCCATCTCCTCAAATGGCTGCAACGGTGGGAGCTGAGCTGATCCAAAGCCAGGATCCAGGAGCCTCCTCCAGGTCTCCCACACAGGCGCAAGGTCCCATGGCTTTGGGCTATCCTCCATCCTTTCCTAGATCATAAGCAGGGAGCCGAAAGGGAAATGGAACATCCAGGACACAAACTGGAGTCTGTATGTGATCCTGGTGCTTGAAGGTGGAGAATTAGCCAAGTCCTGTAAATTTATTTTTACATGCCAAATTAGTCTGTATCCTTTTTATTAAAAGCAGAGTTTTTGTTGCAAAACACAATTAAAAGGGGTCACTGCTATGGTGTTGCAGGCTAATCTTCCTCTTGCAGCACCCACATCCCATATGGGCACCAGTTCAAGTCCTAGATGATCCATTTCTGATCCAGCCCCCTGCTAATGTGCCTGGGAAAGCAGCGTGGATGGCCCAAGTTCTTGGCACCCTTTACCCAAGTGGGAGACCCGGAAGAAGCTCCTGGCACCTGGCTTCAAATTGGCTTAGCTTCAGCGATTGTGGCCATTTGGGAAGTAAACCAGATGTTGGAAGACCTCTCTCTGCCTCTTTTTCTCTCTGTAATTCTTTCAAATAAAAATAAAATGAATCTTTCAAAAAAATATTTTGAAAACTAATGGTATTATTTTGGTGTTGGAAGTACTTTAGACCATAGACGAATAGCAGGACTTTTAGGTTAGCCAGTATGAATATGCATCTAATGTTTAAATTACTAAGATTTAAATTGTACAGTAGTTTTTGAAATATCTTCTTACTGTCTTTTTTTAAGCAGGTTGTGAGCTCTAATAAAAGATGTAAAATGTGAAATAAAAGAGAATTAGTGATTCTGTATTATTTAAATTGAAGACTCCCTCCCTGGCTCCTGATCTGAGCATAGTGCACTATGCCAGCCACCAGCAGTGCTTGGGTACCTGCTGAGTGGTTGAGTTGATTTGTGTAAAATACAGAGTTTGCTACATCCATACCTTACAGTTTTCTAGTCTTGCGTTTTGGACAAAGTTTTCTGTATGTGATCATCGGTGATTGTAAGTTGCTTTGTAGATTTAATCAAAAGCATGGTAGTGTTTCAATTTTCTAGTTTGGATTTACTCCCTAAGCTATTGTGGCTTTAACCTTAAGAATCTTAGCTGTTCTCCTTTGCTTTCTGACAACACACGCAGGTGCATGTGTTTGTTTGCATTGACACACACATTGTATAAACATCAAACCGTGTGTTTAGCAAATGTGTCACGTCAAACATGCCTCACTTCTTTGCATGTTCTTTTCTCATCTGGCAACTGTCTTTGATAAAATTCAGTGCATCAAAGACACTAAAGCCAATATACCAAGTATATGAAACAAGAGAAGTGGCTTCTATTGGTCATTTTTGTTCCTTGGCAAATAAGTCTCCTTTATCGGCCATGAACAATAACCTGGCCATGATAATTACTTTTTCTCTTAGAATGATAGGCTGAGTGTATTTGTCTCTTTCAATCCACTTTTTAATCAATAAAGTAATTAGGAGTGCTGTCCATCAAATCTTCATACAATATCCAGTTCCAAATTTATCTTTAGAAGAACTTCATTGTTAACTTTGTTGTTATTTTTAGGATATGCAAGCCTACTTCCAGATTCTTTCTTTATGGTATTATACTACCTGGCACACGAGGCAGTACTTATCCAGCGTATTTCTGGAATTCTGACTCTTACTGTAATTTCCTTTGGACTCAGTTTTCAGGGAACTCTTTCAAGATAATCTGTCAGGACCGTTGCCCACCTCAGTCCTTTTATGCACCTGTAAACTAGAGGTTATGTGTAGAACATACCTGAGCAGATAACTCCTGCATCCTCCTTATGCCTGCAGTTATGTCTCTCCCAGCCATGGGAACGGCAGTGCCAAATGTGGGACTCTTCTCCACTGCAGCTCATTTCATCCAGCCAGATAGGACCTGTTCCTTCACCAAAGTAAGCCGACACAGTGGCATTCACAGCCGTACCACAGCCCAGCTGCTTGCACACCACATGGGCGTCATTCAGGTCCCAGCTGTCATCACAGATGGTGCCCCAGGAACCATCACGATAGATCTCTACTCTCCCAGCACAGCGTCCTCCACCATTTGCCAGGCGAAGTTGACCACTCCCTGGGGAGAGCAACAAAAAGCTTCATTAAATGCGTCCATAAATGCAGAGATCATTTTTGTAGAATGGTTTCTGATTCTCACCTATGCAGGTATTGTTTTCTGGACTGGTAGAGCTGTTGGGGTCCAAAGAAGACAAATTGCATGGAGGTAGTGTCTGGGACTGATTTCCTGCAAAGACCCAACATGTTGAGTCAGCCAAAAGACAAGAAGTTAGGGGGGAGTTAGGGAGCTCTGACGGAGTGTTAAGTGAGTGAGTGATGAGGAAGCATTGCTTTAGAGAGGAAGGTGAATTAGTCAATGTGGCTGGGGATGAACTGGATGCTTTGGGAAGAGTTTGGCACGAAATGTGCTTACATAGCAATGACGTCTATGAAAATTAAGTTCACTTGCCCTCCAAAATGACAAATGAGATGAATATGCTGACATACTTGTCATGATTCCGTCTCGTTGACCATTCCCTGACATTGTTCTCTCCATCTGGTTCTTAACACATATCACACGGGAGAAGCTCAGCTCTTCATCCCCTTACCTGAGCAGATGACAGAGGCCACTTGCCCTTCTGAACACAGCGATGCCCCCAGAGCAGTTACAGGGCAATCTCCCAAGTGCTGCTCCAGCCCAGTGCAGTGGAACTTGTGCCTCCAGACCTGACCACTTCCTTTCCCAAAATGTGCTCTTTCTGGGGTTGAGAGGGCAACTCCACATTTGAGCTGCTGGCAGAGGACATGGGCATCTTCCATATCCCAATGAGAACTGCAGAGGGGTCTCCAAGCCCCAAGCACTTTGAGCTCCACTCTTCCCTCGCAGGACGACTTGCCGTTCACCAAGCGAACTTCTATGTACCCTGGAAGGAGACAGGGCTTTAGAAAAGGTGGCTGTGACTCCCTGGCCCTGCCCCTTCACAGTGTCAGAGCAGACTGGAGTTGTTCTCTGGATCTCACTTGAGCAAATTACTCCAACATCCCTGTTGTGGCTGCAGATCCCATCTGAGCGGGGTGCTACAGGGCAGAGTGAAAGATGCGACTCGTCCCCTTGACATTGGTATTCTTCAGCCCAGATCTGTCCATTTCCTTCTCCAAAGTGAGCTCCCCCCAGGATAGAGACAGCTGTGCCACACTGTAATTCTTTGCAAAGCACGTTGGCAGCTTCCAGAGTGAAGTCGGAATCACAGACGGTGCCCCAGGTGTCACCTTGCTTCACTTCCACACGACCCGAGCAGGGAACATCCCCTCCAACCAGCCTGGGTTCTTTGTGGCCTGCAAAACATAACATGACCGTGAGAGATGACATCATTTCTAGACTTTTCTCCATGCCAGGGTATGGAAGGAAGAGAAGAGCTGGAAAGGAGGCCAAGGGGGCAGAAATGGCTTTTCGAATGTGTTTCTCCCTACTTTTCTGCCCAGACTTGGGCGTGGTGAATTCCCAACCTTCTTGTTCTCTTTGGATCTAAACATCTGGGAGACTTGCATACCTTACTTTTGGCAGCTAATCATTCCCACAAGCAATGCTACTACTAAGTGGGAGGAAATGTTTGCAAGGTATGTGTCTGACAGGCAGATCACCAGAATGATTTAGGAGCTCAAAGAATTCAATAGTAGGGGCTTCCCCGTTGAACTTGACTGGACAATAAGATGCTGGACTCTATGTTTGGTATATGCTTGCAATGAGGGAATCTCAGCTAAACTTGAACTGTGGTGATGCAACAAGGTGGAGGAATCCACCATGGGGGGAGGGTTTGGGGAGGGGTGGGGAGAATCCCAGTACCTATGAAACTGTGTCACATAATAATTACTGAATAAAAAAATTAATGAATAAAAAAAATAGTAGGGGCTTCCATGGTGGCATGTCAGGCTAATCCTCTGTGGTGGTACTGGCATCATATGGGCACCAGTTCATCTTCCCAGCTGCTCCACTTCTGATCCCGCTCCCTGTTTGTGGCCTGAAAAGCAGCACAGGTCGGCTCAAGTTCCTGGGCTCCTGCACTCATGTGGAAGACCTGGAAGTAGCTCCTGAGTCCTCGCTTTAGACTGGTACAGCTCTGGCTGTTGTAGGCATTTGGGGGCTGCCAACGTGCTTTACAAAGAATTACAGTGAAATCTTGTCAGCAATTTGGATGACACTGGAGTCATCGTGGTAAGTGACATAAGTCAAGCACAGAAGGACGAGGACTGCATGAACTCACTCATATGTGGAGTTCAAGAAAAAGTTGTCTCACAAAAGTTAAAAGTGCAAGAGTGGTTACCAGATACTTGAGAGAGAATCGGGTGGGAAAGGAGGGCAAAGTTTGCTTAACAAACCAAAATAAGAGTGAGACACTCTGAGGTTCTATTTCATAGTAGGATGACTACAGAGAACATTAAAGTATTGTGCATTTCTCTAGTAAAATTAGAACATAGGATTTTGAAATGTTGAAATATTTGAGGGAATATTCATATTGACCTTGGCTGTACACTATACGGCATATTCATACATCAAAATATCACATGGCATAGCTCGTAGATATGCACACTTTAATGTATCTGTTCACAACAAATACGTAAATGAAAGCAACTTTAAAAATAGACACATGATAAGTACTAATTCCTTGGCATATTTTCAACTACTCCATGCCATTACGATATTAAAAGGAACAGTTAGCTGTGACTGTAGGTCATCAGTCACAGGATAATCTCTACCTCAGAATAAGAGAGTATCTGTTCATGAGTTACAGCATGCAGCTGTAGGTTAACCGAATGCTAGACCTGGAATCTAAAATGCTTGTATCGATAAATAAGTAAAAATCGTAATTCACTACACATCCCTTTCAAAAAAGTAAGAACAATGAAGAAGCAGATCTTTTGAAAGTCAGAATTAAATGAATAGGAAAAGAAATTCTAATACATTTGAAAAAAATTAAAATAGCCTCATGCTGATTCCTTACAAAAATAGGCTTAACTGAAAGAAATCAAAGGCATAAATAAAGTTGCACAATTATTACAAGAGATTTATCAGCGTGGCAATTTTAAAAATCCTTTCAAAATGTTCCCATGAAAGGCATCTTCAAGTTCTACCTTACAAGTTTCAATCCTTTGACTCTTAAATCTTTGTGATTTAAAAAATTCAAAAGCCGAAGAAGCCAAAACACACACACCTTTATCCAACGTGGTGAGAAAGATACTAATCATAGACACTAGTATTTCTTGGGAGTTTTAAGAATACTACTGGATAGTTACACTGTTAGGATCAAACTTTTTAGCAAATTGATAAAACACCTTACCTGAGCAAGTGATTTCGGCGTCTCTATAGGGACAGGAAATTCCACCCCACTGCCAATTGGTGCAATCCCAAAGGGAGGTTTCATTCCCAACACAGCTGTTGATAATTAGCCATGTGTCTGTTGCCTTCGGTTTGGAATACACCTGGTAGGATTTTTTGAGTGCAGATCCACATCCCAGGTGCCTGCACACTATGTTGGCATTTTCCATGTACCAGCCACTGTTAGAACACACCTTCCCTACACGTTTCTGAATTTCCACCTCCACTGTTCCAGCACAGCGACTACCTCCACCTACAAGTCTCAGCTCCAGGTCTGTGCCATCTGCAAAAAGAAACGTCAACTGAGGATGTACATATTCTCAAAGGGTATTTTTAGGGGGTCTAACACCTCAGATACTAGAAATGATGGATTACTTATCTTCTGACTTACAAGGAAACAACAAGTACAGATTATGAATTTGATTAGAAAAGAAGGAAGCTCCTAAAAATTGTCCAGACAAGCATGAGCAATTCAGCCAGCAGAGTTCCATGGAATGTTGTCCCTGAGCAAGGTGGATTTCGAATTTGAGGTGTAGCAATTTTAAGAAGTAGTACAGAGAAGCGAGTTGGATCACTCTCCACATTGGCTGGATAAGAACCTAACAGGAATTCTTCATGACTTTATGTGAATTTCCACTTTGTCAGGTTTGCTTGTATCATGCCTGTTTTTACTCCTAAAGAACTCAGCTCCTCCCTCCTCTGCTTTTCATTTTGTTTTGACTTACCTGAGCATGTCACACCAGCATCCTCAGAGTGACTGCAAAAATGCTTCCCCCAGTCTTGGAGTCTACAATACCAGAGTTCAGACTCATTCCCTTGACAGGAAACATTGTCAAGCCAAATGGGTCCAGAACCCTCACTGGCATTCACTCGACCAGTGGTGGCTATGGCGGTTGGACATCCCAGCTGCTTGCAAACCACAGCAGCATTCTTCCTGTTCCAGCCATCATCACATACTGTCCCCCATTCTCCTTGGAATTTCACTTCTAATCTTCCAGAACATCTAGTGGGTCCATCTGCCAGCATCAGGCTCAGATTTGCTCCATCTGTAACAGGGACACACAACAATCCAGAAATAAGAAAACACGAATATGGATGCCCATGAGCAGCTCAACCCAAGATGAGCTACAGAAAAGGGGAGATGAAGACAGCCATGGACTATTAACTCTGAAAATCATTAAAGATGAAAAGAGGTGTGGTTCAGGTGCTGGATTCAAGTGCTTAAAAATGAAACAGGACTTCTCCATACAGAACACGTGCTGCAGGAAGCATTCTTAGCATGAAGTTTGGCTGCTTAGTTTTTGTTTACATACCTGCTTGTCTGACAGTTGCAGTTTCAAAGCAATTGTTTCGTTTTTATTGCTAAAATGCATTAGCATATGGTTTGACGGTGTCCATATACTCCAGCTTGCTTCCGTATCGACCACACTTTGCCTCTGACTTTATACTACTCAATTTCTCTTATTTTTCTTCTTCCCTTGGGAGCACATCCGTAATTTAAACGCAGAGACAAACAGAAACGAGCCCTCACTGTTACCTCTTTTGCCTGCTGCATTCAATATTCATAAAGAACAGACCTCAGTTCTGAAAACTATCCCATGATAAAATCAACCAGTTGTTCAGTCTGGAGGTTTCAATCCCACTTTCTTGTGGTGATTCTTCGGTATGTGTAGGGAAGCACTGAGCGTAAACATAGTGACTGGAGGTCTAGGTAAATTTTGAAAGATAAAGAAGAATGGAAGGAAATACACCAAGCTGATTTGTGCCCTAATCCCCCCCCCCTTTTTTTTTTTTTTTTTGAGCGAACACAAGCCATTTCTCCCGTAGAAATCCTTTTATTTATAGCTTAGTCTTACTATCCAATGAGAACGAGAAAGCTAACTCAAGAAATGGAGGAAGAGGGAAATGGCCTTTAGAGTGGCAGTTAATGTACAAGTTTAGATCCGTGTGTCCTCATATTGGAGTACTGGGTTTGATACCCAGACAGAACTCCTGGCTCCAGCTTGCTGAGTCTCTTGGAAGCAGTGGTGATTTCATTTTGGGAAGTGAACCAGAAGATGGGAACCCCCTTTTCTCAAACAATTAAAAGAAAAGTCTCAGTGGAGAAAAAGATAAACCCAGATGACATTGTTTAAACACCAGAAGCCACCTGTAATCTCTGCCTTTCTCAGATTTTTTTTTGGGGGGGGGATTAATATTCTCTTACTTTTAAATAAGTTTGAATTGAATTTCCTTCTCTTGGTGAGGTTGAAGGAAGGAGGGAAGAAAGTATGGGGGGGGAGAGAGAGAGAGAGAGAGAGAGAGAGAGAGAGAGAAGGAGAAACAGGTTAGGATAGGGACATTTTCCCACTATATTTCCTAATAGTTCTTTGAAGCTCAAGACACAACGTGTGTCTTTCAAACTGAAAAATGAAGTGAAAAAGAAATAGTGGTACCCTGCTCACAGACTCATCTCCATATCCTCCGATCTAAACGTGGAACACAGTGTACGCTCACACTGTGACCTTACTATGGATATGATTTTAGTACGAAAACAAAATGTAGGCTTTCTAATTTGAGTTTCTATCATTTGATTGTTAGTTTGCACTAATGATTTGGATGGATTGGATTAATGGGGCTAGGCAGGAGACTCGTCAGTTAGATCAAGGAGTCTTCTGCTCTTAAAAGTCACCCAGAGAACAAACTTTCCTGGCCTAGCCGCTCTTCCCTCTCCTTTTCTTCTTGGACTTTTCTCACCTTGATTATGATCAGAACTAAAACCCCACATGAAATGGATCAGCTAAGACAGACAATGGTGAAAGGACGAACCATGAACTCTGCCAAAGTGCCAGTTCAGGTGAGGCTCTTGGAGAGCGGAGGACCTCTGGCCTGTTTAATGTTATTGTCTGTTTTAGGGCAGGCTGACCATGGTAACTTTCACTTTGTCTGCTGAGATATTATTGCTTTTTTAATTAACAGATTACTACCAGTGACTACCCTGCTCCTGTGCACGTAGCATGCTTCTCACTCTGCTCTTGTGCACATACCATGATTTTTTTGTAAATTCATTTTAACTATAAAAACCCTGTTTTCCTTCCTCTACTTCCCCTAGGTGCGCTATCTTATGAGATAGTTGCCGGCCTGCTTTATTATAAATTCATTTTCCTTGAAAGGTTGAAGACTCTGCATTCTGACTTACAATACCAAGTGAGGCAATAATGGAGGTGGCAATGGAAACCGATTTCATTCTGTTGAAAAGAGTTGAAGCTCTTCAGGCTCTGACCTCTGTGCTTTGTCCTCTGCAGAGCAGAGCAGGCCCTCGAGTCCTTACCTAAGCAAATCACTCCAGCGTCCTCAGCGTGATCACAGTTATGTCTTCCCCAACCCCTGTGCTTGCAGTTCCAGAGAGCTGACTCATTTCCATGGCATACGAGATCATCAAACCAGATTGGCCCAGAACCTTCTCCAAAACCCGCTGAAGCAGAGAAACTGAGAGCACTTCCACATTGAAGTTGTTTGCAAACCACAGTGGCATGCTCTTTGGTGAAGCCATCATCACACACTGTTCCCCACTGGCCTTGGAATTTGACCTCTATTCGTCCTGAGCACCGGTTTCCTCCATTGGTCAGCCTCAACTCCAAATTGGATCCATCTAAGGCAGAGAAAAGACCAGAGTTCAGAAGCGATATTCTTTCAGAAGTGACTTCAGAAAATAAGGATCCTCTGAGCATTTAGGAGTTGATGCTGTAAATAAAATGAATCCTTAAAATATACTCCATATGTAAGAGAACTGTAGCCCATAAGATCTGGTTGACAATGCAGATATAGACTTTATTCTGCTTATACTTAGCAAGAAAAACATTTTGCAGGTTGCAGTTTTTTAACTGCTTGCTCTGTCTTGTTTTCTTTCGTGACTAACACAGAAGTAAATACTCTTGTACAGAGATGGATAGATTTGAGTCCAATTGCTTATTTTCAACAAGTAAAATGAAAAGAAATAGTCAGATGCAGCAAAACAGCACAAACAACAAGCCCATCACTTTTTTGTTTCTTGATTCACAAAATGAATCGTCAGTTACTGGACAAAAGGGTAATAAATTGTGGGTCAGTACATTCCATTAATATGTCACTGGGAGCTGGGATAAGGAATTATTTTAGATAGCTGGAACTCCTTATATAAGAATAGGAAGTTATAATGGACTACTTAATATAAAAGTGAAGTCAGGCAGGCACTTCCTCACTGACCAATGTCCAGGTTCTCTCTTTTTAAAAAAGTAATAATAACTTCTAGTTTAAAATTTATCATAGGGCAGGCATTTAGCCTAGAGGTTAAGATGCTGGGTAAGCGTCCCTTGTTCCACACTGGAGTGCCTGGGTTCAATCGCTCTGGCTCCTGACTCTAGCTTCCTGCTAACACAGACCCTGAGAGGCAGCAGATGACGGGTCAAATAATGGGGCTCCTTCCACCCATACTGGAGATCTGAATTGGGTTCCCTGCCCTCAGTTTTGGCTCTGGCCTAGCCCCAGCCATTGCAGATGCCATATCCAGTACCTGAATCAAGTTCAATCTTCATAATAATTTATTGAGGAGATGGAGGTTTAGAAGAATTAGAGAGGCAGTTAAAGTCACAGAGCTGGTAAGTGCCTGGCTGACGCTCCTTATGAAACACTCGCCTGTAACAGTTACCTGCAGGACTGAGTGCCATTGTCCTGTCTGGACACTTAGCAGTCCAGCAGCACTGACCTCATCTGGAAGTTGGCAAAGTGCAGACTGAGGCTCTGCAGTTTAAAAAAATCAGCATGAATGGTTTGCATGTTAATACATGAGAAGCTGTGGACCCACAGCTTTATTCTCTCTGCTCTTGTAAGTCATAATCTTGAAAAGGGGATCAGAAGCTTTCCCACACCTTCATTCATTCAGCAGGTGTGTAGATCATCTATCATGGTGTGGGGAGTCTCTGCTGCCTTCCAACAGTTTGCCTTGACATTGTGTATGAAGGCTCTGCTGACTCTGCTTCCTCCTTCATTCTAGTCCTGTGTGGTTTATCTACTTTGAAATGCCTGTGTCTAGGCCACTGCTGCATGCTGTCCTGACTGGACATGCCATACTCTATGTTTCTGCTCATGTGTTTGGTCTGGGGTAGATTCTGTCACAACAGAGCCTTTTCAAACCCTTTAAAAAACAACATGGAAGGCTGGCATTGTAGTGCAGTAGGTTTGGATGACTCAAGGATTTGAACCCATGTCATCTTTGTAGGAAACTCAGATGGAGTTCCAGGCTTCAGCCTCTTCCAGTCCTAGCCGTTGTAGTCATTGGAGAAGTGAACCAGCTGGTGGAAGATTTCTCTGTCTCCCCTCTACGTAATTATTTTTCTTTTAAAAAATATTTACTTATTTATATGAAAGACAGCTACAGAGAGAGAAGGTGAGACACAGAGAGATCTTTCATTTGCTGGTTCACTCCCCACATGGTCACAAGGGCATGGAGTGAGCCAGGCAGAAGCTGGAAGATTTTTCCAGGTCCTCCATGCGGGTGACAGTGGCTGAGACACTTGGTCCATTCTCTGCTGCTTTCTCAGGCACATTAACAGGGAACTGAATTTGGAATGAAGCAGCTGGGACACAAGCTGGTACCCATAAGGGATGCCGGTATTGAAGGTGACATTGTTACCTGGTATGCCATGATGTCAACCCCAACTCTTCCTTTCAAATAAAACAAATAATTCTTGAAAAAAATTATATGAGCTTTGTCAGGTGTTTATCTGGTATTCTAGCAACGGATTAAGTAATTTTATACATGGTCTAGATTATTTACAGAAAAATGGTTTCTTCTAGTTTTTAATCCATCTACACATATTTTTCTCATCAAGAATTTCATATTGATACTTTGGTTTGTATTCTTACCTGAGCAAGTTACTCCGGCATCTTGTTTGTGGGTACAATTGTGCTTTCCCCAACCATCATGCTTGCAATTCCAAATGGCTGATTCATTTCCTCTGCAGGAAACATGGTCCATCCAAATGCGGCCAGTACCTGCGGTGGAATTAGCCCACCCGGGGGCTGTGATGGCAGTGGGACACCCAAGCTGTCTACAGATCACAGAGACTTCCTCCATGCCCCAGTCATTGTTGCACACCGTTCCCCATTCTTCCTGGACTTTGATTTCCACTCTCCCGCTACATGCGTTTTCACCAGCCGTTAGCCTCAGCTGCTTCTCTGGTTCTCCTGCAACGATGGGTTAAGACAGAATTGGATGAGGTGACAAAGATAGTTTTTTAGGCTATTTATGTATCTTTCAAAGTCATCTTGGCTTCAAATGAAGAAATGTTGTATAATCAGCAAAACCAAGTAATACATTACTATGAAATGTCTTTATTTTATGGCTAGATATTCTTCATGGTGGAATTCTATGAACTCACTATGGATAATTTTCCAGTTCAATAAGATGAATGGAATGAGCTAGCCAAGTTTCTCTCAAATCCCAAAATTGATAGAAAGATGGCAGATAGAGGATTTAGGAAATGAAAAGATGAGTTTCAAGAAAAATAATACTTATTTGACATGCATGTGAAAACCAGCATGATTTTTAAAATCTGAGACTCTTCAGGTTAAACGGAAATTGAGATGGCAACAGTTGCATATTCCCTCTGTGAAATAAACTCCTCGGAACTCTGCCCCAAAAGATGTCAACTGCCTCTTTGGCATCATTTTGATTTAACTTAGGAGCAAAGCCTGGCTTCCTTCAATATACGAAAAGATAAAAGTTGGCATTTGGGTTAAGATGCTTTAAAAATTTCTTTTAACCCAGTAGTTCTGAGATATTACCTTCTCTATAGTTATCCTTGCTTTTCAGCTAGTTATTACTATTATTTTTTTAATATCAGTTTCCCCTGAGAATTCACCTTGTTTTGTGAGGGAAGCCATGCATAAGTTCTTGTTGTCTGCTTTTTAATAACATCTATGCCATTGAATTAGATTCAGTATGTTAGTGTTTAGATGCTACTCAGCTCTCAGCGGTATTATTTGTTTTTTAATGATTATTTTTCAGTGTGGGCTCTTGAGTAAATTTGGCAAAGTACTTACCAAGAGAACTGGCAGTGAAGGAGACACTGAGGAGTGAGACCAGAGCAAGAGTGAAGGGATGCAAGTGGATAAAATCTCTTCTAAAATCTGTGGGAAGAAAGGGCAGGGGAGAAGGCAAGTGTAGTCTTCCTCCAGGAGACTCTGGAGAAGGTAGAGAGCTTCAGAGGTCTGAGAACAACAAAGAATGCCAACCCAGAGGGAAAATCTTTCTTGCTCAAAGAAAGGAAAAGGTACACGACAAGATCCTGTAGTCTCAGTGCAAATGCTTAGCAAATGTTTGCGTTTACGGGCAAGCAAGGAGTGCGGATTTAGAAGAAATATGGGGTGGAACCCAGAATTCCAAGGACAAGCCGTAAAACCTGGAAAGCTGGAAAGGCACCAATGAAACAGCAGTGAGCATTTCCCCTTAGAGCCAGTTACAGGGCAGGTTTTCTGAGATTCCTGTATTCCCACTCTGCCTGCAGTTTCAGCTACTGACATCCCATCTGTGTATCTACCTGAGCCACTCTACAGAGGTAAGTTCTGAAGAGGGGTGCATTATGTCTGTTACAACCGTGGTGACTTCATCCCTTCATCCATAGCTGGCACTGTACCTGCTTAGTGGCAGCTGAGCAATGAAGTAAATGCTGCTATCTGAAAAACCCCCCAAATTGGATCCCTTCATCGAAAACATTCTTTAGTGTTGGTAACAATCCATTTTTTTTATTTCTCTAACTCAACACTAAAAGAAAGAACACTAAATTATTTCCACATGTTCATATAAATTATGAAGTAGATTTCAACTCAAGTTGTCACTCTAAATTTCTTCTAAATAATCAACTTTTAACCATCAATGACTTTCATGTTCAGTATAGTTCAGTTAACTAATTCTTGGCTTAATTTCATTTCAGCAGCTTTATGATTGATGGAAACTCCAATCCCTTCCTTAAATCTTCACATTTAATGTATAATACATCAAAAATACTACCTTCTAAGCATGGTGGTCCTTTTCTGTTTTATTATTTCTTGATACCAAACACTTATAAATTTTATTTTTTGACTGACAGAATAGTTCTATACTGCTAAGAGTGTATATAAAATAAGAGATTTTACCAATAGATCCAGAGTCTTCAAGTAGTCCCATTCTGAGCTTGCCTAGTCCAAAGTTATGGCATTGAAATGATTCCTAGATCTTGTATCATTCCGTGGAAGTGTTCTCTCAAGAACTGAACTACTGTGAATTAAAGAAAAAAAAAAAACCAAAACACCCGTCACATAAATACAAAGGCTATATAATGGCGGAGGAGGGGTTAACCCAAAAAGGGAAGTCATTGGAAGAGCTTTGGCTTCCGTTCGTGCTTGTGTTTTCTTCAATATGGGACATGAAACACCCAGAGGAAATTGAGAAACACTTCCCAGTGATTTACAGAGCTTAAGCGGAAATATTAATATTGTGTTGCACTGAATATTTTTAAATGTTTGAACTTGATTTTGAACTGTTAGACATACGAAAACCGAATACTTATTATATAATTAAATGATGCAAAACTAAAGGAAAACAGCCAAAACACAATTAATGTTTTATCATTAGATTCACAATGATCACTTCCATAAATGTTCTAGAGCTGAGACCAGGAATGGGGGATTCCATGCAAGCCTCCAGTGCGGTGGCAGAGATTGTCACTTGAGTCATCACTGCCGCCTCCAGCTCTGTCCTGGCAGGATGTCACAATGAAGAGCCACAGATGGACTCAAACTAAGTGCTCCAGTGCAGGAGAAAGGCACCCTGACCACTAGACTAAATGCTCACTCCACCTCATGAGTTATTGCACATGGGTTGTGTATAGAAAACATATGTGTTTCTTTTCCAACAAGTGGAGAACCCCAATAAAATCAATGATGACAATTACTGATGACAAAAAGGGTGAGCAAAAAATGACCAAAACATTGCTTTAGCTCAAAGAGCTCAGATTCTAGTAAGGGAAACCACGTAACAGTAGTAAGGAGCATAGGTTCAAAGAATGGGACAAAAACTAAAGGAAAAAGTGATTGATCTTCACAGAAATAGGTATAAGCAATCAGAAAACTTCATGAAGAGAGGCATACAAAGTGTTAAAAGACAAACTTTTGAATTTTAAAATTTGAACAACTACTAATAGGCAATCATGGCATAAACACAGAGCCACTAGAAAAATTTCATGGAAAGTGCATATTATGAATAAAAAGAATGAGTGGATTTAAGCAAAAATAACCTGTTTTCTTCCCCCTAAAGATGTACTTAATTTTATTGGAAAGGCAGAAATGACAAAGGGAAGGAGAGACAGAGAAAAATACCTTCGATCCACTGGTTCACTCCTCAAATGGCCAGAATGGCCAGAGCTTAGCTGATCTGAAGCCAGGAGCCAGTAACTTCTTCTGGGTCTCCCTCATGGGTTCAGGATCCCAACGCTTTGAGTCATCCTCTCATGCTGTCCTACATGCTCACCAGTGGCAATCATGCTCCAGCAGGGGATCTTCCTGCAGCCCCTCTACCAGGTTTGTCTACTCTCTCCCTAGTCTCATGTGTGCTGATTGGGTGCTGTGGCCCAGTCTGGTATCTATGGTCTGCCTCACCTGGACATTTGCCAGTGGGTGCTGTAGCCTGGTCAGGCCTGGCCCACTCCTAGTTCCAGCCCAGCCAGCCCCAAGTCCCGGATGTCACGTGGATGCAATTCACTGAGCCAGGAGTGAGTTTGCTCCCAGCTTACTGCATGCACAATTCCATCCCACAGCCTTTACCTCCTTACACAAAATGGCGCCCAATGCAGCTCTGGTGTGGGTCTGGACTCTAAAATCCATTCTGTTCCTGTACTGCCTGTTTGGGGTCTGCTGCTTTGTCTCTGCTCCTGGTTGAATCAAACAAATCAGCAGGATCGGTTCACTACCTGAGCACCCAGTGAATGTCCCTTCCCACTTGGTTGCTGGTGAAGCGCTGGCTGCTGGTGGAGCTCAGATGGCTGCTTGCTAACTAACACTGCGGTATCTGATCGTTGCAATACCATGCTGTTGTCTCTGCTGCTTTCCTGTGTCTGTCAGTCTCCAGGTGCCCCTCTGCCATTGGCCTGTCTTTTTTTTTTTTTTTTAATTTCCTGAAATGTGCCTTCTCTGCTTCACCCTGGCTAATGATTCTCCATCTGTTTAAATATGCCCTTATCCTATTCAGCCATCTTGATTCTAGTATATTTTATTTAACTTTCTCAATCAAACAATTATTTATCACATCACTGAGAAAAATACAGGCTTAGAGTAACTGGCACCTACAGATATTGTCACCCACACTTTTTTTCTGGATTCTGCTCCTGATTGCAGATTCCTGCCATTGCAGACCCTGGGAGGCAGTGGGGATGCCTGAGCTTGTTTAGCTCTTGACACTCACAAATGCATGGATTGCATTGCCATCTCCTGGCACATCCCCAGCTCAGTCCCACGCATGAGAAGTCAATTCATGGGTGGAATCTCCATCTTTCTGTCCTCATATAACTAAATCACATGAAATGAACTTCTCGGGGAAGAAGTTATAAATGATGACATTCCAAAACACCAAATGAAAGAAACCAGTGCCCTTAGTTTCCTTTTTCTTCAGTGATTAAAATTATTAGTTTAAAATAACCACATACAATCATAAAATGTCTTTCGTAGACCTCTAGATAACTGCAAAGTAAAATCTTGTAACAGATAAAGAAAATGACCTGGCTGTATACTGCTTACAAGAGCCTCATTTCTCTTATAAAAACTCATTTCTTTTTAAAGATTTTATTTACTTTTATTGGAAAGGCAGATATACACAGAGAGAAGGGGAGAGACAGAGAGAGAGAGATCTTCTGTCCACTGGTTCACTCCTCAAGTAACTGCAATGGCTGGAGCTGAGCCAATTTGAAGCCAGGAGCCAGGAGCTTCTTTTGGATCTCCCACGTGGGTGCAGGATCTCAAGGCTTTGAGTTGCATTCTACTGCTTTCCCAGGCCACAAGCAAGGAACTGGTTGGGAAGTAGAGTAGCTAGGACACAAACCAGCACCCATATGGATTCTGGTGCATACAAGGTGAGGTCTGTAGCCACTGGCTACTGCTATGGGCCCAAGAATTCAGTGCTTTTTATAAAAGGTGGAATAGATGTTCCATCAAAATAGAAAGCAACTAAAACAGGAGTATCTTTGTTCACATCAGATAAAGCAGAGTTTAAGCTTAAAACTGTGGAAATGGAAAAGAGGGTCATTATATAATCATAAAGAAGCCAATTAAGCAAGAAGGCTTAACAATTGTAAAAATATGTGCATTCAATATTGTAACATCAAAACACATATATTTTAGTAAAGCTAGAGATACATGGTAATAAAGAATAGTGTAGTAATAAAACATTCCACTTTCCTCAATGTATAGATTGTAGAGAAAACTAACAAAAACATATAATTTCAATTTGCACTCTAGTTAGATCAAATGGAGCCCACAGAAATCTAGAGAAAATTTCACCCAGATTTTATGTTCCTCAACTGCATATGGAACATTCTCCAGGATAATTCAAATAATTTCTAATAAACTTAAGATCTAAGGGATGACTCAAAGCCTTGGGACCCTGCACTTACATGTGAGGCCCAGAAGAAGCTCCTGGCTCCTGGCTTTGGATTGGCCACTTGGGGAGTGGAAAATCTTTCTCTCTGTCTTTCCTTCTCTCTATAAATCTGCCTTTTCAATAACAATAAATCTTTTAAAAATGCCAGGAACTGATGACATTGTTGAATTTTATAAATAATTTTAAGAAGAACTAACACTAGTTCTTCTAAAGCTAATCCACAACGTTGAAGAGAAACAAGTTTTTCAGAGTCTATTCTCTTAGGCCAGCATTATTCTGAAATTAAAACCAAACTACAACTTAAGAACAAAAACAACAAAAGCTATAGGCCAATATCCAAGATGAATATAAATAAAAATGCTTCAGAAAATGGTGATCTACTAAACACAATAGCACATTAAACATTAAAAGGATCAGTAATGAGCAAGGCAGTTGTTCTAATGAGGAAGATGCTGGTGTAGCACTCACATCCCAATTTAGAGCAACTGGTCTCCAGTGATAACTTCAGGTTCCGATTCCAGATTTGTGCTTCTGTTTACCCTAGAGACACATCCGAAGGGGAGATCTGAATTGAGTTTCTGGCTCCTAACTTTCACTTCATCCAAGCTTGACCATTCTGCGCATTAGGGAGTGAACCAATAGATAGCAGGTCACTTTATCTCACTCAAGTAGTTTTAGGAGATAAAAAGATCTTCTATCCATTGTCTTATTCCTCAAATGGCTATAGTGAGCAGAGCTGGGCCAGGTTGAAGCTGGAGCCTAGAGCTCCATCTTGGTCTGCCATATGGGTTCAGGGGCCCAAATACTTTTAGCATCTTTCTCAGCATTCCCAGATACATTAGCAGAAAGCTGAGTCAGAATTGGAGCAGCTGGGACTGGAGCCAGAGCTCGGATGGGACCCTGGGTTTGCAGATGGCATCTTAACTCTCTGTGCCACAATGTCACTCGCCTTAAATAATTTTTATAAAGATTATTTACCATAATGAATTGGGATTCACCCAAAAAATGCAAGGATGGTTTAATACATATAAATCAATAACCATGGCATATCACATTAGTAGAATGAAGGATAATACAGTCATTTTAATACACATAGAGAAAGAATTCAACAAAATTTCATCTCTTTGTGACAAATCTTAATAAATTATGCATAGAAGGAAGGGATATCAGCATAATAAGGGTTCTCTATGACAAACATGCAGTTGATATATTAAATGTGGAAAAGCTGAAAATTTTTTCTATAAGATTTAGAACAAGATGAGGATGTTCATCATTGCTGTTCAACAACTGCCACAAGTCCCAGGCAGCATAAGGAGGCAAAGGAAAGAAAAAGAACAAAGTTAAATCACCTTTGCTTGCAGATAATTTTATCTTGTCTACAGAAAACCCTATAGGGAATGAAATGGCCACTCGGATCTGATTGCTGTTTTTAACTGGTGTTTATGCTTGCCGGAGACTGTGCAGCAAATATCAGCAGCCCGAGGAGTGGGACGGGTCTGCACTGAGTGTTTTGGGAACACACTAGGGTGATCTTCATGCAAAGCAACAGTTGACCAAGGCCTTAGCTGGGAATGTGAGCAGGAGGGAAGGGAGACTGGGCAGTACTGCTGAACTCCCACATCTGCATTGCAATATTAGAGAACTTTGTCCACTCTATTTTAAGCATACAAACAGACATTTTTTAAACAGTGAAACAAATAAATTTAATAGAGAACGAGTTGTGAGAACTTGTGTACCCAGTGAGGAATCCTGTTCTCTTCTTCCCTCTGGGCACATGATGGTCTCCTGATGGTCTCAGGGGTTGGTCAGCAGTGGGAACGAGGATGTGGCTTCGGACCATCACCAAGTCTTGGTAGACAAATTTGATACCCTAAGAAAACGAAAACCACTGAAGAGCTTAGCAGCGCTCCTCTCTAGTCTTGTGTGTCTTTTTCTAGCTGTGTAACGTTTTCCCTCTTCACTCTGGTTCCTGCTGTGCAAGCCAAGGCAGTACTCAGTAGAAATGCAGTCTTGTGATCTTCTTATGTTTTATTTGTTGAATATTATGACTAGAGGTAAATTAAGCATGTGACTATGAGTAGATTAAAATCGTGTCTATGCAAACACTGTTGGAGAGAAGAAAGGATGGAGGGACATTGGTGGGGGTGGAGGGCGCAGAGCAGCAGAGCCTGGAAGTGTGTCTCCTTGGAACTATATTTGTGCAACACAGAAAATATCTATTCTCTTTTTATTAATAAAAATAAAATAATAATAGAAACTATATGGAAGCTATTAAAAACACTTTGGAACTAATGAGAAAATTCAGTTGTTTCAGGCTGTAGAATGAGCATAAATAGTACTTCTGTATGCTCATAGCACACTATCTAGAAAAAGAAATTTTAAAAATCCCATTTACAATAGCTCCCCAAATACTTGAGAAAAAAATTTAATCAGAAGTCAGGGATCTGCAAGAAATACCATAAAATACTAGCAAAAGAGGGGCTAGCATTGTGGCACAGTAGATACAGCCAACATGTGGGACTCAGCAACCCAGAAGAGGCCAGCTGAAGTACCAGCTGCTCAACTTCCAATCCAACTCCCTGCAAATTCACATGGGAAAGCAGCAGAAGATGGTCCAAGAGCTTGGGCCTCTGCACCTGTGTAGGAGAGACAGAAGAAAACTTGGCTCCTGGCTTCTGTCTGATCCAGCCATGATTGTTGTGTCCCTTTGGGAAGAGAACCAGTGGATAGAAGACCTTTTTTTCTGTCTCTCACTCTCCTTGTGCACGCTTCCCTTAAAACATATGTCTGCTTTAAAAATAAATAAAGTAAATATTTTATTTTAAAACAAGGAATTAAAAAACTTTTGGAACTTCCTTGATTTGTTATTTTTCTGCTATCTTGGAAAGTTCTTTGTCTTTTTTTTTTTAATTTTTAATTCATTAATTACATTGTATTATGTGACACAGTTTCATAGGTACTTGGATTCTCCCCACCCCTTTTAAGTCTAAGTTTTTCTCCTCAAAATCCTTGAGTGCAATGTCTTCTGATTCCTCTAAGATCTAAATATTAATGTTTTACTTGATCCCAAAACATTTCCTCTTAATATTTTAGTATGTTGAATATAAAGTTGAGCTAAATATCTGTGTAAACTGTCATTTGCTTTAAACATAAAAAGTGTTGATAATGACGTGCTATAGCATGTTTGTTGGATACACAGAACTTACACAGGCTCAAAGCTGTTTAATAGCTTACTTTTAATTCAAAGTTGTCTGATTTTTTTTTTTGCTCAGTTCTGATAATTGGACTTCTGCTTTTTCCATGCACTGTGCCAAAGTGTCAAGTATCAGTTCCAGGAACTTGCCTTTCTTTGATCTCTCCAGATTCGTGTGTGCTTCAATGTTCAGGGCCTGGGAGCAGAAAGCAAGGCATCTAGAAGATTCGGAAGAGTGGCAAGTGGGATATTAATATGATCAATTTTTCCCTTTCAACAGTGATGCTGTATATAATCTAGAAAAGATAGGTTCGAGTAGTGTGCAGTGATCCATGGCATATGATATGAATAATCAGATATAGTTGGTAGATTCACCAGTGACTTATTATAATTTAAATGTATGACCAGTGAACTAAAGTACACTCATAATGACAATATTCAATGGTCCAACAAGGATTCTCATTGATTTGTCCACTTGAAATCTAAATATACAGAAAGAATTACTTTATGCATATTATGCCCTAGTAGTCTAAAAGGAAAACTCAGTTGACTGATGATAAGGGGGCAAAAAAAGTCAAGCTTTTGTAATGAACTACTGGTACTCATAGATCATTGACTATTTCAGGAACACTGGAGTAAAGGCAGGTTGGCAGGTATGGAATGAGTTAAAATTGGGCGTGTGACAGCTAAACTTTTTTTTGAGACATTCAAGAAGAGTCAATGAGCTAATACACACACACACACACACACATAAATCAATAATCTTTGATCTAGATCCATATCATTATGCAACTACTTCTTCACGGACACCTCCGCATGTAACCGCTGGATATAGCCTATTTGACTCATCTCCTTGATTCTCATTTCCTGTGTGGACAGTGAGCACTTCTTGATCAGAACATAACCATGGAAATCATACCTACTTGCTGTGCCCTCTAATCTGCTTGGGTAATACTCTGACCCTGACTAGAGGCTTTGGATCCCAAGTCCTTCTGCCTTTCTTGTTCCTCACCTATTGTTTATGCCTTGGAAAATTTCCTCCTTCTTGGCCCCACAAAATGTGTTTCTCTCCTTTATTTGAGTCTTCTGTCATTTAAAGCATTGTGTGTGTTGCCCTGACTGTCACGCCTACACCTCACTCTCCATCTGTTGAGATTTCTTGTACAGAATGGCTGTCTTTTTAGAAGGAAGTGGACACTGGTCAGATGAGAGTCATGATGGTATTTGCTGGTGTAAACAAATTTTTGTGAGAGAAATACCAAGTCATGGGTCAGACACTGAGGTGGCATGTTGTCTGTCAGGATAGAAGTAGCCCATGAAATACACAGTATAAAATCCACAACCATTTCCTCTGGAGATGGTTGCCCCATCAGGGCAAGCTAAGAGTCCATGGTCACCAGCTAGGTGGTAAGTGTGCCATATAATCTTCAAAGTAAATGGGAAATGAAGACATAGACATTAGAGAGATCACCTACCAGGAGAATCTGAGCCGTGATAAGATTCAAAGAAATCCTAAATGGAATGGTTGAATGGAAGAGAAGTTTTCAAAAGAAACAGGAAAAGGGAAAATTATGCATGTGTCGGAAAATTCCATACAATGAGATTATGTAGTTAGGAACAAAAAAAGAAATATTAGCAACAAAAAGAGTGAGAGTAGTTCATGTGTCAAATGACGTTGAAATGCTACGTGAGATGAGGACTGAAAAAGCTATTTAACCTGTGATGTAGTGGTCAGTAATGAATGTGGTAAGAGAAGTTTCAGTGATGTGATTTTCATTTCCTGTGAAATGTGAATAAATGACGTACAGAGAAGGGATAGACTGGGCTGAATGACAAGCTGAGGGCCCAGGTGAGGGTTAAGATCACAATTTAAAATGGTTTCTATCTGTGCAACAGTTGTGTCATTTTCTTGAGTTGTGATTGCAGACAGGGGAGAAGCAGAATGAAGCTCAGCTATGTACCCCTGAGTCACCCACACATTACTTCCCCATCATTGTGCAGCAACTCATCATTCTAGTAAGTGATCGTACTACAGTCTTGCTGGGAAACAACTACTTTCTCTTCCTCCCATTCCTATTTTTTTGAAAAAACCATACTGCTGGCTAAAGGATTTCTAGCCCCTGAGAAATGTTCTAGCAGAAGTTCTGTAGATGATAAGTTTTTCTTGTACTCTTCAGTATTTGCTGCAACTTCCAAGAACAATGACATTAAAAGTTAAGCTAAATATAAAGTTGGACAACAGTGTTTTCAGAAACAGGACCATATTGCATCATTGCTGAATTCTGTCAAATGTTTCAAGAACGAATTCCAATTCTTCTCAGACTATTCAAAACAATCGAGGTGAGAAATTCTCTAAATGGCATCCTGTAAGGATAGCATTATCTTATTGCAAAACCAGAAAAAAAGATGCAATAAAGAAAGAGCTATAGACCACTAACTCTGATACACATGAATACAAAAATTTTCAAAATACTAGCTAATAGAATCTAACCACACATCAGAATGTGTGTGATTCATTATTATTATTATTCCTGATTTGCAACACACACATTAATAAATGTGAATCATTACATTACAAATTGAAAATTCAAACCCAAAATATCTCAATAGATGTCAAGAAAGCATTTGATAAAATACAGCATTTTTTCATGATAAAAATTGTAAGCAAATTGGACATAGAATCATTCCTCAACACAGTCAAGCCAATGTAAAAAACCCAGTATTAGTATCACATTAAGTGGAGGTGTTGAGCTTGCGGCATTTCCACTAAGATCCAGAACCATTCTCATCAGGGGTTACTATAATGAAAATCACACAATGTTAGTGAAAGGAATAGAAGACACCAAAGATGAAAAAAATTTTCCATGTTTGTAGATTGAAACAATTAATAGATCATCAAAACCTATATACTATCAAGAGCTATTTGCAGACTCAATATGATCCCAATAAAAATGCCCATGACATCCTTCTCAGATCTATTAAAAAATGATGCTAAAATTCATTTAGAAATACAAGAGACTTCAAATATTTAAATCAATTTTAAACAACAAAAACAAAGCTGGAGGCATCATAACATCAGACTTCATGACACATTGCAGGGCAGTAGTAATCGAAACAGCCTTATACTGACACAAGACATGAAGATCAATAAGGCAAAATGGAAATTTTGGAAATGAACCTATACACCTACTGCCTTCTAATATTTTACAAATGCACTGAAATCAATCCAGGGGGAAAGGATAGTCTTCTCAACAAATGGGGCTGGGAAAATTGGATCTATGTGTGCAGAAATATAAAACGCGACCTTACACCTTATAAAAAATCAACTCTAAATGGATTAAGGACATAATTTTATAGCTTGATACCATCAAATTACTAAAGAAAAACATCAAGGAAACTCTGAAAGACATAGATACAGGAAAAAGTTTTTTGGAAAAGGCTCCAGAAGCACAGGCCACTAAAGCAAAAATAAACAAACGGATTATATAAACCTACAAAGCTCCTGCGCTACGAAGGAAGCCATCAATAAACAAGAGGCAACCAACAGACTGGGAGAAAATATCAAGATCTATAAAGACCTTAACAAAAGCAGCAGTAGTAAAATTTTCCAGTTGAAAAGTGGAAAAAAGACATGAACAGGATGAAATACAAATGGCCAACAGACACATGACAAAAAAATAATTTCTCTGGCCATGGCAGCCCTACTGGAGAGTGAAACAGTGGATCTATCTTTCAAATAAAATTAAATATTTAAAAAATGCTCAGGTTCACTAGCCATTAGGGAAATGCAAATAAAAGCCACTATAAGGTTGACTTCAATCCAGTTAGAATGACTATCAACCAAAAATCAAAAAACAAAAAAAGCTAGTGAGAATGTGAGGGAAAAAAGTATCTCAATCCACGGTTGGTGATAATGTAATCCAATTCATCTGTTATGGAGGACAGGTTTGGGTTCTCCAGAGACATGAAAATAGATCTACCATATAACCCAGCCATTCCACTCCTAGGTTTTACACACTGAAATGAAATAAGCATATGAGAGAGTTATTTGTATAACATGTTGATTGCAGTTCAAATCACAAATGCTAAGAAATGGAATCAACCCAGGTGTCCACTGAATGCTGAATGGATGAAAAAAATGTAGTTCACATACATTATGAAAAGCTACTCAGCAGTAAGAAGATTGAAATCCTCTCTTTTGCAACGAAATGGATATAACTGGAAATGATTATGCTTAGTGAAATAAGCCAGTCCACAAATGACTAATACATATTTTCCATGATCTCTGGTAAGCAATAAAAAGACTACAATAAGTGTTTCAAAAAAAATCTGAGCAAGTTTGACCTTTGGAGATGATCATTGTTTACTGTCTTAAGGCATACGCTTGGGGAGAGTGTGTTTTTGTATTTTTTTTTTTTTTTTTGCTTCTTGTTATGGGTTGGAATCATTTTGAACAGAATATAAAACCCCTTGGCTATAAAGTTAAATAAAGTATGCTATTACAAAAATTAATAATGCAGGGGTGGTAGAGAACATGGGTAGTAGGGAGGGTAAATTGGAAGCACTGCTGAGCTCCCAAATCTATCCTGTGAAATACATGAGCTTCGTCCATTTCATATAAATAACGCAAATTTATTTAAAACCAAGGTAAATATTGCTCTAGGAGCAAAGAGGAAGGTTACATACAAAATTCTTACCATAATAGGAAAAAGGTAAGAAATTAAGGCATTTTGAAAGTCAACCAACCCTGCCTACCAACATCTGCCGATGACTCATTCTTTACCCAGTTGATACGTTTACATAGTCAGCTATATCACCTTGTTTAATCTTGCCAGCATTTTGTGAGATTGTCAATGATCTCTGTACTTTACAAGTAAGAATACGGGTGATTTAAAAAATTAAATGGTTAACCCATCATGGCATATTGTGTAGAAAAACAGGGATTACAAAAGTGAGATTTTGACTCCAGGATGCATGCCCTATGTCAGAATGAGAAAACTCTTTATCAAAAAAATAACCAACGGTCTTAACACAAGAGAGAAGCAAATTACACAATGAATTCTGATAGAGAAGAACATGATTCCAGGGGTCAGAAACCCTCATTTCGGTTGAGGAGGTGAGGAAGAAAGAAAAATTTGAACTCCAATTTTGTCCTTACTAAAATTATAAATTAGAACTGGAAAAATATAATGTGGTGGGGTTTAGAGAAACTTGAATCTTTTCTTTGTTTCCAAGAATAAGGATAGTTCTACTTACTTGTGGCAATAAGCATACTTTCTTCAATTTCCACAGAAAAAGTAATGTTGTGTAACAATGAAACTAATTTTTACCAATGCGTTCTAAAAGTGATATGTGAGCTCAGTGCTCCTCCGTGTACAACTACTTTGTATTTTGTCAGCAGAGATGAGTATTTCCTTAGATGACTTTCTAAAGGAATGTAATGTTCTTCCCTTTTTTAAAAGCAGCTGCTGCAAGAACCAGGAAACATCCAGTTGACTTATTGAAAACCTCAGCCTTTTATATTCCTGATAAAAAGTGAGTACAAAATGTTCACAGCACACCATTTCCCAACGTGGTGGTTGTTAAATCTTTAAGTGAAAGATATTTAAAAGTATACTCATCGGCATAGGTCCTAAGGGCAAAAGTGGATGAGGAGGCAAAAATAAATACACATATCATAACCAGATTACAAACATTACATGATCACATTTTGCAAATAGTCATATCTGTTTATATTTGTATATACTTATATATAAGTGTATTAAAGGGAAAAGTCAGAAATAATAAAACAAAAAATTGTACTTTATAACTACGCTACATGTTTCATTTTTCATTAAGAGTAGAGGACTAACTCTCTAAGAATATTTATTTGTTTATTTGAAAGGCAGTGTTACAGAGGTAGAGATAGATAGAGAGAGACCTCCCAGTCTCTGATTTTCACTCAATGGTTGCAAAGGCAGGGCCTGAACCATGGTGAAGTTGGGAGGCTGGAACTCCATTCAGGTCTGTTTCGTAGGTGGTATGTGCTCAAACGTTTGAGCCATCTTCCGCTACGTTCAGTTCCTAGCAGGAGTTGAAATGTATGGGATGTTGATATTACAGCCACAACTTCACCACCCCCAACACCATGATGTCTATTGCAGCAGTAACTTTCAGAAATGGCTTATAACTCTATTTGTAAATGACTGATCTATTACTTACTGATAAAATACTTCATTAACATTCAGTAGATGCTAGTCACTGGGAGAGTTGACATGAACTTTATGTATGAGTGAGAATTTGAGATGAAGAAAACCAACAATTACAGCAGAGTGTGACATGGATTTTAACAGCAATGTGTTTGAATATTTTGAGAGCATGGATAAACAGCCCCAGTTTGACATAAAGTGGATCCAGAAAGCTCATCCTTGAAGTAAACCTGAAATTGACAACAGAGAAGAAAGTAGAAAATTTGCAACAGCATGAAGTCAAATAACATGCTACTGAATGCCCAATGTATCACTGAAGAAATGTGAAAAAAAAAAAAAGCAAAGATCTTCCTGAAGCAAATAATGTGTCAATGAGGAAATTAATAAGAAAAACAGAAACTTTTTTGCAATGAATGAAAATAAAAACTCACAAAAATCAATAGTGTTTATATACACAAATACCATGACTGAGAAAGAATTAGTTAACATTAGTACCATCCACAACAGCTACAAAAAAATTAAGTACCTTAGAATAAATTAAACTAAGGATATGAAAACTTTCTACAATAAAAATTATTAAACATAAGAAATAAAAGACACAAAAAATGAAAGAAAAAAAACTTCCATGTTTGTTGAGTGGAAGAATGAATATCATCAAAATGTCAACATTACCCGGAACATTATTCAGATACAATAAGATTCCCATCAAAATGCCAAGGACATTTTTCTAAGATCTAGAAAAAATTGTGCTAAAATTCATTGAGGCATAATGAAACTACAAATAGCTAAAGCAAGCTTAAAAAACAAAACGAAACAAAACGAAGAAGCTAGAGGCATCACAATACGAGATTTAGAGACATATTGCAACTCTATTGTAATCAAAATGGCCTGGTACTTTCCTGAAAGTAGATATGTAGACCAATGTAACAGAATAGAAACCTTGGAAATTACTCCACACATCTACAAATCAACTAATCTTTAACTAACAAGCTGAAATCAATCTCTAGAGAAGGGACAGTCTCTTAAGAAAATGATGCTGGGAAAAGTGGATCTCTGTGTGCAGAATTTTGAATTAAAACCTGCCCCTTACACTGTATACAAAAATTGATTCATCATGGGTCAGAAATCTAAATCTATGATCTGATACCATCCAATTTTAGAAAAACATTTGGGAAACTCTGCAAGACATTGACATAGACAAAGACCTCTCGGAAAAGTTTTAGAAGCCCAGGTGACGAGACAAAAGTAGCAAAATGGGATTGCATCAAGCTAAAAAGCTTCTGCACAGCAAAGAAATACTCAACAAAGTACAGAGAGCTGACAGCACAAGAGAAACTGTTCGCAAATTACACATCTGGTGAATGATTAATATCCAGGATATACAAAGGTCAAGAAACCTAACAACAACGAAGCAAACAATCCAATTAAGAAATGGGCAAAGGACATGAACAGGCAGTTTTCAAAGAATGAAAAGTCAAATGGCTGACAAGCGTACGAAATAATGCCGATGATCGACAGCCATCTGGAAATACAAATAAAACCACTGAGTTTTCATATGACCCCAGTTAGAAAGGATATCATCACAAAAAAAAAAAAAAAAAGATGGTAAGGATGTGGGACTGGAAGGAAAAGCAAATGGGAAGTTGCTGGTAAGTATTAGTATTTCAGTTATGTGAAGATGAGTAAGCTCTGGAGAACTGCTTTACTTTACAACACCATGCCTATACATAGTAACACATTGTATAATCAAATATCTGTCTCAGAAAATCATTATGAAATCCACCAAGTACAGCACTGAAACTTTAAGGTAGACAAGAAACAAGTTTCTGAGTCCTGTCAGTCACAAGACAACATGCCAGGTAAATGTGGCTAGCTGGGTGCTATAACAATGGCTCAGTCATCTCCAGAGAGGTGAAACAGATCATATTGGGGCTAATCCTCTGAGTTCAAGTGCCTGCATCCCATATGGGCTCCAGATCATGCCCCGGCATTGTAAGTCCATCCTTGTCTGGAAGCAGAAATGCATACCACACTGCATCCTCACATCTGGATGTTAGTCTCCGTTTCACAGCTACTGTACACCCCCTTAAGTGAAAAGTCATGATACAAAATCAACAATAGAAAAAAAATAGAAATTTACAATGCCATGAAGTTAAATGACATGTTACTAGATATGACAGGTCTTCTTTCTTAACTAAAAAGCCTTTTCTCTTGAGTAAATTGTGCTTATTTTAAAGGATCTTTGAAAGGTCAGAAACTCTGACTAGAGTTTTATGTGTCTTGATTACTGACAGGATAATTTGTCTTAAGAAATTTGGCCCTAAAGATTTTTAAGCAGTGTGATATATATATATATATATATATATATATATATATATATATATACACACACATATATATGCACACACAGAGTATTAACATGTATATATACATATACACACACATATATATATTAGGAATATCTTGGCAATATAAAAAAAGATAGCTAAATCCTCAGATTTTTGAGTTTTCATTAATTTCATACAATTTATTTTACATCATATTCATCAGCCAAAAATTTTTGGAGGGGCCTCTCAGCAAGTGTGTCTTCAGGCTAATCTTTAGATAAACATTGATAACCCATTATAAATACAGAGTATCCAAGCTCTTGAATTCCTGGGAAAAACACACTTTACACACCAAAATTTTGTGACTCAACCCACCTGTCAGATTGAATAGCTGGACCCCACTTCTCATGACCTTAAGTGCTTTTATAAAATCTAATTGCAAAATTATAAAGGTATTTTTTTCTAAAAATGAATCATACCTCATATGGAGGTAGTGTTAGGTAGGTGGAGAAAACAGATGTTATGTAGTTATAAAGAACAGATCTCTTAAAGTGAACCTAATGCAGTGATTGATCAAAATTACTAGATGGTGCTGGGGAAAAAATGGGCTTACTTTGGCTGAGGGTCTTGTGTGAAGCATAGGATAGAGGCAAGGAACACAGTACAGAGAGCAGGTGCTGTATGGCAAACTTTAACAACTTTATGATTACACTGAACAACAGGTCTCCCGATACCCTATCGAGACCAGGGCATCCCCTAAAGGGGTTATCGCTTTCTTCGTTAGGAAAAGTTTGAGTCCACTCATTAACGTTGTTTTCACCTCCCTGCCCTTTCACTCTCAACCAGAAATTAGAGTCTGTGATCAGGCAATGGCCTCTGGCTCTGCACCTGCCTCCAATTAGTACAACGGCAATAAGGGAAAATATGTTTGGAATCACGTAAAGCCTCTGGGAGTAGCTGATGTCATGACTCCACGGTGGAGTTTGGAGAAGTTCTGAGCAGTGGAGCTGGAGTCCCCTGTAGACCATCAACAGTGCATAAATCTCTGGCAATTCAGGTTATTGCCTGGCCCCAGAGGCTGAATAAGTTAGGGAAGTTTTTAATAGATTTTTTTTTTCCAAAAGTAAACTCTGATCAGTTACTGCAAAAAAGAAGGCCTGACAGGCTTGCTGATGTAACAAGTTGCGCTCAATCAAGAGCAGTAAAAATAACACAGACTTTCCCAAATACTTGATTCTGAAAGTCCTCACAAGTGACTTTTGTAAAAGGTAACTTTTGACATAAAAGAATTGTGATAATCGCGTACATAATCCAGCTTCTTCTTAATATTAGTTATTAAATACTCATCAAAACTGTTCTCAGTAAAATGATACAAAGAAGATAATTCATTCAAATTTCACCTGTTTTTCCACAGCTGACTACATAGAATTCAATCTAGGATTACACAAGGTTTTGTGGCCCCGTCTCCCTAGTCTTTCTCCGGCTTGTGAGTTTGTCCTTGCCTTTAGGAATCTGACACTTCCGAAGGGTGCAAGTCAGTCACTTTGTAAAATGCCTTTCATATGGGATGAGCTGGTGTTTTCTCGTTACTGGATTGAGGTTGTGTAGCATTGAGGAGGATGCGGTAGGGATAACAGGTTCTTCACGCACACGGGGGCTGAGCCAGAGAAGTACTTTTGGAGATATTACCTGCTTTGCCAAATGTTCCCACAGAGTGTTTCAATACTATGCTGGATGCTAACCTCTTATGAAATGAATAATTTGCAAATATTTTCCTATTTAGAGGCTTACCTTTTCTTCTTAATAATATTTAAAGAATAAATATGAGCTGCAACATCCCTTTCAGAGCTGACAAAATGTTGAGAATGTCAATAGCTTGGGGTTTCTTTTATAACATGAAGGGGGTTTTTTGGTAATTCTGTGCCCTCAGGTGTTCATTTTTGCTTTGATGAAAATGCTTTTTTCTGCATTGGCATCCCACATGGCTTTGTTGCTGGGAGCACCCTATGACATGAGCAAGCTGTCAGAGGGTGCTCAGCTTCTAGAAATGGGCTTAAGGACAATGAGATCAGAATTGTTCAGAAGAAATAAAACAAGAAAAGAAAGTGGAGCGGCTCTTCCACTGTGCCTGTGGGGAGAACCTAGGGATTCGCACAAGTACTTAGGAATTGGGCCGGCGGGTAGGGCCCCAGGCTGGCAGGCTAGCACGAGCCAGGAGATCCATACACGTGCTTGAGTCCTAGATGGATGGGTGGGTGGGGAGCCAGGCTGGCATACAGGCATAGCATGCCAGTGGACCAGGTCTGGGGACCCTTGCATGTGCTTGGGTCTCAGGCAGTCAGGGCTCCAGGCAACATCACCCCACCAAAAGACTAGACTGGGAAGCCCATGTGCTCATGGGTGTAAGGGCTATGGATGGCTCAGGGAAGAGGGCATGGGGATGTATGGGAGGGGGACAACTGGGCAGCACATCACAGATGAGAAATTACTTCTGGGGGACGTCTGCTGACGAGGCCAGTATACTTGCAAGTAAGCAAGGGGGTCGAGATGAGACCAGGCAGTTTTGTTGTTGTTGTTCTTATTATTATTATTATTATTAATTACATTGCATTATGTGACACAGTTTCATAGGCACTGGGATTCCCCCCGCCCCTCCCCAAGCCCTCCCCCCATGGTGGATTCCTCCACCTTGTTGCATTACCACAGTTCAAGTTCAGTTGAGATTCTTTCATTGCAAGCGTATACCAAGCATAGAGTCCAGCATCTTATTGTCCACATAAGTTCAACGGCTTCTTGGGGAGACCATCTCTGCTCTGAAGGTAGAGCCGGCAGAATATCGTCCCGATCAATTAAAAACCTCAACAGAACATCAGCAACAATTTATAACGTTATGGAATTAATTGACATAGTATTGAGTAACCAATATGTTTAAAAAAATGCAAGTTCTTAACCACATCCTGTGACTTCTTCATTGACATTTCAATATTAGTTTATATACAGCCGGGTTCTATACACCTTAAAATGGCTATGGATTACTATTCAGCTGTCTCGTGTCTATTTTCATTATAGTATTTAGCATTTTATAGCGTTGAAGCATAATTTTGCTGAACCTGTCTGTTTTTCAGGTAATCTAGAGTGGCTTTAACTCTAACAAGACATATGTCAACAGTTTAGGTGCAGAACAGTTTTAGGAGGGGTGTGCAGAGAAATATTCAATACCCTAGTGAGGAGTAACTAATCATTGTGTCCCACCTAGTAAGGTATAAGTGAATCCATGCTGACCGTTTCCTGTCTGATTCTAGGCTTTCCTTGTTGTTCTCTGTCTATCTATTCTAGATTTTTTTGTTTGTTGTTTGTTTGTTTTGAGGGGTTTCGGGAGGATTCCTGATGGTCATTGCCAGAGAGGGTGGGGATCCAAAGTTGGAACCAAGCGAGGACCAGAGAGAGCTCCCCTCCCTATTCCCGAAGGAAGTTTACTGTTCTTCTGTTTCTGCGAACTGCTCGGGAGACCAGGCAGTTTTGAGGAGGGAAATTGGCAGACTTTTCAGGGTCAGACCAACGCAACCGCCTATGTGGGAGACCTGAGGTGGGTTAGTTAGCATTGACCACTATTGACTACCACTCACCAGTACACAGGAAAGCTATAGCTGAAGGGCCTACCTGCAGGGGCAGGCCAAAGTACCCACCAATGAGTGTCAGAACAGGGGATGGGTCTCGT
This sequence comes from Ochotona princeps, assembly GCF_030435755.1. Classification (NCBI taxonomy): domain Eukaryota; kingdom Metazoa; phylum Chordata; class Mammalia; order Lagomorpha; family Ochotonidae; genus Ochotona; species Ochotona princeps. The sequence goes on from NC_080858.1 coordinate 22,411,321, forward strand.
TAGGCCAGGCCATGACACTAACCAGCAAGCAAGAGAACCAGATCTGGGGGTAGATTCTGTGGGCGTTACATGGGTTCACTGCAATACCCACTGGTTTGTTCAAGAGCTAGGGTGGTGATGGGCCAAACTAGGCATGATCATGGTACTCATCAACACTCATAAGAACTGGGATTGGGAACAGGCTGGGCTGGACCAAGATGCAGCACCCATACAGGCTCGCCCTAGAATTGGGTGTTGGGTAGGCCAAGTCTCAACATATACCAGCATATACAAAGGCTGAGACTGGGGGGGTGGGGGCAGCGCACTGTACTGGGAAAAAGCCTAACACCTGCTGGTACATGTGACATTTGGTTCTGGGAGCCTGCCTGGTGGGGAAATCTTGGGAACTCCTCTGGTGAGTTGTAGTTCACAGTGGTGACTATGTGAGTCAGGGCTGGGTATTGGTCAGGCTGGGCAAAGAAGTTCCACTTATCGGGAGATGTGTGGGTTGCCTTGGGGGCATACAGGGGAGCATGGGGGGGAGCATGGGAGGGGAGCAGACAGTGCAAGGCCAGAACAACCATAGCAGAGTGGCATGAGCATGAGCCGGAATGGGGTACAACCCATGTTGGGCTAGGCTATTACATTTACCAGTTTACATGAAAGTCAGGAATGCAGGCAACCTGGGCAGGGAGTGAGCTGGGCTGGGCCAGGCTGCAGCATCCGATGGCAAAGGCTAAGGCAGGGATGGGCTAAGCTGGACTGGATCAGAGCAACCAATGACATGCACAAGATCTATGGCTTGGAGCCTCCTGGTGAGTAAGCTAAGGGAATACCCCCTCTGGGCTGCGATTCCTACTAGCGAGTATGACAGCAGGAACAGTGGTGGCAAACTAGTTCGGACATGACTGTAGCACACTTCAGCATGCATATGGGCTGGGTCCGGATGTACCAAACTGGGCTAGGCTCCAGCACCTGCTGGAGTCATGAAAGCCAAAGTGGGTGGATGTGGGACAGGCTAGGTCTTGGCACCTGATGAACCACATAAGAGCCAGGTGTGGGGGTGGGCCAGCACTCAACAGTAAGAGCCAGAATGAGTGAGTTCAAAAGTCAAGATCTGCAACAGCGCAGACTAAAGCAGGCGGCAGTACCCACCAGCATGCAAGTGCGTCAGATCTGGATGCAAGCCAGGACGGGCCAATTCATAACATCCACCAGCAGATGTGAGAACCAGGAGAGGGTGTAGGACAGCCGTGTTGGGCTACGATACCAGTTCACATTAGGGCCAGGACTGGGAGCTGGCTGGGTTGGGCTGGGCTGTAGCATCTGCCAGAATGAGCTGGAACTGGGGCAAGCTGGGCCAAGCCAGGCTGCAGCACCCACTTGTGAAAGCTGAGATGAGCTAGGCCATGCCAGACAGGGCTGCAGCATGCAAGACCTGGGGTAGAGGTGGTGGGAGTGAGCCTGTAGGGGGACTGTGGGGACTTCCCTGCTAGGGCACTGCTCCCACTGGTGAGTGTGAGATTGAGGACTTGAGTCTGGGCTACAAAACCCATTGGCTACTCGTGAGCTGGGTTAGAGGGCAGAGCCAGTCTGTGCTAAGCGACCACATCCAGTGGTGTATCCATGAGCCAGAGCAGGTACAGGCTGGTCTGGCTTTGCAGCAGCACCCACTGGTACGTGCTGGGATTGAAGGCGAGTACTGTTAGGCTAGACCTGGGGCTCAGAGTAGGGAAGTTGTGGGCGCTCATCAGATAGGCTGCAACTCCCACTGGTAAGCATGAGCACAAGGGAGCCTGGCCAGACAAGCAGTAGCACCCGGTGGCATATGTGTGGGCTGGATTGTGGGCTCGATTGGAAGGAGATAGTCTGTAGCACCTATTGGTGCCTGCAAGAGCTGAACGGGATGTGGGAGGTATTGGGCTAGTGCTGCACATACCAGCATGTACAGGAACCATGACTGGGGGCAGGCCTGGTGGAGATTACTAGGCGTCATTTCAACTAGGCTACAGTTCTCTCTAGTGTACATAAGGACAGAGTGTGTGGCGGGCAGGGTTAGGCTGGGCCTGGCTGGACCACAGCATCTGCTGGTTTGCATATGAGACGGGGTTTGGGACAGAACTGATGCAACAACCGTAACCATCTGTGTGTGTAGGCTCACATGAGCGACGGACTGAGCTGGACCCTGCACTGGCTGAGACACACAGGAGTCAGGTCTGGGGTCACCTCAGGTGAGGTTTCTCTGGGGATCCCCTCAAGCTGGACCACTGGATTCAAAACTCCAACCATGGGAATATCACGGGTTTTGTGGTCTGACTACGGAGTGCATTTATCAGAACTGGGCCTCCTTGGTTGCTGTAAGGTGGCACAGTGGATGGCACGCCCAGATGTACATGGGGGACATGACAGATGATGGAGGCCTGCAGAGGACATGTGCCATGGCAGAGGATGGAGGGCAGAACAAATTGGACAATTTTCCCGGCCAAGCTTTGATAACAAGTATCTGGGTGAGCAGAGATTTTAAAGTGGACTTTGGAAGGATTTTCTCAAACTTGGAGCAAAGAAATCAACAGTCTCTCAGAGCTATCAAAAACACTTAAGCAGTACCCATGGAACATGCGGGACCCTAGGATGACATCGAGTGGCTGTCCCCCATCCCCGGGTACTGAGAGGATTAGGCTGCTGGGAGCAGCCCTCTCCCCTTTAATTCCCCCTTGCCTCTGATACGGGGAGAAAAAAAATTGGAAGCAATTGTCTCATCCAGTTTCTACCATGTCTCAACCCGTCCCACCCTCCTCAGTGGTCTACATGGGTATACATCTGACTCAGCTATGTAAACATCACCAAAAATAAAATGTATTTTTAAAAAAAGAACATTAAAAAGTAGAAAGATCTGGAGAAAATCAAATTGGGTGGAGTGTTTAGTAGTTCATTAGAAGTGGCCAAAAAAAACCCAGCACTAAGTTATTCATTTCCACTAGCAGCCCAGCACACAAGGTACCAGAGCTCCTTGGAGAAATGGTGCTTGTAGGCTGGAACAGGCACATGGAAGCTGAGTCTAGAGCCTTGGAAGTAGTAAATTCTCAAACTTCATAATGATCATGTGTTAAGGAGCACAGCAAGGATCTTGGATGGGGGCCCAGCGAGGCAGCCTAGTGGCTAAAGTCCTTGCCTTGAACGCACCTGGATCCCATATGGGCACCGGTCCTAATCCCGGCAGCTCCACTTCCCATCCAGCTCCTTGCCTGTGGCCTGGGAAAGCAGTTGAGGATGGCCCAAAGCCTTGAGACTCCACACCTGCATGGGAGACCTGGAGGAAGCTTCTGACTCCTGTCTTCAGATTGGCTCAGCTGCAGCCTTTGCGGCCACTTGGGGGGTAAACCACTGGACGGAAGATCTTCTTCTCTGTCTCTCCTCCTCTGTGTATTTCTGCCTTTCCAATAAAAATACATAAATCTTTTTAAAACACTATACTATAGATATGTATGGGGGAGATTTCAGCTTTCATTAAGGATTACTTAGCTTCAGGTGTGTTCGAACCCACACATTCTTGACCCTCCCGTAGGCCTGTAAAAGCAGATGGATCTAGAGCCTTACCGTATGTTGCAGAGGACTAAGTAATGCCCCCCGCAAGCCTCAGTTGTCCCTGATACAACATCAGCAATTCAAACTTGGCAAAAACCTAAAGGAGAGTGGCATTCAGTGACATATTTGCTTAAAGCCTTCTTCTGTGACAAACCAATGCTAATACAGCTTTATGTGACAGATTATAAAACACATTTAATATGTTCTCATAAAGTTATTTAAGCTCTCCTTGTTGTCACATCTGGCGAGGAGAGGTGCCTCCGTGATTCAGTTGGAGAGTAATGCTGTTCACTACGTTGATGATAACATGCTCATATCTCAATCTAAAAACTGGGAGTGAATCATCGGACGGAAGATCTTCCTCTCTGTCTCTCCTCCTCTCTGTATATCTGACTTTCCAATAAAAATAAATAAATCTTAAAAAAAAAAAACTCCATTACAAACCTCTGGCTAAAGTATAGGGCTCCAAGAAAATGTAAAATTTCTGGGCATCCCATAGGAGAGTTTAGAAACATCCCTCAGACAACAGCAACAACAAAGTCTCGAGTTCAGAAATTGAAGCAAAGCGCATAAACATTGTTGGTATTTTGCGTTTGTTGAGAAATTACATACACCTGTTCATGAAGTTATCAAGAAAAAGATGAAGTTTATAGGAAGAGTTGGTGTGACTTTTACTACCTGAAATCGTTGGGGTTATTTGAGACTAGGAGTCCCAGTCTAATAACTAGGCAAGTTTCTGCAACAGATCAGCACCTCTAACAAAAACCTATTACTGCCCTCTAGTGGCTTCCATCTGATGATTCACTTCCCAAGTGACCACAAGAGCCAGAGCTGCGCTGTTCCAAAGCCAGGAGCCAGGAACTTCTTCTGGGTCTCCAACACGGGTGCAAAGTCCCAAGGCTTTGGGCCATCCTTGACTGCTTTCCCAGGCCCACAAGCAGGGAGTTGGATGGGAAGTGGGGCCACCAGGATTAGAACCAGCATCCATATGGGATCCTGGCGCATTCAAAGCGAGGACTTTAGCTGCTAGACCACTGCGTCGGACCCTAAAAATACACTTTTCAAGAAGGGTGTTCCTTGAAGTATACAAGGAAATAGATAGTAACCATGCTGGTTGTTTTTTGTTGCCTGAAACATTGATTGAATTATGATCAAGACATAGAGACTTAGATGAGTAGATTTTTTCAAAGCTAGAATGAACACAAATGGAAAATTTTGTGGACTTTACGATGAATCTAGACGTGCTAACGCCCATCCAAAAACCTCCTTGTGAATTTTCAAGAATACTGGAACCAAAAAGTGGATGTCCTGGTTCGCTCTCGGGGAGAGGCTTCTCCATAGACAGAGAAAGTCAGTAGTTGCGCATAGCCTGTCTAGATGTCAGATATAAGCTCATTAGAACTACCGCCCCCCATACACACATACCTACACAACAGTGTTTCGGTACCCATTCTCCATCCTTCTCTGCCCTACCCCTCCTTACCTCTAATGGCCTCTCTTCCGCTCTCCACTCTCATGTGAGGAATTAGCTTGATTTCCACAAATGAGTGAGAACACATTGTATTTGTTTTCCTGGGCTTGGCTAGCTACACTTAGCACGCTTACTAATTCACTGAGCCTTAAGCTAAATTTCTTCCACGTTGCCACAAATGACAAGATTTCATTCTTACTGTGGTTGAAATTTTTCCTTTGTTTCCCTAAACCACACTTTTAAATCCCCTTAACTAACCATGGGCTCCTTGGTTGATTTCCCATGTCAGTAACTGTAGCTGGTGCCGCAACAAACATGGGCAGGCAGGTTTCTTGTCGACATCATGAATTCATTTCCTTTTGATTTATAACCAGAAGTGAGAAAGCTGAGTCATACGGCAGTTCTGTCTTTATTTTGAGGAACCTGCACAGTGTTTCCACATTCTCTACATCTTTAGCAGGATTTGTGCTTTTTGATCACAGCCATTTCAACGAGGGTGAGATGAGAGTTGGTTGTATGATTGATATTTATTTCACCAATCACCAGTGGTGTTAAGCATTTTTTTTATGTACTTGTTGGTCAGGAAAGCTTTAGTAATAAAAAGAACAGCAGACTTTGTTCTAGAACTCATTTCCCCGTTACTGATGCAAGACACTTCTGAATAGTCTGCGAGAAGCGCACGTTATTCTTCACCTTCTGTGACCTCAGAATTGCCGTCCTCTCATGCAGCGCAGTGTACAGAATAGCACTTGGAAAAAAGAAGGAAATTGATTTCGTTTTCTTTGCACAATTTATCAGCTAGATTTCCTAGATAAGTTCTCTTAACCTTGGTTAGCTGTAAGCCATTGAGCTACCTCTAATACTGTTTTTATACATCATCCTTAGGCATCACTAGCATTTTGCCTGATATAAGAATTCAGGGAAGGAAGGAAACTGGCATTGATTATACAGCTATTACCAAGCTTTTTCTACATCCATTTTGGTAAGGGAAGAGCCTCCTTTTTACACTAAACTCTGGTATCGAAGACCTAGCTGGCAGGAAGGTCTGTATGTCAGTGTTTCAATAAAATCCCTGTGACCTCCAGGCTTCTGCCCTAGCCTCTCGAACGCCAGCTGAATAAATGGCCAGAAAATGTGGGAAGTGGATTATGTCTAAGAACATCAAGCAAAGTACTTGACCTATACAAGGATAACACTTGAGCAGGTGTTTGAGGTGATTACAATGCTGTGTGGGACACATCCCCTGTGGCAGGATCTGGGTTCTAGCTGGGGCTTCCTCCCTTCTGATTCAGCAGGTGATGGCTTAAGCACTTGTTACCCATGTTAGAGACCCAGACTGTTCCAGGCTCTGGGCCCTGGCCTCTCCCATCGTTTGCTGCAGGCATTCTGAGGATGAACCAGTACATGGGAGAGCTCTGTCTTCTTGCCTTCCAAATTGAGTAAAACAATTAAATAAAAGCATTTTAAAGGCATAATCAACTTGATGATGGAAAGTTAGAGGTGGAAAATAATCTGGAAAAATAGTATCTCAAGCTTCATGTCCTAGGTGAAAACTCCCCCAGAAAGATGAAGTCATTCACCTCATATGTCAAAAATAAAGGTTACCCGAGTTGAGTCTCGATAATTCAGGTAATTATCTATAATATAACTTTGTGATATTAGAAACATAATGTAAGCTTTATTTTCTTCATTGTAAAGTAGACTAGCAATACTCTTCTCAGATAAAATATTAGAATACTTAGATTTGTCACCTGCACATTTCACTGTCAACAAGGCTTGGTAAAAAACAGTTTTGGTTTCATGACTTTTTAATTGACTGTTGCTTTCTACTCAACATATAAGAAAGGTACACTTTCATGTCTTATTTTTAACCTAATAATTTTTGTGTTTACTTCCTTCCCTATCTTCAGGCCTCTTTCTCCACCAAATTCCCATTCCAGCACACAATCTCAGAACGCTGAAAGACACTTCCATTTCACAGCTAGGGTATGCGCTCACGGGCAGAGCATTCACAAAAACAAGAAACCATCTACATGCTTTATGATTATGCTTTTGATTGTGGTTTTCTACAGAAGCATCATTATCCTGATCAGTTTCTCTGGTTGGATTCTCCCTAGTTTAATAAATAATTTCCCAATACTTAGAATTACTATAGCTTGTGAAAAGCAATATAATTATAAATTTCAGTAGCAATGAGGCTCTATAGAAAAGAACAGTACATTACATCACAATGCATAATTGATATTTAATTTTTTTATTCAGAGGAAAACAGCATTTAGCAGCATTAATGTCTGCACATTTATAGGAAACCAGCTTCTAGGAGTTGCATTATATCCAGTGTAGACTACTGAGAAAGAAGAAAAAGCAACATTTACCAGAAAAAAGACTTTGGCCTAAGGAGTATGAATTAACAGCAGAATGCGGTGAAGGGAACCTTTGTTTCCAAGAACCCTATAAGTGTGCCTGACAGTCCTACAGTTTCCTGAGCTGATGCCAGAGCCACACCAAAACGGGCACAGGTGTAACAGAAGGGTCTCAGGGTTGGACCTGGGAGGGACAGGACTGGCAGCCACAAGGCTGTGCTTTATACTCTTAATTATGGGGAGAACTAAACCCTGGGTACTGTTGCCCCTTAAACGGCAGGGTCTGAACCTCCATAAGGCATTAGGGAAGCACAGAACAAAACCAGAAAATCTATGTCCTAGGTGAGGAGAGCAGTTGCTAGCAATCAGAAAGGGTGCGATGACGAGATGATTAACTACGGAAACAAACTTCGGCAACTTGTGTCTCTTGAGAATGTATGTTCTCTGCTGAAACCCTGATGCAAGGGCTGGTACTTCCCACAGGGTCTGGGGACTTCCATCATTATGGATGGGAACTTTTAATTGCTTCACTAACTGTGTTCACTTTCTCTCCCTTCTAACTTTTAATATAATTGTGACCCTTAAGAACTTATTGCCCCATAGCTGTGCACCTGCTGCAGTTAGAAAAGAGCCAGGAGAAGAAAAACATGTTTGTAGTATTCCAGAGCTCTAGGGGAAGCACTGCCTTTGACAGCAGGAGGCCTGGGGAGTCATGAGTGACATCCTCAACTTTGCCCTCAAGCTTCAAATCATGTCTGGGCAATGCCTAAAGTTTCAAATTGCCATCTGGAAGTTGATGCTGAATGAAGTCAAAAGGTCATGAAGTACAAGCCAAGGGCTCAACACTTGTCTGAGTCACCAAGCTAAAATCACAGATTTGCTTGTAAATTCAGTTAACAAAGAGCAAAAGCTAGGTAAACACATATTCCACCAAATTATTCATCTTTATTGATTTGTACATTTGTTCCAAATAAAAAATATGCATACTTCAATTGGATCACTCTGGAGCATAACTTAATACAAGCTCCAATTATCTTTCTCTCTGAACTGAGATAACTCATTTTAGTCCTCCCCCACCCTGTAAAGATTTATTTATTTATCTGAAAGGCAGAGGTATGGAAAGGAGAGATGCAGCGAGACAGCTTTCAGCTGCTGATTCACTCTCCAGAGGCTGCGACGAATGGGTGGACCATGCTGAAGCTAGAGCTTCCTCTGGGTGTCCCATGTGGGTGCAGGGACCCAAGCACTTGGGCCGTCCTCCACAGCTTTGCCAGGTGCGTTAGCAGGGAGCTGGATGGGAAAGGAGCAGCCTGGGTTTGAACTGGCATTCCTTACGGGTGCCAATTACCTGGCAATGCAACAGTGCCCAGCCATAAGACAAGTCCATTTTCTTCCAATTCCTCAAACCATAAGCCTGAAGAAATATCTATTTGACTTTTTAAAAAAGAATGAAATCCTGTCATTTGCAGCAAAATGGATGGGACTAGAGGATATCATATACATAAAGCATATACAAAGATAAATACCATGCGTTCTCCCTGATACACAGAAGCTTAAAACAAAGAACCCCCTGATCTGAACGCAGAGTGGTGACTACGAGCAGTCAAAGGGAGTAGGGAGGGGAGAAGAAGTTTGAATAATGAGTACTGACTCAGAATCATATCCAAGTCATGCTGCTAGTATTACATAGCACAGCTGGGAGATGGTGATTCCCAGTCACCCGGCAGAGAGTGTCTAAACAGAGAGAAAGAGGGGCTCTCTGATCACAAAGACAGGTCAAAGAGGTGGAATGTTGACTAACTCCTGCAATCAAGCACTTATTGTATATATGTATTGAAATATTCCATGAATATGTATAAGATGATGCCTATGAATACGTACAAGGTTGTCCAAAAATTTGGCTTTAGACATTGTTAATTTGTTATCAGTCTATGCAAAGTCAGGTGTGAAGAGAAACAATTCAGGCAAAATGGCTTGGTTTGCACTATCTGAAATTTCACAGCAACAGTAATAAACCATTGGCAAAACTATTGAAATCTTAATGAGTAGACAAATGTTTACTTTAAGGTACAGGTGATGACTTCTGGTAAAATTCATATTTACCAGGGGCTATGTGACTTAGTTTTCACTATGAGAGAATCAAATGGTGCAAAATCAGTACATCTCTTTTGGAAAGGCACAAGAACGGTCATGTATATCCATGACGAAAGAAACCAGGGCGTCCCAAAGGGACTGGGTAGCTCAGAAGACAGACAGGTGGCAAGGGCCTTGAGGAGAGAGAGGAGGAAATATCAGCTATGCAGTCTGTCCAGAGTCATACAAGGCCAAGATGAAGGGGCAGCCTATGCCAGGCAAGGGCCTAGCACCCTCTGGCATGTGGGAGTGGACTGGTGGGGGAACTTGGGAAACTCCCCCAGTGGGTCATAGCTCCCGCTGGTGAGCACCTAGTCCAGGCCTGGGGGGTTGGGCAGGCTGGGCAAGCCCCGTTGGCTCTGGGTGGTGTAGGGCGGTTTTATAATTACAAACACAGGCTTCTTAGGGAGTTCCCTGGGCGTCCAGTCTGCACCTGCTGTGCTGTCAGCATTGGTGTGGGTTGGAGACTCATCTCCCTTCCTGCTCTTGCGTGTTTCCAACTCTCGGCCTCCTGGGTAGACCTGCTCTCTCATTTCCTGGTTCAACTATCTGTAAGGCCTCTGTCTCTGAGGAAGCAGCAGGAAGAGGGATGCTGGGCCCCGTCCTGCTGCCAATGCCCCACTTTGTCTCAGCTTGCAGCCTCGGTCACCGCCTGCTGCCATCTCTCGCTGCTCTCCCTGTCTCTGCCCTTCAGCCATGCTTAGCAAGTGCCCCTCGTGTCGTGTAAAATTTTCATTTATCAAAATTCGTCTTGATTCATGCTGTTCCCACTTTTTTTTTTCTTCTAATTTGAGAGGCAGAGTCAGCCAAGACAGCTCCCACGGCTGGCTCACTCCACCAGTCCACACCATGGCCTCTGCTGGGCCGGGGCAATGCTGTGAGCCCAGAACTCAGCGCCGGTCTCCCTCGCGGGTGGCAAGGACCCAGCTACCTGAGCCGTCTCCTCTTGCCTTCCGGGGCTTGCCTCACGGGGAGTGGGGCTAGGGGCTGGGAATGTATACTGGGCCCAAGTACTTCCACGTTGGACGTGGGCACTTTAACCGCTAGGCCAAATATAGCCTGTTTTCGTATTTTACATGAAGCGTATGTATTGCTTTAATGAAAACAAAGTCTCTCAGGTCTTTTTGCTGGGAGGAACAGAAGGAATAACCGAATGCAGCAGGTGAACCCACGGAGAACCGCAGCACTTGGGCCAAGCAGCCAGGCAGCATCCAGCTCGCACGTGCTGGCCTCTGGCCCCACAGCAAGCCAGGGCCCCAGAGCCACAGCACCCAGAGCCACAGCACCCAGAGTCACAGCACCCAGAGCCACAGGATGGAGTTCAGCCTCTCTCCACCCCGGCCATGCCCCCTCAGAGCCTCATGCGTCCAATGACCTTGCAAGCACCCACAAAGGCACAAGCCAGGAGGTCTGGCCTGGTGGTTGGGGGGCCAGGCGGTGTGCAGCTCTCCTGCTGAAGTGAGTGTCCCCCGTGTTTTCAGGAGACCCAGGAGCCGTGGACCGTGGCAGGGGCGCGGGGACGGCGGGGCGGGGACGGGATGGGCGGGGTTGGGCGTGTCCGGGTTTCCATGCCACAACCGTCATAGGCTGTCTACTAAGTCCTGCCGTCACAACGGGCTGACCACGCCTGCCTTAGCAGCCTGGCTGTTGCTGGGAAGCCAGGAGCCCTTGTCCGGGAGCTGAGGAGGTGGGCAGTGGACCAGGACACAGTGAGGACAAGGGGTGTTGGGACCGCGGCGTGAACCAAGAGATGGTAAGCCAGGCTCCTGTACCCCATGCCATGTACCTGGAGCCCCTTTTCTAAGGCATCTCTCAGTTTGCCCGCCTTTTGATCCAAGGCCCAGGAGCAGCACCCGTGGTGATGGAGGGCATGGCCGCCCTGGACTGGGTTTCAATGAGGAGACGGGGGGGAGGGAATGACAGGAGCAGTGGCATTGCTGGGTCAGTTCCCCCAGGACTCCCAAGTGGCCAGTCCCCCTCCACTGTGGCCCCACGAGGTATACCCCTTTCCCAGTCGCCTGGAAGTTGTGTGGTGTTCTTGGCAGTGACAGTGGGGGCAATGGCAACTGGGTGGCCATGTGGGGATGGAAGAGGGTAGGAGAGCCATTGTGAGCCAGATAGGAGGACATCTCCCCCCCCACCTCACGTCCTGTAGCCTCACCATGGCCCCTCTGATAGCAGACATGGTTAGAAGACCCAGGAGCGCCTTGGCAGATGACATAGGCAATCATACGGAAAGTGGAGTACAGGGGCGGGCAACGGAGTGGCAGGACAGGGCAGCCGAGATGGATGATGGTAGAGAGGACTGGCTACACCAGGAGACTGTAGTCACCCTTGGCCCTGCTGCCTTCCCACTCCTGCCTGAGAACACACCTTCCAGTAGCCCAGCACAGGGACACATGTTGGTACTCAGGTGAGGCAGGCAGGAAACCAGGCTGGACTGGTAGCTCAGGAGACATGAAGAATGTGATCTGCCCCAGCAAGTTCACAGCTGTGTTAGGGATGTAGTGGTTCCGTTTCTGAGCTTCACTTCCTGCCTTTGCCTGCTTACCTGCTACCCCCTGACTTGTGCCATCTCTGTCTGACCCCTGGCACAGCCCTGTAATAGTCAGGTTTCCTGGTGCTCAGATGTAGGGACATTTAGACAGCCAGGCAGGCTGCACTAGGCTTATGCTGAGTGGCCAGGCGGGCCTGGACATGGGAAGTTTGTTGCTGGTTGGCACATGGGCTTTGTACAACCAGGTACACAGATCAAGGCATTCATGGTGGGAGGTCAGGTGGTAGGAGCCAGGCCACTGACATAAGCTACTCATCTCTCTACCAGCTCTGTAACGAGCCGCCACCTGACTCCCGAGGACTGTGCTGGAATAGACCAGCTGGAGTGAGGATACCCAGCCTGTGCTAGCTGACATGGCAGCATTGCCTTGGAGTCTGTGCTCAGAGGACCACAGGCATGAAGAGCAACAGGTGAGGATGGACTTAACACACACAACAGTTAAGTGCTCAGGGCCCTGGAAAGCAAAGGCATGAAGGAGACGGTTGGGGAGGGGGCAGCGCTGGGCAGCACTGGGCAGCACTGGGGTTCAGGTGCCAGCCGTTATCCTCAGTGACTGCCCTTGAGTTCCTTGGTGAAAATCCCAGGGAGGGGAGGAGTTGACTTAAGGACCACTTACCTTTGTCCCAGGGAATGCTACTGTGCTCTGTCCCTGTCTGTCTCCTGTGGAAGGCATGTACAGACTGTTTAGGAGTGACTGCCCAGTGTCCAGAGTGACAGTGCTTGTCTGTCCACTGTTCAGTGGAAACAGTGGAATTCTGTGGGCTGACATGTGTGCAAACCACCTAGCCTTGTCCTCAGTGACTGCACCTGAGTATCCCCTGTGTAAGTCCCAGGGCAGTGTGTGTTTTGGGAAAAGCTGACCTCTGTGTAGGGAGCTATGTGTGTGCTGTCCCTGCTCACGTTGCGTGTTAGGAACTGCTGACTGATGTCCAGGGGGCTGTCCCTTCCCATTCACGGCTGAGTTCACTCTGTACACCTGCACTGACCTAACTGAACTTCTGACATTGTCCTAAGTGACCCTGCCTGCAGATTCCTGCTCATATTGCACTGTAGGGCTCAGCTGACTTTTGAGGAATCACCAATGAGCATCCCGAGTGACCGTGCCTTTCTTTCCCATTTGTGCACCCAGTGTTGCAATAGTTAGGAGCCAACACCCACGTCCTAATTGCCTGCATCCTTTCACTTTTGGGGTTAGAAAGTAGGCTGTTGCTGACCTGATTATCAACTACCTCTTAATGCCTTGAATGTTTGTTTCAGTATATCCGTTCCTTGCTCTGATAACATGATGGGCATGTACTGATGTGTCTGAAACTGATCACAGTTGTTCCGCGTGGGTTTGCTTGTTGATATCCTGGTTGAATCACACAGCATGAATGTGTTGATTCCTTTTTAACAGCCACTAACCCTTTAAATAGCTTTTTATACAAAATGAATGAATTCAATGTGATTCACAGCACAGACTTGGGAGCATAGTGATAATTCCACCGGAACCTCCCTCTTGCCTGCACCCCTACCCCAACCCTGCCCTCCCTTGTTTCTGTTTAAAATATTTTTTACAAAGGCATACTTCTATTTCACTTTGCAATCACAGGCTATCTATTCTGTTAGGTAAAGATTTCAGCAAGTAGAAAGTAGGGAAAAATATCCTTGTATCTCAAGGATATAGACAAAGGCTGCAAACAATAATCATATCACAAAAGGTCTCGCTCCTATAGGTTGCTTTTTGTCTTTCTTATGATGCCAACTCCGCTTATTTCCATTGTTTCTTTGGGTTTGGAATGTTGGAGGTAAGAATGTGGCACTTAGCTCTCATGCCAAGGGCTCTGAATTGCCCCTGTCATAACTTAGTGCTTACCAAAACTTGTTAATGTTTTGCTTCAGCTAGAGCAGTAGATATTTTTTTCATGAGTGGCCGTGATTGCAATCTAGAACAAAGGTGTTTGACTTAAGAAACTACACTCAAGAAAGACAAGGGACAAACCAAGCAATTCATATCCATAAAAAACAAACTGGACATTTTATTGAAAAATATATAAATTTGTTTTGAATATACCTCTATTTTACAGTCACTTAGGAGTCTTCTTAATTCTGGAATTTAAAAGAGAAAATCTTATTACAAATTGCTTAGAATCCGTATTTTGTGGAAATGTAGGCAACTCATAGGGAATTCACAATAAATTTAGTAAAATCAGTACATAATCCATACTTTCAGAAATCATATTAATTAAAAGAATGTCTCCCAGCATAAAATTTAAAAAGCTTGATAATATTTTGTTACTTATCAAACAATATTCTTACACATTCATTGGAAAGTCACAATAGCATGCTGGACTCTCCACCATTGTCCATGCCCACAATGATGAACTTATGACTGTGTATGAAGAACTATACTATTGTAATAATATAGTTGCACTCATTGCAGGACCAGGGGTTTTGGGTAGGAGGTAAGGAAAATTCTAGAGCCTATAGAACTGTATCATAAATGATAATAATTTTTGAAAAAGAAAAAATATGAATGTTTTCCATTACCAGTCCAGCATTACAAAAGGCTTAGAGGGAATGAAAAAGGAAACGAAAGACCCAGTCGACTTTGATCTAACCCAACTATTTGTCAAGATTTACCATATTAGATTCCTCACTGAAGTCAGTTAGTTGAAAGTTTATTTTTTTATGGAAGCTTCAGTGCATTAAACTGACGCTTGAGATGACTGTTAATTTTATATTTTTCAAAGGTGATATGCTCAGGTTTATGGCACAGCAAACACTTTTGGCCACTTTCCGCTGCTGCAGGAGACAGGTCAGGAAAACGACAGATGTGACAAAAGGCCAAATTATCAAGGTGCTGCTAGTACTTACCGCATTCTAATGGATGCGAGAGATTTTCTGAAGGTCGACTGGACGTCTAAGTGCAGCAGCCTAGGGGTGTCTGGGTACCCACCCAGCTGGTCCCAGGGCACGTTTATTGGCGTCTTCTCTATTATTGGGTAGCTGGATGTAGACAGATCGGTTCTCCAGATGGCATCCGTCTGGTCTTGGTGTCTGGAGATCGAGGGAGGCACAGGTCAAAGTGCACAGCTCCCTTCACTGTTTAGCAACTGAACTCACAAGCAACTAATCACCCAGATTAGCTCAGACGGCACTCCCTCAGCCTCGCCATTGCTGCATATCAGAATGGTGAGGAAGAGGAAGATGAGGGGGGAGCCTCAGATTTCACACATCACCTGAACATGTCAGCCTTTCAGTCACACACCTGATTTTCTTGACAGAATGTTTATCCTCTTCTATCGGTAACTTTTGATATGTCTGATGAGCAAACTCAACAGAGGCAGGTATCTCATTTTTATGGGTGATCAATGGAACCGGTTGACTGAGATTCAATTTGTACGTGTCTCTGAGCTATAAAAATCACATCAGAAAAAGGATGTCACGAAAAAGTCAAAAGATGAGGCATGTTCTTTCTAAATGCATGGTTATAATATTTAGAATATTTAGTTATAAAATGTTCCTAGAGTTTTAGCTTGCATTATTTATTGTTAGAAATTCAGTTCGTGCCAGGAATTCTTAAACATATAATCCCAAGGAAAAAACTCTCAACTTTTGGAAAGTTACTGTCACTCCCCAAACCAGATTGCCAGTTGTCTGATAAGGGGTTGTAGGTCACAGTGAGTGGATGCCAGCACTAAGTGGGATGGCCTGTGCCTGGTGCTGTGAAAGCAAGTTGTGTCCCTTCGCGTGAACTCAGGGCAGTAAGCCTAGCCAACTGCAGGCTTGGAAGAGAAAAGTAACTGCCCACAATTAGGGAGCAGTGGCTTCAAGAAGTTTCACTTCTGGAGTGTGGTACATGTGGGCGACAAAGATGAGCTGAAGTTTTCTGGAGCCTACTCTTATTCTCGTCTTTTACTCATCTAGAGTTTTAACAAGTGTTCTTGTTGTCAGTTTGGGAGTGTCACTGGTCATGCCTTAGTGGCAGGTTGGGCAGTGGCCTCTTCAAAGCTGTGTTCACTCAGAATCTCTGAAACAGACTAATTAGAGCAGGGACCTTACAAATCTGAACGTGAGATCAGCCTGTGTTAGCCAGGATGTCGTTGGGTCCTACATCTGATGGCATGTGGCCTACTGAGGCCCAGAATCCAGATGCCATTTGAGAGGTGGGGGCAAAGATGGGAATTCAATGGCTGCAAGCCAAGGAATGCTGAGGATTTCCAGTGGCACTGCAGTTGAGGGAAGCATGAGACACTTTTCTCAGAGAATCCAGAAGGAATCATCCCTACAAG